>NW_027315812.1:6036233-6456024 GCF_026437365.1 Eucyclogobius newberryi
GAGATGCAGATACAGCTTTGCCTGGACTGTGCCACGGTAAGCTGGCGAAACAAGTCCCTCTGAATAAAGTCAGTCCAGGAGGCTTTTGGATAGGATTTGAAAACACCCCGTCCAAATAATTTTGTCCGGGGGTACGAGGGCCGACTAGGCGGAAATACGAGTCGCTTCGGCATTCTCCGGACCACGGCTCGGCAGCCAATCAGAGCCAAGCACACAAATTTCGTCGACCAATCAGCGCGCAGCATGCACATTTTCATTTGTAAACAGTAATGACGGACTATTGTCAAACGCTTCCCGGCCCGATTTTATGATAATATTCCCTTTTTTCTAAGATGTATTAATAAAATGGCCGTCCCTGCACTCGAAAATGCCCTTCCACATTTTAAAATACCTCGTCCAAAATACGGGAAGACGGGTCTGTATCTAAAATATCTAAAAAACTGCAGTCCAGTCATTGGCCCGATCTGCGGAGAGGCGAGCCCATTCACCGTAAGTTTAGAGCAAATTTTAAGAAAATACACTTCCAGGGCATATTTAGTAGCGTACCGGGCAGTTTAAAGCATCCAAATCGGACAATGCGACGTACTAGTTTCCAAAGCGGTCCAGCCGTCTTTGTCTCACGGTCTGCGCTAGCTAACGAGGAACTACACGGCAAAATGATTGTAAAAAAAAAAAAAAAAAAAAAGAACACAGACTCCATTGAAGACAAGACGGCAAAAAGAATCCGCTTTATCTCGTCGTAAACCGCTGTATTTCCACCGATGCTAACGTTTGCGTTGAGCCCACGTGTTAGCTAGCGAAGCACAGCTAGCGAAGCAGCAGTTTCCTGTTCATCGACGCGCGTAAGAAGTATTTCCCCGGTGCGTATAGCGTCTAACATCCTCCAAACCCACTGCGATGCAAAAAAATAAGTTAAAATGTCGAGAGGTGAAACAAATACCGATGATAAATGGCGCCACACACTTGGACTCACTAAATTGAATGAGTAATGTGGCGTGTTCAGAAAATCCAAGTCTGTTTTGTTATTGATGAGCCACAATTTTATGCCGTTAAAACTAAGCCGGAACTACACCAAGACCGCAGCGGACGTCACCATAAAAGAATGGCATTTTCGTTAAAAACAGCCGCAAGGTTTGTACCAGCGGCCCATCGCTCACGGGGATTTATGTTCGAAATGAAAGGGCAAAAAAAACACACATTTGAAAGTTTCTAGTCTCAGCAAATCATGTTATATTTAAGTCCAAATATCACCTGGAGTAGTCAGTTTGCCGCCGCTTTTGTTCGATTGTTTTCTCATCCGAGCGCTGGAGGATTAGGGATTTGTGTCGACGCAGGGATCGCGTCCGGGGCCGGTTCATTTTGTTTACCCTTGTCATCCGGAGTAACACCAATCATTTGCCTGTAAATACGCGGACAAATCCTCGCCGCGCTCGAGCTGCCGCCGCGGCCGTGCTGACTGTGCGCTCGCTGAATGGACAAATCTACTTTTAGAAACGCAAACTTGTACAAGAATATGATGGACTATTTTAGGAGGAGAAAGAAGCAAGAAGTGTAAGAGACGAATGTTAACATGTTATGGGCATAGATTTGTATTTTTTTTAGAACAAGAACAACAGAACACCAAAAACATGATAATAATAAAAATAATAATAAATTGATGGAGAGTGAAAAGAATTAGAAACAAATTAGGGAGTGGCATCCAACAAAAATAAATAAGAGCACATTAAATTATAAATAATTGTCCCATTTTGTCCATTGTTTTGTCTATTTTTAAGAGTCCAGAAGTTATTTTTACCATTGTTCGTGTGTCAGTCAGCTATTTTTTTAGAGGAAACGGGAGAGTTGTTTTACCACGTGTAATTGTATTTAAAAAGTAACCGAACCAATCTCTGATACCGGCACGTACAACACACAGAGCTGGGCAATCTCAGGGGGAAAAAATAATTTATTTTCCGACAGCATTTCACTGCCGCGTGTGTCATATATTTCACAGTCTAACAGTTCTCGTGCTAAGTTCACAGAGCTACGTTTAGCAAACCAAAAACGTGTGAGCGCTACTCAAGAAATGTGCTAGCTTGAGACAACGCAGACAGCTAGCGTTAGGATTGTTGTTTGTGTAGTGTATTGTGTCCGTGAAGCACTTTGGATACAGTTTAGTTTATAAAAAGTGCATTTGTATTGACGTTAGCTGCCAAAAAAAAACAATTATCCTTTTATTATTCCACAAAGTTAAGGGTCTAAAGTTTAAATTTACAATAGTAATAGGCACAGGATTAATCAAATTTGAATGATTCTTTGTCGTGTGTATTACCGAAACCTTCTGGGCTTTGTTATAGACCGTTCCTTGCACAGATTTAAACGTTCTAGCGCATTAATCTTAACGCAGCTTCAAAATAAAATACATACATTTAGACAATTCATTAAAGTAGGATTTGTGGTGCGTGATGGACTGACCTGTTGTGGCCCGCTACGTTTTTTGGGGCATTACTGTTCACTATAATGTTATACTCAGGAAATCTTTACCGTGTGGAGGTTAGGATGCTAATGCTAATTCCGGCGATTGCTAAGTCAATAAACGAAACTAGACATCGCTACACGAGGTGATGTTTTGTAACTCCGCTCTGGTGTTACTCTCGTGTCGTCGAGTGGTTTTCGGTCACCCAAAACAGCACTGGTTCTTCGTAGATTGTGATGCTAGCGCTGGCTAACGCTAACTCTGTGGCTAACGCTAATGCTCCTACTGAGTAATTTCACAGAATGGTCTAGTTTAAAAACACTGGAACAGTCCAAAGTGACTAAAGTTAACACAATGACCTTGCCGCACGTGTACGCACCGAGCAAAACCACTGCACTTTACGGCGTTTAGCGAGAGTGACACGTTAGCGGGTAAACACAACTGACCCGATTCGCGGTGTTTAAAGCGAGAGCCGTGCCCTCCGCTCCCCGTCGGGCTCCTCGCTCCCCCTCGCGCATTACAATAAAACTCCAGATTTATGCGCTCGTGGGCCGGCTGTGTTTCGCCTCTAACGCTTTTATTCTGACAGGCGTCTCGTAAAGATCTTTCAGCGGATCGCGGCCGAGTTTAATGTTTGGCTGTAAAAATGTTTCCGTGGAGATTGTAATGGAGAGTGTGGTTGTCATGTGCTACCGATAGTTCTGCTAATGTCAATGGGAAAACCAACACTTTGGACTACAGCGATAAATAATAATGATAAATACATTTTTTCTTCTGATTTATCAATGTTATTTAGTTTGTTTTAGTTTTTGATTGAGTTTTGTGTGTGAATGTGAGGTGGAGGGTGGGGTATATTTTGTATTTATGTTTTGTTTGTGACGTATTTTTTGTAATATTTTATTGTTTGAAATAAATACAAATAAATTGAACATAATTAAATATAAACATAAATAAATCCGGTACGGTCAAATGCAGACTAACTTTGCTACTACTCCTAGAGGTGTAGAATAATGCTGCATTAGATTAGAATATAATGTATATCGTCTGTAATAGGGATTTAAATGTGATTAAAGTGCCTATGACAGGTCTTTACGATTTTCTAATTTTGACTTTATTTGGTGTATTTATACCTATTGTACTTATACATTATAGTTTTACACAAATAGAGCAGGTATTTGTGGAGAAAACGTTGAAAAATGTGTAGAAAATGACAGGAAGTGACATCACACCAGGGACACTCATTCCAGTCAACAGCTGTTTTGACTCTCAAAACATTAATTTAACAAAATAAAAGTGCTCTCATTCATTTTTGATTGTTAAATAAATAAAATGGTGACATTGGATGAGTTTTTGCCCAGTGTTTCCTGGTGTGATGTCATCAATTACAAACAGGAAGTCAAATATTGAACCTGCTATTCTGTGATAACATTTTTAGCAAAATTCAAAATATATTAACCTTAACTGTTTTACATAATTGTATCTCCGAGTGTATGTTTAAATGTGTTTTAATGTATTGATTAATTGTATTGATTGTTTTATTATCCTATGTTAGTGGTTTATTCTGTGTTGTGCTTTATCAGGGCCGTGAAAAAGAAACCCAATGAATCCTCATTCGGTTTTCCCTGTATAAATGAATAAATGAAATTAATTTTAGTTCTACGAGTCGTTCGACCTGTAGTGGGCGATTTAAGTACTACTGAGATTTAGCGTCAGGGGGAGGAGCCAGAAAAGTGGAAAAGTGGTGTGGAAACCTGGGGGAAACCAACGCAGACGGGGGGAACGATCCAACCAAACTACAGCACATTTCCGGTCGTTTTACAGAAAAAAAATATAATTAAAGCTGTAGTTTAAACATCTACAAAAGTGTTCATGGGATTCTTGTAGAAGTTTATCAGTTCATTTGTTTCTAAAGTCAATGGTTAATGTGTAGTCTTGACAAAAATCCTAGTTTAAATCACAATAACAATCCCTAAAAAGACATCTCAAATCAATTAAATAAAGGTCAAATACTATTGCCAGAGCGACCTAAGGGATACAAGAACGCATTTTGTACGCGCTTAAAACAGAACCTTGAGTGACAAATTTCCTTTTACCGCAGTATTAGGCCAGTATCGCACCATCAGCGAAAGAAGCCACCGCTGGTTTATTAATCCGCTTCTGATTTATGGAGTTTGTCGGGAAGCGTCAGCGAGTGGACGGTCTGAAAAGTTTATCCATGAAACATTAAAAGGTTTCGAAAATCGCAGAGCCGACGCAAGAGCCGAGCCAACGGCAGCTGACTGGACACATTAACGTGACGGGGGGGGGGAAAAGGCCAGACCGGGACGTCGGGGTCTGCGCCGGAGACGTCTGTAGCTCCGACAGGAAGTGGATGAAAGAAGACTCAAAGTTTGTCCATTTCTAACAAACACCACTTGTCAACACGAGCCAATAAATAGTTCTATCTATTTATTGTCCATCTTCGCGGATGGACAACGCCAAGTCTAATTCAGGACTGAAAAGAAAAGAGGGCTAAACCAGGATGAAGGGATGTCAAGAGTGTGTTACGGTAATCAAACTGGAATATAATCAGAACAACCCAAAATTTATAATCGTGACAATTTAGAAGCAAAATGTAGTATTTTAAGTTCAATCTCTGGTGTAGCTCTTTTTGTTTTTGTCCATTTTAACTTTATTTTGTCTTTCAGAAAGCTCGATTTCGTGAAGTCGGTCACAAAGACGAGGAACAGTCGCATGTCGGGCCGCGAGAATGAAAGAACGTTAAAGATTTGACTGTGGTTTGGTCTGAATAATCGTGAATAATTGTTAAATCGTGATGTTCTCGACAGAACCGGGTCTAAACCAGAAAACAGACACTTAAGATGACGATAGTTACACAAAAAACAACGAGAAAATACAGTATTTGGACAATTCTTTGGCGTATTTGAATAAAAACACAACAGAAACGTGTTACAGCAGGTTTTTTAAATGTTTTAGTTTGGGTTTAAGTTTCGGACAAACGTGGGAAAACTGCCAATTTACCCACGAACAAAAATTCAGGAATATTTAGAAGTTTACGACATACATTTCTTTCTATAACGTCAAAAAAACCTTCACAATGGTCGGTCGACCTCAAAATCGAATTAAAATAAACAGATTTAGATCTACAGAAGTCTAAAAAACTCTTTCTTTTGTGGAAATGAACAGTACGACCTCTTTCGTCCAGAAAAAAAAAGACGGTCGGTTCATTCCAGGTGCTAACGTTCAACAACCTGAATCCTCACGATGGTTTCTGAGGACGGGCTTCACACGTCCGACGTTTGAGGGAAAAATAAATAGTCTGAGCACGTGACACGGGCAAAATACTTCAAGATAATGGACTACGGACCTGAACAAAAGCCAAATGAGTCGTTTTTAACCTTGTAGCCTCAACTCCTGGTGGTTTAATCAGTTTAAGGTCATTTGTGGGCGATATTTTTGGATGATTTGATGAGTAGACTTCATAAAAACGGCAACTGGAGTTTCTGAGCAAAATGGGCGAACTGACCTGCTCCAAAACGAGAATAAAAGGCACAACCCGGGGAACCGATGGCCTTTGAAGACACCATTTCGGCTTGAAACAGACTCATATACAGTAACTTTAAGAGTTCTGCTGTTCTGTTCTGTCCTGATTTATTAATAACGTGTTCAGAAATGAGCAATAAAAGCTGTTTGCAGTCGAGTAAATAGAAGCCGGGCGCTTCATTCCAAGCGTAAATGTTCAGTGTTGCAAGACAAACTGCCAAAAAAACACGAGAAATGTTCCAGAAATCAAGCCAAATATGATCCGAGCTTGTACATATTAAACAAATGTGCTCAAAGCAACAATTCCACCGATTGGCGACACAAACGGAGCTGTCGGGAACGAAAAACTAAGTCATCTTGCGCTTGACTTCCAATTCGTACGGTCTCACGCTCACTCCGCCTGACCCCTAGAGGCCCCCGCGTGCACGTGCAGACAGTGACGCTCGGGGACGTGTCGAGGAGCCGCTAAACTGTGTGGTAAAGCGCTCGTTAATAAAAAAGGGAACGGCGCACGTTGATGGGGCTGATAAATTACCCGCGGCACGCTCTCGTTATGCGAACAGGAATTGTTTTTTGCTTCGGCTGGAAATTATTAATTGTGTTCGCGGCGGCGGCCATTAATTACACGAGGCCACACCTAAAGAACAACACGCTGGAGGCCGTGGAATATTATAGGCAAAGGAGGAAAAGTGTATATAGCAGACAAAAGCACAATCGGTCTTCTTATGCTAGAATGCTAGAGTACGCACAACCAGGAAACGTGTTTGCGTATCGTAGGTGGGGTGGGGCTATGGAACGGACTGAAGGAGGGGCTTAACAGACGACTATAATGCAAAATGTACTTCTTTGATCCATGTTTCCTCTTCAGAAACACGCCCGGAGTAGCATTTAGCTTCATTCACGCTAGTTTGATAAATCAGGGATGGAAAGTCCTCTCCCCTCCGAGCGTCAAAAACACTCTGAATCTGCCCGATGTGTGATGTCATATTCAACCGATGGAGCGGCTTATATGTGATATTATTTGTTATTTTCACACTTGCAACCGCATTTCATACTCCGGTGCAACTTATATATGTTTTTGTCTATTCTATTATGCATTTTTTGGCTGGTGCGACTTATACTCCGGAAAATACGGTAATAGCTTTGAGCATTTTGATATAAAAGACAATAAAATAGCAGTAACTGACATTTACTTTCGTACTTATTTGCCTGATACCCAAGCTTGGAGGCACAAAAACAAACACTACAATTACTAGTAAACTTTCCTCTTTTGATGCACATTTGAACTCAGATATGGAAACTGCAAACGCTCTTCAACACCGTGTAATGTAAAGGCACAAATGTCTAGGGTAAATAAAGTGTTTTGCACATGTGTTTCGGAGGCCATAAGTCGATGTGAGAACACAATCCAACTCTGCCTCCAGATATTCCTGTTCCCAACTCTCCATTTTTCAACGTCCCAAAGATAAATAATGCACAGATTTCCCGGACGCGGTTCTGTTTGCGCAACTGATGAGAACAAATGCTTCTTCTTTAGGGGAAATCTTAACCTCGGCATCGATCCGTGCCCCGGCGCTGACACAATCTGCCTCGTAAAAGCAGGATGTCGCCTCCTCCTCCGCCACTGCCTGGACCCTAAAACGCGCCTCGACTTCACCTGGGAACTATTAAAACCCCCGACGAGGTCAAGTGCGGGCGACTCAAGCGCGGGTCAACGCGACGAGCGGCCAATCAAACGCGGGGGAAAGAGCCTCGCGGTGTAATCAAGAGCGTCGTAGTGTTTAAACGTTATCCGATACCTAAAGAGCAGCGAGATATATTTAAAAATGACCTAATTAATCCTAGAAGTCGCTTTGATTAATCAGACTGTTGTTTTTGCCCCGCAGGACGAGGATAATGCGCAGGTTTCCATGGGATCAGCGCTCACTTTTCACACTCCATTTATTCACTTCAGCTTTTTGCTTTATTTAAAGGTGCCAAAAAATAAATAAAATATGCAGATAAAAGGAATCATTGGGGAATATATTTACGATGAACTGCTAAACATTGTCGTCTCGAAACAACCAGTTCTGTAACAATTTTGCCATGTGTTTCTGGCGTTATCGGTTCAATTTTCACCCTCAACTTAAAGGCCACGCGACAGGTTCACACGTTTTTTCTAATTATGACGATGTTTGGTGAGATAATGTATAAATGATAGTTTTTCATCGGTCAAGTTGCCGTTTGTGAGGAGAATTTACGAAAAAAAAGCTGGAAAATTACAGGAGGTAGTGCCGCCTCCAGAATCTGTGATGTGTGATGTCATCAAAAAGCGCCGTTCCATCAAAAATGCCACTTTCACCTTTTTTTTTGACAGTTTGAACAGTCACTTAAGTCACAAAATAAACGTGTTTAATTTGTCAAACCATGATATGATTTAAATAATGGAATCTGGTTGCTAGGTTACAGTGGTAGAATTATTTGCTGGACATGTCAAACCAGGAAGTAAGATTGGAAACGTCACCAAAACAGAAACATTGAGAAAAAACAGGCAAAATGTTTAGTAAAATCTTAAATATAATCATGTTTTACAGTAAAGTGTGTTTGGATGTGGACTTTATAAAGCTCTTCGTACGGCGCACTCCCGACTTCAGTCCTCCTCCTTGTTCTTGTTGTTAAGCTCCGTCAGAAAGCCGCCGCTATCCTCCAGTTAGCATCTCATCTCTGTCGCGGCTCAGCGCAGCTCGGCCGCGTCAGAAATCTCACACGAAACGCTCCTTTGATCACTTGGCCTTTGAGTTGGGCTCCTCCCTCCTCCTCTCGGCCCCGGCCAGTGAGACGCAGCCCAGGCGCCACGGCACAACGCTACACGACACAGCACAAGGCTACACAGCGCTACACGACACAGCACAAGGCTACACAACGCTACACGACAAAGCACAAGGCTACACAACGCTACACGACACAGCACAAGGCTACACAACGCTACACGACACAGCACAAGGCTACACAACGCTACACGACAAAGCACAAGGCTACACAAAGCTACACAACGCTACACGACACAGCACAAGGCTACACAACACAGCACAACGCTACACGCCACAGCACAACGCTACACGACACAGCACAACGCTACACAACGCTACACGACACAGCACAAGGCTACACAACGCTACACGACACAGCACAACGCTACACGACACAGCACAACGCTACACGACACAGCACAACGCTACATGACACAGCACAAGGCTACACAACACAGCACAAAGCTACACGCCATAGCACAACGCTACACGCCACAGCACAACGCTACACAACGCTACACGACACAGCACAACTCTACACGACACAGCACAACGCTACACAACGCTACACGGCACAGCACAACGCTACACGACACAGCACAACGCTACACAACACAGCACAACTCTACACGACACAGCACAACGCTACACAACGCTACACGGCACAGCACAACGCTACACGACACAGCACAACGCTACACAACACAGCACAACGCTACACGACACAGCACAACACAGCACAACGCTACACGTCACAGCACAACGCTACACAACGCTACACGCCACAGCACAACGCTACACAACGCTACACGTCACAGCACAACGCTACACAACGCTACACGCCACAGCACAACGCTACACGACATAGCACAACGCTACACGACACTACACGACACAGCACAACGCTACACGACACTACACGACACAGCACAACGCTACACAACGCTACATGACACAGCACAATGCAACACAACGCTACACGACAAAGCACAAGGCTACACAACGCTACACGACACAGCACAACGCTACACAACGTGTCAACCTTAGAAGAGATTAAATTATATATATTGCTTTAAAATAGCACTCTTTTCCTGACTAAAATAGTAAGAATTATTCAAGCGCTGCTACATAAAGGGTCAAATGTTTGTCTTCGATTCTCCACCTGTTTATGCAAATTACCATATTTTCTGGACTATAAGTTGCACCTTTTTTCATAGTTTTGGCCAGGGTGCAACTTATACTTATATTTATACTTATATACTTATACTCCGGAGCAACTTATATATGATATTATTTGTTATTTTCACACTTGCAACCGCATTTCATACTCCAGTGCGACTTATACATGTTTTTTTCTTAATTTTTTGGCTGGGACGACTTATAGTCCGGAAAATGCGGTAACTCAAATTCAGTCCTTATTTTACACGATACTTCTTCTTCTCACTCTCTCAACATTCCGCTTCACACTCGTTTCTCTTAATCACACTAATCGCCGCTGTCCAGACGGGACTTGGCTGCGTCGCCATGGCGCCCGGCTGCACTCGGATCACCTCAGACCGTCCCGGGCCTTTGCATTTTTCATCGACGCGCGCTCCCAACGGACTCGCTGTAGCTTCCAATCGCCGTCACCGCGTTGTCGAGCGTCATTGTCGAGCGCCGCTGTCGAGCGCCGCGGTATCTGAGCGAAACACGTGTCTTTTGTCACGAAGAAACTCTCGACGTGAGCTTCAGATGTAGAACAAGCGAGAGTTGCACTGACTGTAAAAGAGAACTGCTGGTTTTTGAATGGGTCAAAACTCCTTCAAAATAAAAGAAAAAGGCTGCATTTTTTAATATATTTGAACGTCACCAAGAGGTATGGTACTCAGATGTACTAGAGTAACTGTTTCAAATACAATTATGATTCTCAGAGTAGTTTAGACACTGTACCTGAGTATTACAATATATTGTATAGTAGTCTCTTTCTACAGTACACGTTTGGTTCCTCTTTTGTCATTATTTTTATGAATTTATTTTTATGAATTTATTTATATTTATTAGTTTTTTATATATTTATTTGTATTTTTATGTATTGTATTATTTATCATTGCATTATTTATTCATTTATTATTACTATTGTGTATGTGATAATGTTACTTCTTTGATGTGTTGTTTTTTTGGTTTGTGTACATTTGTTTGTACGCTTTATGTCGACATATTAAACGATCGCTCATTCAGATATGATTTACCATATTTTCTATACTATAAGTCGCACCCTTTAACATAGTTTTGGCCCGGGTGCGACATATAATTAGGCCCGAGCGCCACAAGCTGGCGAGAGGCCTATTAATCTTGTAAGGCACGTAGTGCGCACGAAATCGAGCGCGAAGCGCTCGCCCACTTCCAAACACTCACTAACGCACTCCTTCACTCATGCACGCCCCGTGCATACTAATTAGTAGTAGGAAAATGGAACATTACCGTTGTAAACGGGCGAAGCCCGTGCAAAAGTGCGCACTAAACGAGCACTTTACATTGAGATGATGACCGCGAAGCGGTCGTCATCCCCATATAAAGCACTCATTTGCGCTAAGTAGCTCACGAATACGTTCCCCATCTCTTGCATGTTCCGTGCATATAAGCATGTAATGCAAAAATTGAACATTATTACTGTATAGAGGGCCAAAAACACAAAGTGGGCGGAGCCCACTCAAAATTAACGAAAGTACCCGTCAGTGACCAGGGACCCACACCATGAGGTAGGAAAGCGCGAGCGCTTTCCGAAAATGTATAGTTTATGATATTTGAAAAATGGGAAACATTGTTTTCGCATCGGAATATTTAGGCCCGAGCCCCAGCAGGGCGGAGGGCCTATTGCTCCCGCAACGCTGCCTTCGGCAGCGTTGCAACTGTCTGACCAAACATGCGGGCGCAGCCCGCATGTTTGGTACCCCGTCGCCCCTGGCAAGTACAGTGAACTAGCCCATGCCGAAGGCATGGATCATGCATACTTACTCCTGCTATGACAGAAATAGTCAACAATTAGTGAATGGGCGTAGCCCATTCACTAATTGTTGACAACAGCAGCGCGAAGCGCTGCATTCCTCCAAAAACCCTCCTGGCATCGTCCCGTACGCGAGAATCCATGCCGCAGGCATGGGCCATGCTTGTATCTGCTCAAATTAATGGAAGTCTATGGGGAGTGGGCGGGGCATCCCGACGGAATAGGGAGTGACAAGCGCGTAAGCGCTCGTAATGATGATTCCACCCCATGGCGGCATCGGGAAGGCTTAGAGCTTTCAAACGATGTATAATTTGTTGTTATAGTGGAAACGGCTATATTGTTTTTGCTAAAAATATTATTATTTTTATTTTTCTTGTTCTTCTGCTTTTTGATCTCTAATTTGACCCCCTGAACATGCTCAAAAACTCACCAAACTTTGCCCAAAATTCAGAATCGGCGAAAAATTTGATTTTTTCTGGGCCATTTTTTTTTTCGTAAAAAAATGGCGCGACAGCGCCACCGACAAAAGTCAAAATACATTGCGCCTATGGGAGACGCCCCGAGGTCAACTTTGGCGTAAAGCTACGAAATTCGGGACACGCATTCCTCTCGTGAGGACGAACAAAAAAAATCATTGTGGCCACGCCCCCAGACTTACCCTATGGCCGCCATCTTCCTTTGAAAATGAAAATACGCTGTGTTAGTCATTTTGTTCACGTCAAACTTTGACGAACTCCTCCTAGGGCGTTTTGCCCACCGACTTCAAAATCGGCGTACGTCCTCTGGACAAGTGGGGCATCTAAAGTTATTCAATTTTTTGAGATACCTTTAACGGTCTGTGTGCGGCGCAGCCGCAAAGTTGGACAACTTATTTTGGAATATTGCAGATCTAAAAATTGCTCCCATTTGATCAAAACCAGTCCGATTAGGACCAAATTTGAATCAGTTGTTAAACTTTCTAGTTTGGACCAGTTTAGGCTGACAAAATTGAAATGGCCGCGATAGCGCCCCCTACAGAGTGACCTTTAAATTAACATTGAAGGTCAAAAATTAGTTTTACCAAAATTGTCTAAACTTTACCCAAAATTCTATTTTGCCGTCCCGATCACAAAAGCCAATCACAAAAATGCCTAAATTTTTACGGCGTAGTCGTAGCGATGACAGAAACCTCCCATGTTATCCCTATGGGAAAACCGCAAAATCTCTCAAATTACCACATTTTTATGTTTTACACTTCAACGAACTCCTCCTAGTGCGTTTTGCCCACCAACCTCAAAATCGGTGTACGTCCTCTAGACAAGTGGTGCATCTAAAGTTATCCAAATTTTAAGGATAACTTTTACGGTCTCTGTGCGACGGAGCCGCAAACGTTTCCCAGAATTCTGACTATTTGGCCTTCAGAGTGGCCTATAAACAATAGAGTTTTTCCAAATGACATGACATTTTGCACTAAATTCTAATTTGCCATCCTGATCATACAAGTATGAGAGCCAAAGTCATATTTTGTACGGCGTAACCGTAGCGTTGACAGAAACATCCCATGTTATCCTTATGGGAAAATCGTAGAATCGCTCAAATCACCACATTTTTACACTTCACACTTTAACAAACTCCTCCTAGGGCGATTGTCCGATCAAGCTCATATTTGGGGAAAATCATCTACACAAGCGGGGCATCAAAACTTATCCATATTTTGATTCTAAGTGCTACGGTCTCTGTGTGGCGGACCCGCAAATATATGTCAGAAATGGGAAAACAGCGAAATCTCCAAAATGACCACATTTTCACGCTTCACACTTTCACCAACTCCTCCTAGGCCGATTGCCCGATCAAGCTCATATTTGGGGAAATCATCTACACAAATGGGGCATCAAAAGTTATCCATATTTTGATTTTAAGTGCTACGGTCTCTGTGCCGTGGAGCTGCAAATATACTGTCACAAATGGGAAAAACGCCAAATCCTTGAAATGTTCACATTTATGCTTCACACTTTAATGAACTTCTCTGTGGGCAATAGCTCGATCAAGCTCATATTTGGGAAAAATAATCTACACAAGCGGAGCATCAAAAGTTATCCATATTTTTATTCCAAGTGTCACGGTCTCTGTGCGCTGGAGCTGCACATTTGACCGACATTTGTATTCATTTGCACTGGTTAAGCACAGCATTGTACATGTCCAATGTGTCGCTGTCTTAGTTCTTAGACAATTGCGTTAGCGCCATCTCTGTAAAATGCAGAGAGCAGAGTCGGAAGGCCGGCGGCCCGCGAGGGCCGTTGGATGCCGCTTGCGGCTTTAATATTCTTTCTTTCTTCTTCTTCTCGGGACCAACCCCCCTATTTTTCACCCAGTGAACATTGACGAAAAGTCACAAAAATGTTCACACCTCTAAAAATCGTGCCTCTCTACATTCTGGCTATTTCCCTTTTCTAAAATAAAAAAATTGGCGCGTCAGCGCCCCCAAATGTACCAAAAATGCATTGAGAGATGGGAAATGACCCAAAAAAAATCTGATCGTAGAATCATGAAATTTGGCGCAGAGGTAGATGGTGACAAGAGAAGTAAAAAATATTATTACGGCAACGCCGTCCGCCCAACCAAATGTCGGCCATATTGCTTCAAAAATGGCTAAACATGACTTCGGAGTTTTTCCAAACGTCGTACTTTTACGAACTCCTCCCAGGGCGTTAGCCCTAAAAAGCTGAAATTTGGTAAAAATGCTACTGAGGAGTGGGACATCAAAAGTTATCCAAATTACATTGATACCTCTCACGGTCTCTGTGCGGCGAAGCCGCAAACTGTAGCTAGAATTTCAGAAATCTCCCATATTTAAAATTTCTGCCGTTTGCGCGGATAAAGTCCGAATTGCGTCAAATTAGAATCAGTTGTTAAACTCTTTGCCCTAAACCTACTTGAAGTGAAATAAATTCATTTGGCGCCACAGCGCCCCCTACAGATTTTATATGGAGGTTAAATGTTTAGTTTTGCGAAATTATATGAAATTTGACACACAACTCAATTTTAGCATCCCCATCAAAAAAGTCAATGAGACCCATGTCATAATTGTTATGGCGTTGCCGTAACGATGACCGAAACCTTTCATGTTATTCCAATGGGGAAATCGCCAGAACATGTTTACACTTTAGACTTTCACAAACTCCTCCCAGGGCGTCAGCCCTATTAACCTGAAATTTGGTGAGACTCATCTTCAGGACCATCAAAAGTTATCCACATTTTCATTCAAAGAGTCACGGTGTCTGTGCGGCAAAGCCGCACATTTTGCCAAGAATTCAAAATAAAATAGCTTTTTGATGGTAAAACAAAGGGGAGAAGATGTGACAATTAAAAGGACAATTGGGGCGCGTTAGCGCCCCCTCCTCTTGCGGTGTGGCGGCGGTGTGGCGGCGGCGTGGCGGCGGCGTGGCGGCGGCGTGGCGGCGGCGTGGCGGCGGCGTGGCGGCGGCGTGGCGAGGGCCGATCATTGCCGCTTGCGGCTATATTTATACTTATTCTTACATACTTATACTCCGGAGCGACTTAAGTGATATTATTTGTTATTTTCACACTTGCAACTGCATTTCATACTCCAGTGCGACTTATATATGTTTTTTTCTTCTCTATTATGCATTTTTGGCTGGTGCGACTTATAGTCCGGAAAATACGGTAGGTTTTTTCCAATGCTCATCGTTGGAGAATACCACATTTTGAGCCTTAATCCAGGTTCTGTTCTTCCAATTACATCAACTTATCCAATCAGAAATCAAACCCTACACCCACAGTCACTCGAGTCACTCTTGAGTTACTCTTGAGTCACTCTTGAGTCACTCTTGAGTTACTCTTGAGTTACTCTTGAGTTACTCTTGAGTCACTCTTGAGTCACTCTTGAGTTACTCTTGAGTTACTCTTGAGTCACTCTTGAGTCACTCTTGAGTTACTCTTGAGTCACTCTTGAGTCACTCTTGAGTTACTCTTGAGTCACTCTTGAGTCACTCTTGAGTTACTCTTGAGTCACTCTTGAGTCACTCTTGAGTCACTCTTGAGTTACTCTTGAGTCACTCTTGAGTCACTCTTGAGTTACTCTTGAGTCACTCTTGAGTCACTCTTGAGTTACTCTTGAGTCACTCTTGAGTCACTCTTGAGTCACTCTTGAGTCACTCTTGAGTCACTCTTGAGTCACTCTTGAGTTACTCTTGAGTCACTCTTGAGTCACTCTTGAGTCACTCTTGAGTCCCAGATATGACTCCAGCGTTCCTCTTCACTCGTTTTATTGAACTTTACTAAAGTTCGGGACTCAAAATGGAGCTTTATTAAAAGTTCATAAAAGTGCGCGTCGGTTTTTCAACCATTTTCCCCGACAAACGGAATGAAACTTCAGTCTGAGCAATGAGCGGCACCTCCCAGAGAAACGCGCTGAATAATTAAACATTATTTACGCCGTTTCATATTTCTCAGACGCGATTAGACCTCATGAACAGCATCAGTTCTGGACCCGACGACTCGCGGCGTCCGCCCCGTGATTTATGGCGAACCGCCCACTCCATTTAGCATCTGTATTTGTTTGCGATTAGCTTCTCGGGGCCGTAATTCGCTAATGATTAAACAAGGCGCGTGTTAGGGGGGAAAAGCCGTAACTTTGCGAGGTTTAAAAATAAATCCGGAGGTGTAGCGTTCGCCATATGCGCCGGCGCCGAAAATCAAATTAATAAATGTCTGCGCAAAGCGATGGCGCTGTACAAATCTTTGAAAAGCCAAGGCAAACATCACCTGCACCGCAAAGATTATTAAAAGTGTAATTACGCATATCAAACAGCAGACGGAACAAGAGGAGGGGGAGGGGCGGGAACAGATGGGACCCTTTAAAGGAAAATACCGCCGTGTCTGTCGCCGCGTTCGCTGAGCGCGGCAGTTTTACGCGTTTCCATTGGTTTCTACTGCTAAACGTACTTCAATAAACGCATTGAGATGTGTCAGATTTGCAAGATAATTCAATAAATGTGCTAATTGTTTTGAAATGAAATGAAAGTAAACGATACGTTGAACCGGGGATAGTGCGTGTCTCGTCGTAGGCGTGGAGACGTTGTGTTGAAGTGCCCCCTACAGGTCGGACGACTCGTTGAGCTAAAATGCGGTGAAGATAAATGCATTTTGAATTTTGATGAAAAAAAATTTCATATGTTGAAAAAAAAATTCTGGGTTCATAATTTCACTTCCTGTTTGTGGTTGGTGACGTCACACTAGGAAATTACCCAGCATACACTGGGCCAAACCTCATCTAATGTCACTTTTAATTTTATTTAACGAATGAAAATATGTGAGAGCGACTTTATTTTGTTGAATTCATGTTTAGAGAGTCTGAAAAGTTGTTTCTTTGTGTAAATTCAAATAAACTTTGACTGGAATGTGTGTCCCTGGTGTGATGTCACTTCCTGTCATTTTCAACACATTTTCTCCACAAATACCTGCTCGATTGGTGTAAAACTATCATTTATATGTACGACAGGTATAAATGTACCAAATAAAGTCATAATGACAAAATTGTAAAAACCCGCCTTATGCCCTTTAAAGGACAAATATTACGCATTTTTATCATCATTGGACTTTAAACACGTTCAGCTTTGGCACCTCATGCTTTAGAATTTTCTGACGCTCAATCGTTTCTTTATCGGGATATGGTCTTAGCGCTCCATCTACCGGTAGCAAAGCTAATTATCGTGGAGAAACAAACAAAAGCTAGCTTTCCCCGACATGCTAATGTAAACACGCAGTTGTAACGAACGTGATTTGATGGAGGAAATGCTCCGTCACGAGTCTGGTGACGGTTTATGGACTTAAGACTTTCGGATCTCCACTTTTGACGTCACAAATCTGGGAAATTTGAAACGGAGGGTTTTTGTGAGGCTCAGAGAAGACGACCCCGTAAACAGGATTAATCAAACAAGCGTGAATTAAACTAAACACAACTCCAGGTACATTTTTGACGAGGGAACAATCTTATAAAATGGTTAAAAGCTCAATCTTGCATAATGTGTATTTTTTAAGCGCATCTACCGTATTTTCCGGACTATAAGTCGCACCTTTTTTCATAGTTTTGGCCGGGATGTGACTTACTTATATTTATACTTATATACTTATACTCCAGAGCGACTTATATGTGATACTATTTGTTATTTTCACACTTGCAACTGCATTTCATACTTATATATGTTTTTTTCTTCTCTATTATGCATTTTTGGGCTGGTGCGACTTATACTCCAGTGCGACTTATACTCCGGAAAATACAATATTTCTATAACCAGGGAATTAAATTTTTTTTATGTATTTGACGACAAAAAAACCAACATAAAATAATAAAAACAACAATACAATTACAACATGTATTAAGATATTGGACCAGAATAAAACACACATAGAATACAATTTAAGATAGATGCGTTTAATCCCGCGGAGACGAGCAGGTGACGCAGACTCCGCCCGTTACACACCTTGCGGAGCGGACAAAACGCACGCTGAACCCGTTTCACACTAGGTAGGGCTGTGTTCAAAATATCAATACGGCGATATATCGTCACAGACTCCGTATCGATATCGAGTCACAGTATCGATATTGTTTTAGTACCGTATTGTATCGCGAGGGTCTATCGCACACGTCGCCCTCATCGTATTCGTATGTTTCCCGCCGTGTTTCGCCCGGTCTCCAGCCGCGTCCGTCCGCCTCGCCTCAAACGCCGACGCGCCGCGGTCAAACCAAGGTCGAAAACGCAGAACGCTAACGTTCGGGGACCGCCGCGGCCTCTGACTCACGTTTGTATGGCGCAGTATGCAAATGTGTAGACCTCGCGGACCCCTGGCGGGCCCGGTCAGACCACCCGCTCTCCCCCTCACCCCCCGCCCCCCCCTCTGAGGCCTGGAGGGGGCGATATAATGAACGCAGTGAAGAGTTCAGTGTTTTGAACCAGTCGGGGGCGCACGCTCAAGGTCATGACTCCGATCTGTTACTCACCTTTGGAGTTATTATTTTAAACTGAAGAGCCTCAAACGCGATGACGCGCCTTTATTTTATGACACGCATGACATTGGTGAGTGATTCTAGCAATTTAAAATGTGTAAAGTGATGTTGTTTTATTTTAATGTAACCGACCGCTCGGCACTTTGATCGTTTTTTATGGATAAAGTCTATTGTTCATAAAGTCCGTCTGATGAACTATTTAGACACGTACAATATTCAGTTGGAGATACTTTTATCATATGTTATGTATATTTTTCATAATTTAGTCATTTTAATATTTTTTCGTAATATTGTCTTTGTCTTTATTGTATTTTTATAATTGTGATTTTCTGCTTTCTTTGTCCTTCTCTCTGGTTCTGTCTCTTGTTCTTATTTGTGTACTTTTCAAACATTGAATACAATAAAATAAATAAACAGTCATGTCTTAATTTAGTTTTATAGTAATGATTTGTTATTTACAGTTCACTGATAATCAAATATTTTGTGCAATAATGAATTAAAAACGTGTAGGAAAAAAATAATACATGAATAACACACAAAATAATTAAAGTACATAATATCCTTAATTTCACTAATGTCATTATCACATAAACAAGTCACTTTGATATTATTGATAATAAGACTTTAAACTTCCTCGTGGGACACAAATACAAACCATTATTTTAATTTTAAAATGCAAATTTCCGAATTTTTATTCATTTTTTTTAGGGCACACTTGGGGTATTACCTGGATAAATACAGTTAAATGAAGGTAAATGAAGGTAAATAAAAGGTAAATAGTAGTAAATGAAAGGTAAATACAGGTAAATAAAAAGGTAAATAGTAGTAAATGAAAGGTAAATACAGGTAAATAAAAGGTAAATAATAGTAAATGGAGGTAAATACAGGTAAATAAAAGGTAAATAATAGTAAATGGAGGTAAATACAGGTAAATAAAAGGTAAATAGTAGTAAATGAAAGGTAAATACAGGTAAATAATAGTAAATTAAGGTAAATACAGGTAAATAAAAGATAGAAAGTAGTAAATTAAGGTAAATACAGGTAAGTAAAAGGTAAATAGTAGTAAATGAAAGGTAAATAAAGGTAAATGAAGGTATGAATGAATGAATAATGTTTTGTTTCCCCCCGTCTCGTCTGGGTTGTTATGGGAAGTGCACTTTCTGTTCTGGTCCAATAGGATTCGAGCCTCATTCACAACAATGACATTTTGGTGATTTTAATTTGCTCCTTTTTGAACAAAAGTCTGTTTCAAAATTTAAAATTGCACAGAAAACAATCAGTAAAGTCTGTCCTTCCTTTAAAAATCAAATTATTTTCCAATTATAATCCGGGACAAAGAAAATGCTAAAAACAAACCATTTGATTTTAAATCGATGTTTTGTTCGTGTTTCCTGTCTTTAATCCATCAGGAGGTTCAGCCGTGACGATGTTAGACTTTAAAGTCCTTAACCAAAATAAAATATCTCAAAAAATGTTTTTAACAATATTGAGACGATGTTTAAATGCAGCAGGAATGTGGCTAAATGTGTCGCACAAAACATAAATCAACCTCAAAAATCTGAAATATGTTATTGATATTCACCTGTTTGAGGATCACAATTGATGTTTCTGTTCATTTTAAAGCCAATTTTTTAGTTTTCCTTACGCACGTTACGCTAATATTAGGGCTGCAAAAAGTGAATCCATTAATTGCAACTAATCATCAACTAATTAGTAATTGAATAATCCTTAACGAGTCCACGCACAGGTTCTGAAACACGCCATGAGCTGAGAAGACGTTTTATAACTGAAATTGAGTCTTAATTCTATAAAAACGTGACAGAAAATGTGTAAATTCAGTGTATTTGATGTAAATCGCCCTTTAGTCCATAAATGTGCTCCACCAGGTCGAATTTAGCCCAAATCTTTCTACTAAACAACTCATTTATTCATGGCTGGACTAATCGATTAGCAAAACGACGGCTTCGCCACAGCTCTGCGCTCAAAGTCTCGACTCTTTTCACTTTTACAATTGCGACATTGTCAATTCCTCCACATACATTTCCAGACCCGTTTTCACACAGTCGGACGTTCTTTATTCCGCTAATGAACCGTTCACCTTTCAAATCGAACCGTGGGCGACGCTACGACGGCGCGTCCTAAATGTTAATGTAACCGATGCTCTCCTTTCTCTCCTTCTCTCTCCTTTCTCCCAGCTCTCCCTCTGTTTCTGCCTCTTAAACCAGGCCACAGCCGCTCCAGCCCGCTCACCTCCCCCCCGCACGGACTCCCTGCACAACAGTGACCCCTGCTGGCGCGCCCGAGCCCCCTCTGGACCGCCGCCGTCTCCTCCCGCCTCGCTGCTGCTGCCTCTTCATTTTTCCTGCCAATTTCCTTTTGATGAGACGCTACAAATAACAACAAAGCAGAGGAGAAGGGCCCCGTTCTGACACAATGCGAGAGCCGAGCCGTCTTTCGGGCTCTTAATAACGGCACATTTTAGATAACAAAAAGCTTTTGTTGGAGGCTGGTGATAAAAGGGACGACAGATACAGACGTTACTATTTGATTTTGTTGAATATTTCTACTGGCATAGAGGGGGGAAAAGGGAGCGCAATTTGGTAAAGAAATAAAACAGATTATGAGAGAAATGCTCGAAACGTTGTGTGTTCAATTCGAGATGTTTTGTGCGCTTTTAACCGCAGTAAAGTCCAAACACCTTCTACAAACTCAACCTGATCGTCCCATTTTAACCACCTCAACCATCCCTCCTCAAACAACAGTGCAGTGTATAAATACAGTTTCAGTCACAAACTAAACAAGTTAAAGCATTTCAAAATTGGATTCAAACCATTTCTTTCACAGGACACTGAACATGAAAATCTGACTTTTTTGCTCTTTTTTCCATGTTATAACAGTGTTTCTCATAAACAAAAACAGATGGTGTTGTGTTTAGCTTCATTCAAACTCGTTCCATTAATCCTGTTTACGAGCTTCTCTTCTCTGAGTCTTAGAAAAACAATCCGTTTCAAATTTCCCAGATTTGTGTGACGATCTGGAGGTCGCCTGTGCCGTTTTTAACTCCATAAATCATCACCAGACTCGTTCTGAGCATTTCTGCTAAAAATCCCCTTCATTACAACCGTGTGTTTGCATTAGCATGTCGGGGCAAGCTAGCTTTTGTTTATTTCCTCCTGGTAATTCCCTCTGCTGCCAGTAGATGGAGCGCCAACACCGAATCCTGATACATGCTTTATTTTAGGTTCTAAAACTTGAGATGACGACGCAAAAGAGCATGTTTTAAGGACAATAAATGCAAAAAAATAATAATGCATAAAGATTTAATTTGGAAATGGACAAATTCGACAGACTTCGGAGTAAATCAGACTTTTGTATTATTCTTTTTTTAAAATAAATTGTGCCGTGATTTTGTCAGTATCTACGTTTTGTTGAGGTCTACTTGTGTTCTTATTTTTTCGGTCTGTATTCTGTGTTTATTAAAAATCTTAAAAAAAATACACTATATATGTAAAAAAAAACAATAAAAAAATTGATAATAAAAAATGAATTATCTCAAAATACAACCGCGAGTAAGTTAATGATGGGGAGAGAAAACCCTACAACATGGCGAGAAGCCCTTAAGAGTTGATCTTACAGAATACATCTATAGTAATTAAACTCTGAGTACCATCCAATTAAAAGAAGCGAACCAGAGCGTTTTTTTTTCGATTCAACAAGTGGCACGTGTTCCCGCTTTGCATTCAGCTGTACGGCGCGTGCAGAAAAGACGCTCTTCCTTCAATAATTCAGCGCGTTAGATCGCCCTCTTGTTGTGATTTGTGGCGTTTACGACGACCGTAGCTCACGTTCCGCCGGCCTCTACCTGTTCAGCGGCTTCTTCCCCGCCGACTGCGCCAAGATTTACGCCGCGCTTTAATACATGTTTAATGCATGAGCCCGGAATCATAAATATATCAAACAATATCAATAAATAAAAAGGTAAGCCACCGCGCGGCGTAATGGGCGGGTTTAACTGCGCGGTCAGTCTCGGCATAACTGAAACGTATTTCATCGCGGCGGGTTCGAAAGGCGGGAAACGGAAGAAAAATCTGGCTGAAATACGAGATGGTGTTTTTCGAGCTGCAAACTTTGAGCGTTGCGTCGTGTTGCTCAAATATTCGACGGTGATAAAAGTGCTCGTGTCCAGGGTTTGATTCCTGGTGCGGCAGAAAAAGAACATGTCAATTCTAAGTCTGAATCTTAAGTCAGTTAAAGTTTGCGCACTAGACTAAGCCTCGTGTCTAGGGACGTCAAGATTAATTGGGTTAATCAGTAATTGTGATTATTCTGATCACAATATAATCGTAAGAATCCAAAAATAATAATCGTGTCCAGTTTCCAGGTTAAATTAAGTTTTTTCATTCAATCTAAAGCCCAGAAAATAGACCTAAATGTAAATAACTGTTTTTATCTGGCGTTTTTTGTCTCATTTTACTTTTTGTCTTTGATAAAGTTCAATTTCGTAAACACGAGAATGAAAGATAATTCAATATTTTGCTGATAAATCGTTAAATTAGTGATGTTTTTCTACTCCTCATTCTCAGTTTGTCCTCAATGCATCAGATTCGTCTTTTTTAAACAATCAATGAGTCAAAATGTAACTAGAATTTGGTCAAAATTAGCAATTAGACAAAAATGACGGATCATGTGCTTAAACATATCATCAACAACATATTTATACAAGGTGAAAGTTAATGTATGAACTTTACTTCATTGAACATGTCATGGTGTTTGAGTTTAAAATCATAAGATTGGTACTGGCAAATATTGGTTATCGGCCAAAACAGCTAGATAAATATTGGCTACAAAAAAAAAAGATCAGATGATGATCCCGCCACAAAAACATGTTTAAAAGCCAACTATACCCACAGGAATGCTTAGTCTTCTTCTAATAAACGCTAACATGCTACAGCGGTAAAGATGTCGACTTCACCGGCTCAAATTGACCCTTTCTCTTCCCGGAAGCCCCTCCCCCCTCCCAGAAACCACCCCCCGCCCGGCCGGTGCGTCGCGATGACTCTAAAATTGCCCTCCGCTCTGAAGGTGAACGGATTGCAGGGCTGTGATTGGCTGGCTCGTGTCCAGGATTAACCAGAGTGCACCCCCCCCCCCAAGGCCACAATCAGCTGAGATAGCCCCGACTTCCCGCCGCCTAAGGACGAGCACGGGAACGGGAATTAACCGGCAGTACAAACAGCCGGCAACATTTCCGCTGTAGGACGGGTCGACGCTGGCTTTATTATGTCACGTTTTAATCGGAAAACATCAACAGGAAGACATCTTTGTCGTATACGGTGCCTAGTTTCTGTTCCTCGTAACAACAGGTTCAACCCAAGGTCAAGTTGCCCAAAGAAAAGCGTTTCATGCGATGTATTCAGTCCATTGTTGTGGAAAAGGCTGCGAGGAGGATTACATTGAAGGAAGAAAAAAAATAAAACACTCGGCAGAAGACGATCGACACAAAAGACACTCAAATTCAGGTTTACAATGGGCTGTCCGTCTTCATTTTCAAGCCACAGAGCAATCGTTTGAAGACAGCGACGTACAGATTTTAGTTGGTTTGAAAGTACAGGGGAAGAATATATATATACAGTCCCTCTTTGAACAGAAATGGTTGAAGGTGTAATTGGTTGACATCGGTATCCTCACACCTCTGTCAAGCGAGAGATCGAGCCGGTGAGACGCTAATCAGGCGCTTCAAGGTGTCGAACGAGAGTCAGGCTCATCATAATGTGGTTAAAAGTGCGGTACTCGACTTTCTTTCCCTCACAATCAGTCAGTTCTGTTTCCACCCCAGAAATTGTGGCTGGATCAGTCCTTCACGTTCAGTCTTATTCTAATTATTAAGCATTTTATCCTTGCGAGTCACTATATTTTGGACTTGTTATCCTTATTTCACTGTTTGAAAAGTAGGTACCACAGCTTTACAATGACCCATGATGAGGCGCACAAAAGGTCAACAAAACCCAAAAATTTAGGGGCGTTGTAAATTCTAGTTTCTCAGGCCAGTACCATCAGATTGAAAATTACTTCTGCATGGCTTTTGAAAGGTCTCGATTTGGAAAAAGTCCAGATGTTGTACCTTTGAAAGCTTTTCTACTGAAACACCATGTTAAGTGTCACATATTTTGCCTTTTAACACCTAAAACGTAACACCTAACCCTTGAAAAAATGGCCGCAGTTAACCACATGATCCGTTCGTCGCAGCTTTGAACCCAGATCCGGCCCCACCCTTCACATTTACCCAGGCTCGAAAACGACAGAAAGCTCGAGTCAAACGCAAAGGCTTCAAAATGAAAGCGTCCGATTGAATTCCTCCGACCACTTCTCTCCGGGCCCCATCCAGGCAAACACAATCCTCCCGTTCTCGCGGCCCCATCCCGGCGTCTCCAAGGGCGCCCATCTCATCTTTATTGATTGGAAGGAGAGCGGAGCGATATGGATATTACGGCTCCGAAGGCCACGAGGGAGCCCGGGCCCTGATTCATGGGACGCCCCGCGCTCATAATTCACCCTCCCGGACAAATGGTTCACTTTCAACACATTCGGCATTTGGAGGAATCGGGCCCCGAGGTGGTGGTTCCAGAGCGGGCGGGAGCGGCGGCGGCGGAGTCCGATCGGTGAGGTTCGCCGGTTTATCTTTCAATTACCCGGGCGACATACGTCCTGACGGGGGCCCCGGCGTCGTTTGAGGCGTCACGGCGTAAATCTGCATGTTCAACGGAGCGAGGCTAAGCGGAGGTGGAGGGTTTGCCAAATGCACCGTAGCACCGGCATTATATTTACGGCCGTACGCCAGCAACAGCCGGCGCTTGCGTTTCTACGACACTTCAAAAGCTCCACGTGGAAAGGGGATTCATAGGAGCACTTCATATTGAGGTATTGAGGTATGAGGTGTCTGGTAAACCTCGGAAATGTATGTGGAAACCCGTCCTAGAGCATTTGACCCTTTAGTGGACCCTTGAACCATGTATATTTCACTGTCATAGGATGTTAATGTGGACAATTTTCTTTTTTTTTCTCTGTGGAAGCTTTGTACCCATCGTTTTTCTTTATTTGTATTGTTTTATGTTTGTTAAATGCACACAAATGTCTTTTTTTTCTTAATTTTTTAGTGCATGTTTTAAGAGTCTATTCATTAGTCATGTGATACAACAATAAGCTTGTCTTTCTTACATTTGGAAACGTCAATAAATGCTCTTGTTTTGCATCGGTTTGTATCACAAAAATTGCAAAAAAAAACCTAAAACAAATTGCAAAAAACAGAAAAAAGTCATTGAATAAAGTTAACAAAAAGCTTGACCAGAATGTAAAATATGTTGAAAATATGTTTTATACAATCGGATAAGGATAAACCGAAAAGTATAATTTGACTCGCTTGTGGTGTCACTCTATGGATTTTTTAGAGCTTGGTACAAATATCGGTAATCGGCCACAACAGCAACCGATATCGATATATCGTGTGCGCAACGGCTGCTTTTTACACAAGCGTTTAAGCGCCCCCTACAGGTCGGACAACTCATAGAACTAAAATGCAGTTAAGATAAATATTTGAATTTTTTTTTAAAAATTGCACACAAAAAATATCACAGAATTGCATTTTTTTTAGGTGTATAATGTCACTTCCTGTTTGTAATTGATGACATGACACTTGGAAATTACCCAGCAAACACTGGGCCAAAACTCATCTAATGTCACCATTTTTGAAATTTCGACTTTATTTTGTTGAATTAATGTTTAAAGAGTCAAAAAAGTTATTTATTTGTGTAAATTCTGCATAAACTTTGACTGGAATGAGTGTCCCTGGTGTGATGTCACTTCCTGACTATAATTCATATGTAAAACAGGTATAAATACACAAAATAAAGTTAATTGAAAATCATAAAATCCTGTCATAGGCACTTTAATAATATAGTGGTAGTACAGTAGCTACATAAAAGTATTTCAAACCGTTACGCTGACTCGGGCACAACTTTAACAGAGCGTGAACGAGGACAAAAAGCCACTGATAAACATTGCATCTTTCCGTGTGATTTACTATATTTCATCAATGTCACACTGATATGCTAATATGACATTTAAATCCACTGGCATTTATTTCCTCTCTTTTTTCACGAATCATTAGTCTGAGTTTTCACACTGCCACTTAGCTTACCCTTTAATATAATTGGTTTCCTTGCACAATGTCAAACAAAAGTCTGTGTTTATAGTTTTTGATGTGATGGATAAGTCGATACGGATGCATTCATTCGACAAATCCTTCAGGACGTACTCGTATTTGTCTTCACTTTAGTCTATATTAGCATTTTTCTCCAGAATTTAGAACTGTGGAAGTCTTTAGTGATTTTTTTATGTTTTCGTAAAATTTTTAACCTAAAAAGGCCTTAAAATCCAGCTGTCATTGCAATCTTGGACTCACTCAGGCATTAACATAGTTTATTTTACATTTATTCAACTTTGTATTGCTCAAAATGACCAGGAAAAACATGCATTCTCCACAGATCTGACCTGTAACTTGGCCCGGTCGTGTTACCGGCTTCACTTTAATGCCGTATTGCGGAACAGACCGGGTGAACTAGTAATGAATTCACTGTTTCCAATGACGTAAGACAAGTTTTCTGCGTTTCCAAGACGACGCACAAGATTCACTGAAAATATAATAAATTGAATGCGTCGTTGACGTTTTTACATTTCTTTTCATTTTCGGCTTCTCAAAGCGTAACTCAACGGCGCCTCCTACAGGTCGGACGGCTCGTTGGACTAAAATGCAGTTCAGATAAATATATATATATTCTACTAAAAACTATACAAATCTCATCCCTCAGAAAAGCAATGTTTTTTAGGTTTATAATTTCACTTCCTGGTTGTAATTGATGACATCACAATTGGACAAAAACTCAAAAAATATATAAAAGCACCTTTACTTTGTGAATTCTTGTTTACAGGGTCAAAAACATATTTATTTTGTGTAAATTCTGCATAAAATATTGGACGAGTGAGTGTGATGTCACTTCCTGTCAATTTCTAAAGATTTTTCAAAATTTTCTCCACAAATACCTGCTCGATTGGTGTAAAACTTTAATTTATATGTACAACAGGTATAAACACATCAAATAAAATCAAAATTAGCCAATCATAAAAACCTGTCATAGGCCCTTTAATTCATTATATTTGTCATGTTTTTCACGATGTTGTTTGCAAACCTGGTCCAAAACTCTAATCTTAATGAAATAACCCGTTCCTAAACTTAACACAAACACCCAACCTTAACCTGATCGTGAAAAATATATGATAAACACTGAATGCTGCTTGCATTGCCACCGGAACCGGAACCGTTGTGGACGAAAACAAAGCGTCGGAAATGAGAAAAAAAACACAATCTCTCGGCAATAGATCTCGTCGCATTTCTACGCTCTTCATATTTCACCACAAAGTCCACGATTCCGCCGCGAGATTACCGTTGGGAGACGGGAAAAGGCGACGCAGAGGGAGTCGCAGAAGCCGCCGTTATCGTTCCTCTGGCCATGTCCACTTCGCTAATTCTCCTCCACCTTTTCCACCGCTGTCACCGCGGAGAACCAATTATCATACGCCGCCCGCTCCCTTCCTCTCGCCCCCTTCACTTCTGTTTTTGTCACACCGCGAGACGGCCCCGGTCGCGCAAATTAGCGGCCCCGGCTGGAAGGCTCAATTACCTTTTTAAAGGACTTTAGCCGAGTGTGTCCGTGTCGCTATGCGGCCGAGTCCAATTCCGACTGGTCTCACCGAGGGCAGCGAGTAACGAGGGAGAAGATGGAAGAGAGGAGCAGGGAGGTGCCGCGCTTCGAGGGCGGGGACCGGTTGAATCCGGGCGGCGTTTTTCGGGAAACACGATGAGTAATGTGTAGTTGGACGAAACGACGTTAAACCGCGTGTTCGTCTGTACGTTCTGGCCTTAGAAGAGAGTCTCCTTTTGATTGATTCAGTTTGTTTTCCAGATTAAAGTCAGTTTTCACGTGTGTTCCCAACAGTCCGGCCCCGATGTGCAGAAGAGGACGGGATCAAACTACGCGTCTGGGACTATTAGTGAGCAAGCGCCATTGGTACATTTCAAAAATAAGTCATCTTTATCCTTCACCTCAAACAGGCTAAAAAAAAGAGATCGACATGGAATAAAGATGAGCACAAACTCTATGTGTCTGAACATGTCTAACTTGCTAATATAAAGCTTATTCCTCTGACGTTTCACCCTGAACAGCACAACAATGTCTGATTCTTGTCGAAAGAACAAACTGCACAAACCAAAGTGTTTACATCTCTATATGGTGCAAGATGTGAGCACAATAACACATGAAGAGTCTTATAGAACTGAACTGAACTGTGGCGCATTGTGAGAGACAAATGAGAGCGAAAAAGGCAAAGGCAGATGTAGGAAAGGCAGCGCTTTTCTCTTATATTTAAAGACATCAATTTGAAACTTCCCCCGTCGTTTACTCACATAAATGCGAGAAAAAATGTATTACAAGTTTTACATCATGTCACTTTTTCATGTATAAATAAGGCGTTATGTGGTTAAAAACGGCCAAAATTGCACATATCTAGGACTTTTCAGTCTGAAAAATGGAAAAAAGCCAGGTTTGATTTAATGTCTTGTTTAATTTAGTTGAAATATAAGATATGAAAAGAAATGTACGAAGGGGACTTGGATATCTTATCTTTAGTTTTTGAAAAAACTAGATTCTTGCAGTTTTGGCTGCAGTGTCGCCTTAAAGTGCTCTTCAAATAAGTGTGATTGAATGAATAAAACCTGTAGTTGAGCATAATTAGTTTTGCTGCAGTATATGTTGTAAAAAAACTCAAAATGAGACAGCTGTGCGCCGTCTGCATCTAGTTACAGCGTTTTATTCTGAAAACCTTAGCATGCTAGTCGTTGTTAGCTTAACTGTGATGGCCAAACTTCACTCTGGGCTCTTAAAAGTTTAGAAAACCGCTTATAAAACTGAATAACCAGGATGCCCAGAATGCATCTTTGAAATGGTTTTGTTTGTCACAGTTTTTAAGTCTGTCTGGCCTTTTCCAGAGGCGCGTTAAGCATTCCAACAGTGTAGAAGTTCGTTTACGGCGTGTGGTCAGAGATCGCCGCCACTTTGCAAAAGATCAGAGTCAAATCTGATCTAGTACCACATATTAAAGACTCCTGGGCCGGCTTTTAGATAGAGGGCCGTCTTCCCGTATTTTGGACGGGGTATTTTAAAATGTGGACGTGTATTTTCGAGTGCAGAGACGGCCATTTTATTAATACATCTTAAAACAAAAAGTTAATATTATCATTAAATCGGGCCGTGAAGCATTTGACGATAGTCCCCCATGACATTTTACTGTTTACAAGTGAAAATGTGCAAGCTGCATGCTGATTGGTCGATGAAATTTGTGTGCTCGGCTCTGATTGGCTGCCGAGGCCATGGTCCGGAGAATGCCAAAGCGACTCGTTTTTTCGGCCCCCGAACCCCCGGACAAAATGATTTGGACGGGGTGTTTTCAGATCCAAAAGCCTGCTCCTGGGTTACATTTGCATTTGAAAAAGGCTATTTACAGTCATGAAAAAAATCTGACCCAGGTCACTCACTATTGTGCTAAAAAATCTGATTCAACCTGTAGCATGAACAGAATCATATCTAACAGATAATACACATAAAGTGCATCCATAACTTAGGTTTGTCCACCCAACTATTGATAGAGAATGGGTCTTTCTGGTGATATGGAGGAAAGGGACACACTGCCACGGTAACAAAGAAAGGACCTTCACTTTCGTCACGGTATAAACTCCAATGACGGATAACAAGCTTCAGCCTTTAGTTCTCAAAAATAGCACTAAAACTTCTGGAAAGTCCGGCCCATCGAGCTGTGGCTTGTCTGTCTCTAAGCCGTGCGTCCCCTTTGACCCCGCCGTCTCCTCGATCCCCCGGAGACGTGGCGCTCTCCTCATCATCTCGCTCCGCTCCCGCTTCGGCGTTAACCCCGCCAGCTCCGGGGACGAGGAGGCGCAGGGGTGCGACGGAGTGCGATGGCAGGGCCGTGTATTCCCCCGGGGAGCAGGGGCCCGCGCTCCCGTTATCCGTCTGCAGATATGTAAAGCAGATGGAACGCTGGCGAGGCTGGTGGCGCGAGCGGGGGTACGAACGCCAGCGCAAAGACGGCGGGGCCAGGCCGGGACAGAGGCGAGAGGTACGAAACCAGGGCGACGATCACACATCCGCAGACGGAGTGAGTCAGAGCCCACCGGAAGAGGAGGAGAAATCAGGTTATGTCCCAATATCAACTGGAATCATGGACGCTGTATGAAATGTTCGAGCGATGATGATGTAGTGGTTGAACGTGGAGAAGCATGAGCAGGGGGTCGCGAGGGGATTTTAAGATATTATGTTACAATTATGACACTGTACTTCATCTCTTTTGAGCCAGTTGTATTACAATTGGGTCAGATAACACTATGAACTACTAGAATACATATTTTTTACTTTATTGATTTTTTCAAATATAAGTACGTCAGTAAAGCAGTAAAAAGCAGTACAGCAGTAAAAATATCGAGCTTACTGCAAAATAGGTCCCAAGAGTCGCTGCATCACATGACCATTCACTAAATCCTCTGCCATACGTATGATAAGTTAATGACAATAATAAAGCATAGTAAAAAAAAATACAATTAAACCTCATTTTAAATGGTTTAGAAGCTTGAAATGATTGCAGACGTCTATGTAATGTAGCTGTGGGGATCCAGAGTCTGTTTCATGGTTGTTTTGGTGGAAAGTTTGGGAAACCCCTGGTCTATAAAAGTGCTGCAAGGCCTCAAAACTTCCGCCATGGACACAATCAGTGGATATCTTTGGAACACACTCCTGGCAGCAGGGAAAAGCCATCACACAAAAATGGCACCGACATTCAAGGACTGGACCCATATTGTAACTGACATTTGGACACTGCTTGAAAATTGACCGACTTTGGACCAAATGTTGCGTTTATTTTGTTTGTTTATTGTAGAAAATGCTGCAGAAAAGCAGTTTAAGAATAAAATATGGCAGGCTTGTTTGTAATCGTTAAAATAAAGAGAAAAGAAACATCTTTCCACTCTTTTTTGGGTTAATTTTACATTTCTTTCTTGATATAATACTTCAACCCTAAAAGTGACATTTATAAGCATGTTTTAGCACTTCATTTAATGAATATTTGAACATTGTCTGAATATTGTGTGAATAATCCCCCAAAAATATTGAGATATTTATGTATTTATGGGGTTCTTTTATTGGTTTATCAGCACATATTTCAGTCCTCCCTCAAAATGTTAATGCTCCTGGACTTTTTAAACATACATAAAAATTCAATCACAACCTCAGCAATTGTCAGAAATGTGTTCATCCTTAATCTACAACTCCGCCTTTTAGAGAGCGTTCTCTTTATGCTGAAATGGTCCAAGTAAGACTTCTTTTTGTCAGGGGTTTTGGACAAAAATAAATATAGCCTATGTTGCTGCCCTGGGGTTGACACGCAGAAATGTTACTGCCAATCTGCTGAAGGAGTGGTCAAATGTGGAAAGGACATGTAAGCACAAGAATAAGTCCATCATAAATCAAATCAAATCAATTTATTTTGTAAGGCCCAAATTCACAACAACAGCTGCCTCTGAGGGCCACAGTGAGAAATGAATCAACAATAACAATAACATAACAGTAAGCTCTGCCCTATTCTTCCCCATACACAAACACACCAAAATCTATTTTTATTCATTTGATTTATATTAAACTATTATTTTTTTTATTTGATTTAATTGATTTATTTGGATTTGTTAAAAGTTTTTTTTTTTCATTTAAAAAAATATGTAAATTTGTATTTATTTTTGCATTTTTTTGGATTCTTATTGATTTTCTTATTGATTTTTTTAATTGATTGTATTGATTGATTTTATTTTTCATTTCACATTTTGAGAGCTTCGTTCAGACATTTAGCTGCATCGCCTACGCTCGTTGGAGACTAACGACTCCACTCATTAAAGATTAACAAGTCACTACTTTACATTGAGATAATTGCATTGTGCAGCTTCATCCCAGCTTATGCCCTCAAACCCGCCTAATTATCTTCTACTTGTGGTTTTAATGTAACATTTCACACGTCCAGCAGCGCTCTCCAACCCCGGGCCATTTCTGCCTCTCCAAAGATGACTAAAATAATGGGGGAGCGAGTGCACATGTGGGTCAGCCGGTGTCTTCATGCGCCCGAGCCCACGGCCGCAACGCCATAGTAACCGCTCCACCGCAGAGGCAGGACCAAGAAGAAGAAGAAGAAGTCTCCTCCAGGGGTGTAGTTAATACAAAGGGCTCGTCTTCGGTTCCTCTTCACCCGCGGCCTACAAACCAGCACGACTTTCACAAACTATAATGTCAACGTAAAGATTTGACACTCGCGCAGTAACTCTGGTCCAACCCCCGCGCTCGCCTCCTGACTTGCGTTAGAGCTCCCCCTGCTGTTCCCTCGCGAAAACGGTGTTTGTTCGTTTCGTTTTTCATTCAAATGAGGCAGAATGTATTGCGTACAAAGACGTGCGACATTGCCGGATGTAAATGGGGGGGAAGGGGTTTCTCAGGAGAGTTGTCTTAAGGGCGGAGTCAGCCGTGTTGCGAGGTTGTTTTTTCCGCCTGGAGACAGCAGGGGGCGACGACAGACACTTTAAACACCCTTAAAATACATATCTAACCATCACAGGAACTTACAAAGACGTTCAATGTGTTGTTTTTTAATAACCTTTCGAAATTGATGGGTGTGATTGACAGGCAGATTAACCAATCAGAGAAGCAGTGGCGGCATTTGAGTAAAAAGGGAAAAAATAAAGCATATGTTGCCAAATCAACAGGCATTCCGGTAAAATAAGTCACATATTTAGAACGGTACAAGCGTATTCAGACGATCTGTGTTCCTCATTTGAGAGACACATGCTTCAAATTGGCGCCTGTGATTGGACCGTCCCAAGCGTCCCAAATTAGGACCCTTGTTTGATGCGCTTTTGGTCCAATGTCTTCCGCATTAGACACTGAACTGATCCGTCCCGCATTTTTTCACACGCAGATGCTTTAATTTCCCAAACAATACCTTAAGAAACATGCATTCTCCACACAGTCAGTAAGCATTCACCCTATGACCAGAGGGTAGCCGGTTGAAATACACTACATCGAACCATTCCAGTTGGTTTCGGGGTTCGACGGTGTATTCGGGCCTCAGAACTCCTGCCATGGACACTGAATGGATACTTATGGAGCAAACTTTGGAAAGGACGAAATAAAAAAGAAGAAAAAAAAGTATGACACAAAAAACTGCACCAAAAAAATGTAAAATAAACAATACATTTGGACCAAGGTTGACAGACTTTGGACCATGTGGGACGTTCACTTTGGACTACTTGTGTCTTAATTGACTTCAGATGTCTTCTACTAGCTTTTTCCCACTTTTCTACTTTCTCCGGTCGTGTTATTTTCAAAACACTGCTCGACAAAAGCGTAAACTGCAAACCTTTTGACATTTTTTCATCATGGCACTGGCCAAACTTCAAAAAACAAAAGTGGCCGGTTAACGCACGAAGAACTTCTGACATAAAAGTCCAGTTTGATGAAAAACGAGTCCGACACAGGCTTTTAGAATTGGAAAACGCCCCGTCCAAACAATTTTCTCCGGGGGTACGGGGGCCGACTAGGCGAAAAAAACGAGTAGCTTCGGCATTCTCCGGACCACAGCTCGGCAGCCAATCAGAGCCAAGCACACAAATTCCGTCGACCAATCAGCGTTCAGCATGCAAATCTTCACTTGTAAACAGTGAAATGTCATGGCGGACTATTGTCAAATGCTTCCCGGCCCGATTTAATGATAATATTCACTTTTTTTCTAAGATTAAATATACACGAAAATGCCCGTCCACATTTTAAAATACCTCGTCCTAAATACGGGAAGGCGGGTCTCTGTCTGAAAGCCTGGACTGAACGTTAAGCAAAGTTGCGATTAATCCGACCCACGGCTGAAATCCATGACATTCAAGCTCGCCCGGCCCCAACCTCATCTAACTCCACCATTCCTCCAGCTCAGGGCGACCTTCTCTGTCCATCCTCCTCTCCCCGTCCATCCATCTCTCCCTCCTCCGCGACGCCGCAGCCAATGGGAGCCCGGCGTTGCCTGCTCATAATTTATTCCCCTTTAATTTGGACGAATACACCTGCCCGCCTTTGAAAGCTGCTCGGGCGCTCAGATTAAGACCATTACGCCGGAGATCATAATCAATTAGACGAACCCGAACGGGAAGAATGAAAAGACTCTCCGTGTGTGTAATTGAGCTGAGGTTTTCTGCGGCCGCTCGGGTGGACGTGGGAGTTCGGGCCGGAGCGGCGCCGTCCTATGACGATTGGGTTTCGCCATTTGCTTTAAATTGCAAAACCACTAATGCATACGATATGAGCTTATCTGGACCACTGGGCGTGGTGGGGACGGAGGGTCTCGGTTATTTCTGACTTCACGGAATAGCGAGCAGGTATGTTAGCGGTAAAGACGGCAGTGGAAATCGTACAGAATATTTACATGGAACCGTTGGGCCTTTTGGGCATCATCTTTTTCAAACGCAAAATGCTTCTCGTGCCGTTTGTTTCCTTTAAAACCCCTTAACGCCTGAATTGTTCCAATATTCAAACAGTAATATTCAAAAGACTATTTTTGCTTCAAAATAAAATAAGTCTGCGTTAAAATAATGGTTACTTTTGGGTCTGTTGCATGTATTAAAAACAGAATAAAGAATACACTTTGTCTTTAGTGTCCTGTTTATATAATTTTACTTTATAATATACTTCTAAAGGTTTCTAAGGATTTCTAGGGGGTTCTAAGAGTTTTTAAGGATTTCAGAGGGTTAAGGGTTTCTTAAGATTTCTAAGGGTTTCAAAGGATTTTTAAGGGTTTCTAAAGGTGTCTACGGGTTTCTAAGGGAGAGTTAGGAATTAGGGTTTGGTTTGGATTAGGGGGATTTTAAATATATATATATATATTTTAAACCAAAAAAATAATCGTCATGCATGGACATATTTACCAAATTGCAGGTTGGCTTCTACGGTGCCTTTAAACTCAAAACTCCATTTTACAAAACGTCCATGGAAAATGAATAGCACTTTACGTTACTTGCATTTGACTCAAGGGGATGCAAAATAATGCCACTTTTATGTGGGCTGCAGCTCTAAAATGCTAATCCTGCAAACGTTACGTGACTAAATGAGAATTGTATCAGTCATAATTAGACTAACGTGGTGGTGGGAAGCAGAGGACACCAGATGTGTGGACTGAATAAGCAGTTGTTTTCACACCTTGATCACAACGTCTAACGACACATCAGTCATCAAAGCGTTTACCGTAAGCAGACATCACACATCTGAGACACCATGGGTATTATAAGGGGTATCAAACGTGTAAGGCTCACGTTAGGTAGACAAAATTATACGACACAAGGGCAGTACCACACACCACATCAAAACTGACACTAATCTGGGACTTAAAGTTGACATATTGTGCATTATTACGGCTTGAATTGGCCTTTAATTGATTTTTGGACACCTTGGCTTTGGTATTTCACATTATCCAATTTAAATATCTACATTTGTTTAACACGGCTTAAAAAATGACACTTAACGTTTCCTCTGCTGTAAATATCGGGAACGAACAATGAAAAAAATGAATAAATGAAGCTTTTGAACACAATTTGGCCGCAGAACTTCTTCGGTGATGTTTTTTTGGACTCGGAATCTGCGCATAAGTCTGGATGTGCACTTGCGACGCAACATTCTGGGGAAAAGTCAAACGGGGGTGATTTCTGAGGCTAAGAAAATAGGATCTCGGAAATAATATGGAGGAAAACCAAAGCCAGGCCTGGACTAAACGGCCAGGACTAACGAGGACGGGAGAACCAAGTGCTAATCTTCCACTTCCACATCACGTTCCGTCATTGATTGAGACTCTTTTCGTTCGATTTCCTGGGCCTAAAACCTTTGCTCCTCTTCATGGCGCAGCTTCTGTTCCACGTTTCAAGCTGCTCATTAGAAGGCTTTTGTTTGCGGGGAGTCAAAACCTCCACTGTTTTTGCGAACGTTGAATCACAGTTTGGCTGGACTCGCCGTTGTCAGGTTCAGCATCAATCTGGGCGAGTATGGCAGCAACACAAAGGCGTTGGAGAACTGTAGCATGTGTGGGCTTTTTAAACATTTGTTAAAATAGAGGGCCTTTCCCCTTCTCAAATCCAAAGTTGCGCGTTTGAGTCATCTTTTTTCTCCTACATTCAAGACGCCGTTGCTCCGACTATCCTCTCTTTCGCCGAACCGCGATCGACGCCCGGAGCGCTTTACTGAATTTTTTGTTCTTAGATGGCGACGCACAAAGGGTTCAACAGCGTCCTGAAGACATTTTGACACAAATTACACCCCAAAAAAAGGGCAGAAAAGCTCAGAACGAGTCCGGTGATGATCTATAGACGTAAAAACGGCACACGAGACCTGACAATTTCTACCATCGACGTCACGAATGTAGGAAATGTGAAACGGGTATTAATGAAACGAGCGGGGGTGAAGCTAATTACAACTCCAAGGTACGACTCGTGTGTGAAGACCGTAAGAAAGCACGTCCTTCAGGGTCTTGTTGAGCAATTAAAACAGCTGTAATTAAGATAAAAGTTGCACGCAATAAACGTTCTAGGAAGACAAAATCAAAGTGGAAGTAATCCGACCGAACAAATATTTGGTGCTACCAGTTGGAGGCTTCGTAATCGTGTTACGCGTTTGGAAATGTCATTTAGTTTGGACAGCAGCAGGTGTGCGGCTCTTCATAATTCCCGTTAGGGCGTTATTGGCCTGATGGCGTCGCGCGGGCTTCGCCGGGGCCTCGGCTGCTCATTGTTTATGGACGGAAAGCAATAAACGAGGGAAACAGGTGAGCCGTGATTGATGCGCAAATAAAACTTCTGCAGAGTTCGACGAGAAAGTTTTCCGTTTTTACAAGTTGAAAGTCGTGCACAAGCCGCTGTTGTGTGGAAATGCATCGCCGACATTGTGTTCAAGAGAAGCCATTTTGATTTGGAATGCTCGGATTTGTGCCGGAACGGTACGAAACAATGCACCGACCGAGACGAGTTATGATAAAAATGCTCGGTGCGGGGTTTCAATACAATCCTAATTTTCACTCGAAGTGGCGTTGCGCGTCGCGTGGGCCGTTGCAATTTCGTTTTCAGAGTTGAAAGCGAACTCTTTGAACACACACGGACCACGTTTAAAAGTCTGCTGATGATTCATGGACTTGAAAACGGCGCAGGAGAACTCCAGATCTCCACCTTTGATGTCACGAATCTGAGAAATGTGAACGTTTGGAGTGTTTTCGTGAGGCTTAAAGGCGGAGCAGAGGCGATGTGAACAGGATTAATGAAATGAAAGTTCTCTTAGGGTTATGAACGTAAGAATATTCATCTTGTCTTCTTAATTAGAATAGTTTTATTGTTTCGTATATAATAGATAAGATGAGACACCTTGACATGTTTTGACGGAAACCTTCGTCTTTGTCAAAACTGTTGAGAGTAAATACAATATGTTTTTGACAAGATGACACAGTTGTATTTATCTATTCATTGACCTTTATTTGACCAGGAAAGTCTCGCTGCGATGTATACTCTTTTCCAGAGGGGAGGAGCCTATTGTAAGAGCCATATTAGCCTGTTTTGAGCTAATCCTTCATTAAACGTCACCTTAAACCGCTTTACGCCTCGAGAGCGCCTCCTTTACAGGGCGTGGGACGGATTTGTACAATTTTGACTTCATTTGTTGTACCAATACATTACAGTTTTACGCCAATTGAGCAGGTATTTTTGGAGAAAACGTTGGGAAAAAAAATCTGTAGAAAATGACAGGAAGTGACATCACACCAGGGACATTCCAGTCAAAGTTTATGCAGAATTTACACAAAGAAACAACTTTTTTGACTCTCTAAAACAATAATTCAACAAAATAAAGTTGCTCAAATACATTTCTATGTGTCAAATTAAAAGAAACTGTGACATAGATGGCAATTTCCTTGGGTGATGTCATCAATTACAAACAGGAAGTGAAATTATGAACCAAAAAAATTTGCTTTTCTGTGATAAAATGTGAATAATTTTCAGCCAAATTAAAAATATATTTATCTTAACTGCATTGTAGCTCAATGAGTCGCCCGACCTGCAGGGGGCACTTTAAGCAGTGTCCTATAAACGGCACAGGACCCGCGGATCGGTCGATACACTTACTGCACACGTACTGACCCAATTCCAGCTATTTTTTATCCAAGCTTAAACATGTGACGGAACATACAAAACATGGAAGATATGAAGGATAATTAAGGTCAAAAAAGTCATGGGAGTCAAAAAATACTCTGGACACTGCGGTTATTAAACATAAACAAGGCTGCGGCGGCGAGGCAAAGGTCGCCGCGGTTCACTCCATTAGAAGCGTGTGTCGGTGTCGGCGTCAAAACATACAACGTTCCCATCACTGCATCGGCTCCGGCGCGTCGCGTAAGTGATAACGCCTGACTTAGTAACACGGCTCGAAAATCCATTTTAATATTCTACTCTACAAGACGGAGATGCGCGGGTCGATCGGGTCGAGTCGCAGCGATCCCGAAAGTGATGGACGCGAGCGGGTCGGAGGAACAATGTCTCTCGCCCTTCGCCTCCCATGGGAAAAAATCCATGAAATACTGGAAGTATTTTGGGTGTTTTCCTGTAAAATTTGTGTACATAGTAAGCCCGTTTTTGTTTGATTTTTATTCTATGGTAGATTTTTTTCCTTTCTTTAACGCATGCCCTTTTTAATTTTATACATGTTGTTTTATCATTGTTCATTGTTTTCTGATTCTGATTCTTTGCCTAGGATCGTCCACATTATTGCATTTAACCAATTCCAGTTGTTGTTTTTGCTTAAAAATACCTTGGAAACTCAACTCAACAGATCTGTGGTCACATTTTCCGGAGTATAAGTCACACCAGTCAAAAAATGCATAATAAAGAAGAAAAAAACATATATAAGTCGCACTGGAGTATGAAATGCGGTTGCAAGTGTGAAAATAACAAATAATATCACATATAAGTCGCTCCGGAGAATAATTATAAGTATAAGTCGCACCCCAGCCAAAACTATGAAAAAAGGTGAGACTTATAGTCCGGAAAATACGGTAACGTTTTTGACCATTATTTGTTGTGTGGAAATGTTGTGAAATCCGCTCTTAGGTTCAACATTTGATCCGAGTGCGTCTGATTATAGAACATCTTATTCTCTGAAAACCAGACCGTTAGCATGCTAGTTATTAGTTAACTTTATCGTAACTCACGGGGGAAGAATTAGGAATCTTGGAATATGTCAGAACATGAGGAATACTTTTAGACTGCTGCGAACGGTTTTTGTTTTTTTTCCCAATCAGGTACATCTTTAATTAGATTTTTTTCATTTTTATTAAAAGTGTTTGTACCAAACACAAATCCCAAAGCGTCTTTTACAAGTTTGCGTGGAACAATCATTTTCTAATTAGATGAAGACGACGTGAAGAAAGTCTGGATTTGATCACAAAGTTTTATCACTTTCTGGGGGAAAAAGGATGAGTTCTTTAGCTTTAACACGGGAAATCACGCAACAAGAATGTTTCGAATAAATGAAACCTGTTATAAAGTACTATTAGCATTAGCATTATTAGCATTGCACTTTGAACTTATACAGTGAGGCAAAACAGTATTTTGTCAGCCACCAATTGTGCAAGTTTTCCCACTTTCCCAAAACTGTGGAACAAAGTGCCACTCCCCATAAGAAAAGCCTCTTTTTAAATCGCTTCTTAAAACCATCTGTTTTCTCTGGCTTTTAACTCCATGTAGTGCGTGGATTGTATGTTTTATATGTGTTGGGAGGGCTGCACCTTTTTATTTATTTTATTTTGTTTATTTTTATTCCATTGATTTTAGTGTGTTTGTTTGATTCAATTTTCTATTTGATTTTGTTTTTATATCTTATTTTATTACTTTTATCCTATTTTTGCCTGTCTTTTACCTGCTGTGAAGCACTTTGGAACCCTCTAGTTGTATCAATCGTGCTATATAAATAAAGTGGATTGGATTGCCTTCTGCCTGAAGAGTGGGTCCAGCTCGACTCAGACGGTCCCTCTTCTGCCTGAAGAGTGGGTCCAGCTCGACTCAGACGGTCCCTCTTCTGCCTGAAGAGTGGGTCCAGCTCGACTCAGACGGTCCCTCATCTGCCTGAAGAGTGGGTCCAGCTCCAGTCTCCTCGTGTCCGTCTGTCCGTCTGTGAGAGTCGGATCTCTCCTTCACTGGAACTCCTCCAGGTTTCTACGCTTTTTTCCCAAAGAGGTTTTTTTGTAGTTTTTCCTGGCCGAGAAGGAGAGTCTAAGGACAGAGGACCCTGGGACATCGTCCCTCGCCACCACAGACATTGTCTGACTTCATCGCCACCACAGACATTGTTGATTCATTTCTCCCTGTGGCCCTCAGAGGCAACTGTTGTTGTGATTTTGGGCCTTACAAAAATAAATTGATTTGATTTGATTTGATTTGATTGGACTTAAAAAGATGAGAAAGGCCTGTAATGTTCATCTTAGAGACGCGTCAACTATGAGACAAAATGAAGAAGGAAAACGAACATATCCAGAAAAATAAGTCTGATTTTTAAAGAATTTACTCACAAATGATGTTGGAAAATAAGTATTTGGTCAATAGCACCAGCTCAACACTTGGTTATAAACCCTCTGTTGGCAATGGCAGGTTTGTTGCACACTGTTGCTGGTCGTTTGGCCCATTCCTCCAGCAGACCTCCTCTAGAGCGGTGACGTTTTGGGGCCGTCGCCGGGCAACAGGACTCTCAACTCCCGTGCACCTATCACGAACACTGCAGGCCTCTCTCCTCTGCCTAAGCGGGAGAACGTGCGACTAAATACTTTGCTGTGTTGCTGTAAATCAGACTCCGACACTCGCGTAGTTTCTCCAGACGCTTTTCACGCGAGCGATATCGTTTTTGCGGCGACGGCGGACGCTCGGAGACGGGGGGGGCCGGGCGGAGCCGCTCGGAGACGGGGGGGTGGGCGGAGCTGACAGTGTTTGCGCGGAGTGCGGCTCGGCGACGCTGCGGCGCAATTACAGGCCTAATTAAGAAGCCGTGTTGACTCGGAGTCGCTGTGACATGTTGGTAATGGCGCTGCAGCGGTGACGCGCCTGTTCGCTGGCCACAATCTATCAAAGCAATTACACGGCGGAGGGCCAGAGTGCATTGTGGGAGCCAGACAGGAGCATTTGCCCACGAGTGCGGACCGTGGTTAAATATATAGCGTTCTTGTAACGTCTCGCCTGTCACGTTTTAAACAAACTGATTTACTCTCGTTATGGAGACGTAAATGGTAATTATCGCTTGTGCCGGTTGCGTCGCGAAGTGCGAGTTGTTAAGTTTCTTACTAAAGTTTGCGATGATTGAATTAAGACTCGATGTAAACGTTTGAAAACTTGTCACATGTTTCTTTTTTTTATTGCGTTTATACCTCTCAATAAGAAATATCAATACATCAGTACATGTCAATAGTCAATAAATCTGAAAATCTCGTTATAATTCACAATTAATACACACTGCACCATATATTGTGCTTTATTTATTTATTAACCTGTATTAAACCAGGTTAAAAAAAATAATAAAATCATTGCGATTGAACATTTACGCATTTAAAAAAAAAAGAAACCTCTCTCGCAACTTTCAGGTTGGAGAGATTCCAAGCTATGGGAGCAGCATAACAGTCGAGCCGTGAATGGGACGCGAGCGCGGGCACAGACCAATCAGAGGCACGGGAACCACAGGCGGCACAAACCTTAACGCACAGTAAAACACACAGTATTCAGGGATTTAGGACCTTTAGCAGTTGCAGTAACAAAGTACAGCACCGTAATCCTAAGGACATGTTATATTCAAAAGCTAATTAGCCAATCACAGCACCGGATGAACAGCTGTGTAAAACACACAACGATTCGCATAGATAGAGGCGCCGACAACGAATAAACAACAGAATCTGAGCATCTGCGGCGCATCGGAGGCTAACGCTACGCCCGCTAGCTCTGCGCCAACGGCTCAAAGGAACTCGGCCTTCGCTCGTCTCTCTTGTGTTCAAGGACGGACACAACAACAACAACAACAACAACACAGTGACAGGGCGAATGGCAGAGGAATATCAAAGGGAAACATGTTTAAACCGCAAGAAGTCCTCTTGTGCAGCAGCTAAAGGACTAAAGAACTAAAAGAACTAAAGGACTAAAGGACTAAAGAACTAAAAGAACTAAAAGAACTAAAAGGACTAAAAGAACTAAAGGACTAAAGAACTAAAAGAACTAAAAGAACTAAAAGGACTAAAAGAACTAAAAGAACTAAAGGACTAAAGAACTAAATAACTAAAAGGACTAAAAGAACTAAAGGACTAAAGAACTAAAAGAACTAAAAGAACTAAAAGGACTAAAAGAACTAAAGGACTAAAGGACTAAAAGAACTAAATGACTAAAAGAACTAAAGGACTAAAGGACTAAAAGAACTAAAGGACTAAAAGAACTAAAGGACTAAAGGACTAAAAGAACTAAAGGACTAAAGAACTAAAGGACTAAAAGAACTAAAGGACTAAAAGAACTAAAGGACTAAAGAACTAAAGGACTAAAGAACTAAAGAACTAAAAGAACTAAAAGAACTAAAAGAACTAAAGGACTAAAGGACTAAAGGACTAAAGGACTAAAAGAACTAAAGGACTAAAAGAACTAAAAGAACTAAAGGACTAAAGGACTAAAAGAACTAAAGGACTAAAGAACTAAAGAACTAAAAGAACTAAAGGACTAAAATAACTAAAGGACTAAAAGACCTAAAGGACTAAAAGAACTAAAGGACTAAAATAACTAAAGGACTAAAAAACTAAAATAACTAAAGGACTAAAGAACTAAAGGACTAAAAAACTAAAATAACTAAAGGACTAAAGAACTAAAGGACTAAAATAACTAAAGGACTAAAAGACCTAAAGGACTAAAAGAACTAAAGGACTAAAATAACTAAAGGACTAAAAAACTAAAAGAACTAAAGGACTAAAGAACTAAAGGACTAAAAAACTAAAATAACTAAAGGACTAAAGAACTAAAGGACTAAAGAACTAAAGGACTAAAAGAACTAAAGGACTAAAAGACCTAAAGGACTAAAAGAACTAAAGGACTAAAAGAACTAAATGACTAAAAGAACTAAAGGACTAAAATAACTAAAGGACTAAAAGAACTAAAGGACTAAAGAACTAAAGGACCAAAAGGACTAAAAGAACTAAAGGACTAAAGAACTAAAGGACTAAAAGAACTAAAGGACTAAAAGACCTAAAGGACTAAAAGAACTAAAGGACTAAAAGAACTAAAGGACTAAAATAACTAAAGAACTAAAGGACTAAAGAACTAAAGGACTAAAATAACTAAAGAACTAAAGGACTAAAGAACTAAAGGACTAAAAGAACTAAAGGACTAAAAGAACTAAAAAACTAAAAGAACTAAAGGACTAAAGAACTAAAGGACTAAAAGGACTAAAATAACTAAAATACTAAAAGAACTAAAGGACTAAAGAACTAAAGGACTAAAGAACTAAAGGACTAAAATAACTAAAGGACTAAAAGAACTAAAGGACTAAAAGACCTAAAGGACTAAAAGAACTAAAGGACTAAAGAACTAAAGGACTAAAAGAACTAAAGGACTAAAAGAACTAAAAAACTAAAAGAACTAAAGGACTAAAGAACTAAAGGACTAAAAGGACTAAAAGAACTAAAATACTAAAAGAACTAAAGGACTAAAGAACTAAAGGACTAAAGAACTAAAGGACTAAAAGAACTAAAGGACTAAAAGAACTAAAGGACTAAAAGACCTAAAGGACTAAAAGAACTAAAGGACTAAAAGAACTAAAGGACTAAAATAACTAAAGGACTAAAAGAACTAAAAAACTAAAAGAACTAAAGGACTTAAGAACTAAAGGACTAAAAGGACTAAAAGGACTAAAAGAACTAAAATACTAAAAGAACTAAAGGACTAAAGAACTAAAGGACTAAAAGAACTAAAGGACTAAAAGAACTAAAGGACTAAAAGACCTAAAGGACTAAAAGAACTAAAGGACTAAAGAACTAAAGGACAAATGCCACTGAGGGTCCCAGAGGAAGTTGCACAAAATGGCCTTTCCGGTCACATCAGCACAGAGTAAGTTCTAATATTTTCCTGTAGAATAAGGATTAGCTCTCCAGAAAACATTGATGCTATAAAGTTAAAATAGTCTGTATAATGTATTTATTATAACCATGAGGCTAGTGAACATCTTCGTCGTCATACATCGTCTGTACGAGAGCCGAGGCGCGACACATCGGCCCGTCCTGGTCGTCCCGATCGTCCCCGTCGTCCCGGTCGTCCCGGTTGTCCCGATCGTCCCCGTCGTCCCGGTCGTCCCCGTCGTCCCGGTCGTCCCCGTCGTCCCCGTCGTCCCGGTCGTCCTCGTCCCGGTCGTCCCGCACAGCAAACTCGTCTATTATTATTGTGCTCTTAACAACATGTTTCTGATGGAAAACGAGGTGCAACACGACAACAGAAAAGCACCAGGTCATTTTACATTGAAGTAAATCTGGGCCTTTTGTTTACGAGCTTCTTTTTGGAAATACCACCTTGAGGCGCGCGGCTTGTTACAGTACAGAAGAAGAAGAAGCAGAAGAAGAAGCAAAAGAAGCAGAGGAAGCAGAAGAAGCTTAAGAAGTAGAAGCAGAAGAAGAAGAAGCAGAAGCAAAAGAAGCAGAAGAAGAAGTAAACATCTGCTTCTACATGATATTGTATGGAGTGAAATGTTTGATATTCCTGGTCAAAGCATTGATTTGGACTAAGATGTTCGTGCCATTTATCCAGACTTGGGCCCGACCACAACACCACTGACCCGCCCCCTGACACTGATCCGCCCCCTGACACTGACCCGCCCCCTGTCACTGACCCGCCCCCTGACACTGACCCGCCCCCCGGCACTGACCCGCCCCCTGACTCTGACCCGCCCCCCGGTCGCAGCTGTCAAACCTCGTGCATATAAACTTATCCTTTTACTCCATGGCTGCTCATATATATATATATATATATATATCCACACAGCCTTCAAACACAGACATAATATGGTCAGCCTATACTTCCACCCAATTTACATATTCTCTTTGCATACCGAAGCCGACAAGTACTTTAAAATATTCTGCTCCGAGTCGCCTCCTGTCAACATATATTACCACAAACGTCTCCGACACCGCAATAATTAATACGCGATCATTCGAAATCCCGGCCACGCACATTTCCCCCGTTCTCTCCGGTTCGCCGTCGGCCCGCGGGTACACGCCCCGCCGCGGCCACACGCGTGTAAACCGTGGCGACGCGAGCTAGCCAGCGAGCCAGCGAGCCAGAGACCTCGACAGCCGCCTTCCTTCGCGCGGCGGTAATTGGTCCACCGCCGCCGAGGCTTCCTGACACATCGTGCCGACGTATTGTACTTTCTGTAGACGCGCGGTCGAAACTGTCCAAGTCGGCGGCGGCTGCGAGTGACGAGATGAATTTTACATCGGCGAATATAATATCTCAAGGGGGGAGTCGTCCCGCGTGGCACCGCCTTCCGATCTTTGAGACGTTGAATTCTTCATAAGGAAAGAACCCGGCGAGGCGAAGGCACATCTTATTTTTGAAGAAAAGAAACTACTCTATTTGGAATTCTACGCAGACTTTGCTGCAGCGGCGTTCCGTGTTTTAACCAAGTGCAGGCGCTCAGGGCGAGTTGCGTTCGTTCCCATTAAGGGCCTTTTTTTCTTAAGACTCTCGTGCCCGGGCTTTTTATAAAGAGCGGCCGCAGAGAGAGACTGACCCGGCGAGCCTTCAGAACTGGTTTGTTTGGCAGAAAGTCCAACGCGCTTCAGGACTTAATGGTGTGAAGTGTGAAACTATTTCGAGAAACGTGGCCGGCGCTGGAGGAAGATTGGATTGGAATTGGACAAAATACTTTGATTCACTTCTATGTGGTGAAGTCGGTGCTGCGCCAAATATTAAAAAGATCTTATAGTGCCCATGACGGGTTTTACTATTTTAAAATTTGGACTTTATTTGGTGTATTTATACCTAAATTGTAGTTTTACACAAATCAAAACATGAACAAATCTGTGGGAAATGACAGGAAGTGACATCACACCAGGGACACTCCTTCCAGGCAAAGTTTATGCAGAATTTACACAAAGAAACCACTTTTTGGACTGTAAACATTAATTCCCAGTGGTTGTTAGGTATTTTCCTAGTGTGATGTCGATCGACATCGATTACAAACAGGGAGTCAAATTATTAACCTAAAAATCAAATTAATCTATTATCGATTGAATTTTATGGACTAATTTGACTGCTGTGTTGTTGTTTTTTACTTTGTCTTATTTTGTGTCTGAAATAAAAAAAACACAATAACTCTTCGTCCTGGTTCACATAAAACACAATGATAATTACATTTAAAAACAATGTTTAAGTCTTTAAGTAAAAGGTCAGTCCCATGTAAATGTTCATCTCTCTTAAAACCTTAATTAAGACATTTAAACAATGTCTATATGATGATAAATAGTTTTTAATCTTTTCTAATCTGTATTAAATATAGATTACACATGGACACAGATGTCTTTAAAGCATTTTGTTTTAGGTAATGAGTGATTAAGTTTAAACTGTGAACTGTACATTTGTGGCTACTACAACTAAGAAATAGTACCGTATTTTCTGGAGTATAAGTCGCACCAGCCAAAAAATGCATAATAGAGAAAAAACATATATAAGTCGCACCGGAGTATAAGTATAAATATAAGTATAAGTCGCATCCCGGCCAAAACTATGAAAAAAGGTGCGACTTATAGTCCAGAAAATACGTAATGTACTTTAGAGATTTTACACCTTCCAAACAGAACGCCAAAAGTGTCACAGATTTCCCACAAAAAGGTGAAGATTGTTGAGGATTCAGTTCAAAATGATCCTTTCACTTGACTGTAAATGTGTGTGACAAGCAAAGGATTAAGAAGAAGAGCAGAGCGTTTTGAATTGAATAAATCGAATGGAAAGCTTGTTTTTCTTTATAAACATCCCAAACACAAAACTTGTTAAATCCTCAATTTAGCAGATTAAAAGTTTCCACGGCGATCTGAAAGTGGCGTTTAATTTCAGTCTCGTTGCTAATTTGCCCGCGATGAAAACGGTGAATAATTGATGCTCGGCGGGATTACGAGAGTAGCCCCTCCCCCTCAGCGAGCGGTAAAGAGTTCTAACGGCGGAACATAAGAGGTCGTTATGATCATTGTCCTCGTGAGAATCGCCTACAAAATGGCGGCGCTCGGATCCGTTTTACATTTATGGCCGAAGGTCTTTCCTTGACGACTCCTGCGTTCCCAATAAAACTTCCTCAGACGATATAGACTCAGTGTAAAGCAAGAAAAACGACAGTATAAGTCGCACCAGCCTAAAATGCACAATAGATGCATTATACGGGGAAATTAATTTGATAAAATTCAAGACCAAGAACAGACATTTCATCTTGAAATGCAGTTTAAAATAATAACATATGAGAGAACATGGTGAATAGGTGTACGTATTAGAGCTGGGTTGAAATAATCGATTTTCTGATTTTTAATCGATTCGCATATTAATGACCGATTATCGATTCGTACGTCCAAAGATCGATTTTTTTTTTTTTTTTTTTTTTTTTTTTAATTAAAATTCTCTTCTACATTTCCCTCAGTGAACTTCAATCTACCTTCAAGAAAGATGATTCAGGACTCCTGGATTCTCTTTCTTGAAGGTAGATTGACCCTTTCGATCAGTCTTCCATCAGTAACTACCAATACTTGTAAGATTTGCTGTTTAATATTGATATAATACTAGTTTGAATATGTTGCTTCTCTACACAGTCATGAAGTGAAGGAAACAGTTCAAATACATTTTTCATTTTTAATAACATTAACCCCCGGATCGAATCGAAATCGGATCGAATCGGATGGAATCTGAGAAATCGGAAAAAAACGTAAAAATCTGAATCGAATCGAGTCTTGAAATTTGAATCGAAACCCAGCTCTAGTACGTATGCTAAAGGGAATAAACACACCAAATAAAGTCAACATTAGAAAATCGTAAAAACCTGTCATAGGCCCTTTAATAATCTGGAAACACGCGCGGCTCGACTGTATGTGACCTCTCCCCGTTTGACCTTTCAATTCTGAATACAACACACTTCTAATCCCTGCATTTACAAAGCATTACTCAATGTTTAATCAAAGAAAACTTCATAAACGCGCGTCTACTCCGGCGCCGTAACACATTCCCTCCGCTCAGTTCGCCGTACATTTCCACACCGCCGCCGCCTTCGGAGACACGTTGCCCGCGCATCCCGCTCGCTTTGATGGCATTGTTCTCAGTCAATAAATTGCCATCCAAACTGTTGCATCAATTTCCTCTTCCCCCATTCGCCCGTCTGCTCCATCATGTCCTCTGATTTATTCATTACGTGCGGTGACGGGCACTGCCAGAGCCGCCGCGCATCTTGTAACATGTGGCCCTTCTGCCTCCCTCATCCGGCGCCTACAATGAGCCAGCTGCTTGATCATAATTACAATCTCGGCATCGTGTTTTCAGGTCCCGCTCCAGTAAAAAAAAAAAAGATAAATAAAAAAAAAGTATGTACGCTGGCAGCTCTCGCTTCCCCTCAGCATCAAACTGGCGCCGCCTGCCAAACTTTGTCACCGTTCAGATTGGGCTAATCCAGAGGTTCTCAAACTGCGGTGCGGAGGGGCGCAGGGGGCGCGGCACAGCTTTTGTGTTGTGATGAGGTGTCAAATTGTGTGCGTTATTTGTTACAGTGATTTAGTTACGTTTTGGTGCTTTTTAAGTTTGTTTTTGGTGGAGCTTAACCTTACAAAGGTGAGGTTGTTTTTTGAAACTATGGTACAGGGGCTGATGGTGGTAAGTTATGGTTGTTAAAATGATTAAATGATTTGCAATTCTTACTAATTTAAACATATCATATTATAAGAAATAGCTTTTTGTGCAAACCTGTCCTAAAACCTTAAAGTGCATCTATTACAGGTTTTTACGATTTTCTCATTTTGAATTTATTTGATGTATTTGTACCTGTTGTACATTTTTGCTCCAAAAAGTGCCAAAGTAAGTAATAATAACTACAAAAACATGAGACGCACTTTAAATAAAAGGCCGTGGCTACAGAGCAGTTTCAGGAGCCGCGGCACGGGCATATAGCTTCATGGCTAACCTTAACCCTAACCCTAACCCTGACCCTGACCCAGACCATGACCCTAACCTTAACCTTAACCCTGACCCTGACTCAGACCATGACCCTAACCCTAACCTTAACCCTAACCCTAACCCCGACCCTGACTCAGACCATGACCCTAACCTTAACCCTAACCCAGACCGTGACCCTAACCTGGCGCGGTCAAATAGCCCAGCAGTTTCGTCCGCGCGCCGCGGCTCTGAAGACGTGTCCAGAAATGACACATAAATCAATGCTTTTCTTTAACAGTCAGAGAACATAATTCAACTTAGAACATAAAACGACACAGAAACATCAGACTTTGTGGCTTGCAAGGGAGAAACCAGCCGAGTCTCACAGCGTTTTCTCCCTCTTGCAACCGGTTTTATTTCCCATTTCACACACAATAGGCGGGTCATTTTTCTCATTGGTTAACTCGACATCAAGCATTTTATTGTTACAACTGTCTCAGTAGTAGAAAAAGCTTCAGTTGTAGTCATCTGGACTCAGTTTGAAAAAATAGACGTTTCGACTCTCATCCAAGAGTCATTGTCAATAAAAATGAGAGTCGAAACGTCTATTTTTTCAAACTGAGTCCAGATGACTACAACTGAATCTTTTTCTACTATGGAACACGCCTGGACGAATGAGGGATTACACCGACAAACTGTCTCAGTATTTTCCTCACAGATAAGAGCTTGGGGAATGTGTACCTAACCACCCTCCCTGGGGTAACATATGCCATTATTCACACATGCCGTTTTTCCTCTAAGACTAATGATGCAGATAACATTTATCACACTAATATAATCATATATTTACATTTTATTACATTTTATTACAAGACACAAGATAATGAAGTGGATATTTGCAAAACGTAAAGAAAGGCTCAAACAAGGACTTTAGTTCTGAACCACGACCGTAACCAAGACAACACATTCTTTTTAGTGTTGCTGTAAGAAAAAGGTTCAAGATGCAATGCCAATAACATCTGGTACTACCGTATTTTCCTAACTATAAGTTGCACTGGAGTATAAATAGCACTTTTTGGGGAAATGTATTTGATAAAATCCAAGACCAAGAACAGACAGTTTAAAATAATAACAGATGAGAGAACATGGTGAATAGGTGTACGTATGCTAACGCTAACACCTTCAGCTACATGACGTATGCTAACGCTAACACCTTCAGCTACATGACGTATGCTAACGCTAACACTTTCAGCTACATGACGTATGCTAACGCTAACACCTTCTGCTACATAACGTATGCTGACGCTAACACCTTCAGCTACATGACGTATGCTAATGCTAACACCTTCAGCTACATGACGTATGCTAACGCTAACACCTTCAGCTACATGACGTATGCTAACGCTAACACCTTCAGCTACATGAGGCACGGACAGAACTGTGGTAAGTGTCTGGTATGTTAACGTAACATATGAACAGTTATTCAGATAACTATAGCATAAAGAACATGCTAATAAGTTTAGCAAAGCATCAGTTTTACCCCAAATCACTAAATCCATTGAATTCTTCTTCCTCTGTGTCACTTCTAAACAACTCCACAAACTCCAGAGGAAGAGGAAGTGCAGATTCTTCTTCTGCGTCGCCTAGAGCCTAGAGCGCCCTCTTGTGGTTGTCAGTGTGAAAATAACTAATAATATCACATATAAGTCGCTTTGGAGTATAAGTCGCACCCCGACCAAAACTATGAAAAAAGGTGCGATCCTGGTTCTGACACAGCTTAAAATAGTTCAGGAAAGGAAACTATTCAGGAAAGGTCCAATTTGATCTTTATTTTAAACATTTGTTAGCATTTAACCTTTGAAAATGTTGACATGTCTTTCCAGTTGATATGGTGTATTTCTCAGATCCTCGTACATGACAAACGGCAGCTTCTCCGCTTCGACGCGACGGAGCGATGGCGGCGCAGCGATGGCGAGGGAGCGATGGCGAGGGAGCGATGGCGAGGGAGCGATGGCGAGAGAGCGATGGCGGCGGAGCGATGGCGAGGGAGCGATGGCGAGAGAGCGATGGCGGCGGAGCGATGGCGAGGGAGCGATGGCGGCGGAGCAATGGCGAGGGAGCGATGGCGAGGGAGCGATGGCGAGGGAGCGATGGCGAGGGAGCGATGGCGACGTTCCGCTAGTAAATCCGTGCACAGATGTGGTCCCGTCGGTCGCTTTGGTTCCCGCGGTTTCTCCCACTCGTGATGCATCGTCGGACGCCAGACCGTTGGCCCGGTGACAGTGCCGTGATGTGATGCAGAGGCCGTCGCCGGGGAAACATCTGGGAGGCGGTCGTGCCAGTCGGAGGACGGACGGACCTCAGAACAATCACGTCAAATTAAAGGCAAGGAGGCGAGGAGGCAAGGAGGCAAGGAAGCAAGGAGGCGAGCCAGGCTGAAAGATGTTGACAACAATGCTGGTAGAGACACATTTTCAAGTTTAAACGGGTAAATAATAATAAAAAAAGGTATACAATATGTACTCTTGGCAGTGGTGCAAAAGTAAAAGTACATTATACAGCAAATACTTTTAACTTCACGACATCTGAGAGCAGGTTTTTCTACATTTTACTCCATTACATTTTTTAAAACGACTTGAACTGGTTTGACCGGTTAGTTTTTAGCATGTTCATAATATCCTGCCTCAAGGTTTGAAGTTCAATTCTTAGCGTTGAACTTCAAACACTTAATTTATGTTTTATTGTTTTACATAAAAAATAAAAAAAACACCATCGAGAGATTGATTGACCAAAAAATATGTATTTTTCTTTTTAAAATTAAGACCAGCACATTTCATCTTTTAATTATAATTGTCTTTCATTAACTTCATTACTTCTCCCACCCCTGACTATGTTCTATATTCAAACTGTAACACAAGTTTACATTGAAAAACTAGTCGAAAATGGGAGTCCTCAGGGGTTAGCTTTAGCACCAATGGTATTCTCTGTGCCAAGTTATTATTCAATTTAGTACAACATTTTCTATTGTTTCCAAGGTATGTCTCTGTGGAAATTATAGATGATGATTTGTTGTTAGACATCAGCACAATCTGTGTACTGCAATGTGTACTACAATGTGTACTGCAATGTGTACTACAATGTGTACTACAATGTGTACTGCAATGTGTACTGCAATGTGTACTACAATGTGTACTGCAATGTGTACTACAATGTGTGCTACAATATGTACTGCACTGTGTACTACAATGTGTATTACAATGTGTACTGCAATGTGTACTACAATGTGTACTACAATGTGTACTGCAATGTGTACTACAATGTGTGCTACAATATGTACTGCACTGTGTACTACAATGTGTACTACAATATGTACTGCACTGTGTACTACAATGTGTACTACAGTATGTACTGCACTGTGTACTACAATGTGTACTACAGTATGTACTGCACTGTGATCGCACATTTCTCCTGACAGACAAACTCGTCTTGAAGTTGTTTATTTCCAGAGTTTTTACTTTATCTGTAAAGCTTTTCATGCTCAGAGAACATTGAGCGTTCTTGCTGTGAGTGGGCTCTGCAGATGGTCTCATTTAAGAAACCTTACGGGGAATTCTCACCAAGAGTTCATGTACAGACAAAGTACTCCATCAACCACTCGTCTCACTGAGCACAGATTTCTCATCCTTTGACGTCCGAAACGCAAGATTTCTCTATTTTGGCCGAAGAAGCAACGACATGTTCCCCATTGTCCCCAAAGTGGTCAAAAAACCGGGACAAATGGGTCACGTCTCGTATATAAAACTGGGACAAATCAACGGTTTTGGACACACCCGCTGGGAAATGGGACACAGGGGTCCAAACTGAGACTAGCAAAAAGTTCACCTCTACTTTGGAATTGGGAAAAGTCGCTCATTCTGGTTCCTCCATCGGAAAATTCCACAGTGCACCTTTAACTTAGAAGACTAACAAGGCATTTCATTTTCCCTCCGTCGCGTGCTCGGAGCGTTTCATTCGGTCCATTCTCCTCCCGCTGAAGCGCCGGTCGTTTGTCACCGGCGTGCGCTGGTGGAAAGCCCCTTTGAAGAGGCTGAAGGGGGCTCCGCTCGCAGCCAGACAATGAGATTATCCGAAGGCAATTAAACTTCAGGGGCCTCGTCTGGAGTGTGGGCCCCCTCCTCCTCCATCCTCCTCCATCCCTCACCTCCACTCCATCCCTCACCTCTTCCACCGCGCCCCGTTGTTCTGTGATTAACCGCGAGCCTTCCCGATACGCGGATCTGTGGCCCGGGGACGACGCGGGCGCTAATCACCCCTCGCCACCGGGGGCAGTCTCCGCTCTGACTCCGCCCTCTGTGGAGTGACGGATGGGTCTCTGCTGCCGGCTTAAACACACGCCGGTCGTCGCAATGATCGCTGCAGGGACAGAGTGTAACTTATGCTGTTTAATTCATTCGTTCATTCATTTATTGTCTACCGCTTGTTCCAGATAGAGCGCTGATGTGGGAAGGAATCAGTCTGAAAGTGATGTGTCCATCCCGGAGACGCCTGTCATGCTGCAATGTCACATGGGAACGAGTGTCTGGAATGCTATGTATGTGGTCTGTAATTTCTTTGTGATTTTAATGCATTTTTCCTGTTTGAATTGCCTTGTGTATAAAATGTGCTCTACAAACACACTTGCCTTGCCTTCCCGTTCGGGGGCGCGGGGTGACCGGAGCCTATCCCAGTGACTTTGGGCCTTAGGCGGGGCACACACTGGACAGGGGCCAGCTCGTCTCAGGGTATATGCCTTTTAAAATCACGCATTTGTCTGATATTTATGACATTTACGCCGTTTGTTCAACTTTTTGCAGATGTCTTGAGGGGTTTGCTTTACAGAAGGCAAAATTATTACTCTTTCATTTTGGTATTTTGGTTTAGTTGCATTTTTGTTAAACCATGACACGCTTGTACTTCATAAATGCCAAATTACGGTTTAGTTCTGCCTTTAAGCTGGGATTTAGTTCAATTTTAAATGTGCCATGACTGTATTTTCATTATCTAGTTGATGTCTATGTGCATTTTTATTCAAAAATTCTGGTCGTGTTCTGTGTCTGTTCTATGGAAAAATCATAATAAGAATAGTTAAGTCTTCCAGTTTGCAGTTAATAATGAATCCATCGTTTTCAGAAGGATGAAAATCTATGACAGTTGCCAAGTTGCACAACAAAGTATCACATCTTTAGAATGGAAAAAAGTCCTTAAAAAAATTGAACACAACAGGAAGATGAAGATGAATAAATGTTGTGGCTCACATTGGCTCAAGGCTGAACACTTTGAATATGCATTGTACACAATTTATATGTGGTTATGTATAAGGCCCTAATTTACTGCGATTTAACGCGCTCATATCAACTATGTTACATAAACAACTACACAATAAGTCATATTCTGAACCTTTATGTTCCATGTGTAATGGCAGCGCTCCATTATTCAGACATCATTATTTTATTGTGGTGAAGGGCTCAAGGTTTTATGCTTTTGTGGTCAGTGTTGGGTTCAAAGTTCACAAACGGCTCCTTTTATTCACAAGAAAACGAAAAACTCCGTCTGAATGGAAAGGTTTTCTGAGGCTGTAAAAATGAAAGCTGTGAATTCAAGGTCCAAACGCTCATGATTAAACTAAATCAAGATGTTTACAATGAGTGATAATGGGATTTCTTTACAATACAAGGCTTTTCATTGGAGCTCAAACAACTGGGAGAAGATTGTTATTGAAAATGTGACAGTTATTTATTGAGTGATCATGTGGACTCACGTTGCATGGATACAATTGATGTGTTGGGTTTTTCAGCACTTGCATTAAGACACTATTGTCACTATTGTTCAAAAAGAAGAAAGAAAAAACATATGCATTATAGGGCTGTAGTCTTAGTTGATAAAATGTTTTATTAATGAATTCAATTTACTGGTATCCCTGCAATCATAGAGAGGAGGATATGGTCAACAAAAAGAGTGAGTTAGCTGGAGTTTTGGCTGTGACCGGACAGTTTAATGCTGAGTATATGTAATTCCAGGCTTTTAGATAGAGGGCAGTCTTCCCGTATTTTGGACGGGGTATTTTAAAATGTGGACGGGTGTAAACGGGCGCGCGGGTACCGTGCGAGCGCCAGCGCCGTGTGCGCCTGCATAACGTCAGACGGCGCACGGCGTTAAAAGCGCTGATTTATTTAGTAAAATCGCCGGTCCAATACGACGCTCCTAAGTGGCAGAGTGTGCTCATAAATTTTGGCTTTCCATATTCAGACAAAATTATTTGGACGGGGTGTTTTCAAATCCTATCTAAAAGCCTGTGTAATTTTCGTGTGCTTTTGTCTCCGCCACATGGTCAGTTGATGAATTTCTTTAGGCCTGTGTTTAAAATAAAAGGCAGCAAGAGGGTGATTTTGTTCTGACGGACGAAGAATGGGTAAATGTGTACATCTCAATGTTTAGAAGGAATTCTGTTGGAAAAGTGTGACACAATTTAAAAAAACAAATTTCTACAACAAACACTGTTAGCCCTGAACACGTGTCATGCAGCTCCTGGCTGAGGCCCTCACACAAATGTACTGACGATCATTGACTGGACTGACATTGAACTGGACAGTCAGGGGGAAATAAAAAATCACATTGACTCAATTTGAAAATGGACAAATTGGATGGACTCTGGGCAAAAAGGGACGATTGTTTGGGTTTAGTTTCTATTGTTTTGTTGGACGTCTATTGATTACGATTCGAGGCAGTCGATTCTCACTCAGGGCTTTGTTTTGTTTATCTCTTTTTTCTTTAAAATTTTGGAAAGAATAATAGTTATTTTTAAAGAACAATTCCAAAAATATATTATTATTAAAAAATAATTTCATTCTTGGAGTCCTTGGGAGGGGTACTGGACAGTGCACCGACCGGGGACTCCGTTGTTCTACTGGGGGACTTCAACGTCCACGTGGGCAATGACAGTGACACCTGGAGAGGGGTGATCGGGAAGAACGGCTTCCCCGATCTGAACCCGAGCGGTGTTCAGTTATTGGACTTCTGTGCTAGCCACGGATTGTCCATAACGAACACCATGTTCAAGCACAAGGGTGTCCATCAGTGCACATGGCACCAGGACACCCTAGGCCGGAGGTCAATGATCGACTTTGTTGTCGTGTCATCTGACCTCCGGCCGCGTGTCTTGGACACTCGGGTGAAGAGAGGGGCAGAGTTGTCAACCGATCACCACCTGGTGGTGAGTTGGATCCGCTGGCGGAGGAGGAAGCCGGACAGACTTGGCAGACCCAAGCGCATTGTGAGGGTCTGTTGGGAACGTCTAGTGGAACCCTCTGTCAGTAGGGTATTCAACTCGCACCTCCGGGAGAGCTTCTCCCATGTCCCGGGGGAGGTTGGAGACATTGAGTCCGAGTGGACCATGTTCTCCGCCTCCATTGTTGATGCGGCTGCTCGGAGTTGTGGTCGCAAGGTCTCCGGTGCCTGTCGTGGCGGCAACCCCCGAACCCGGTGGTGGACACCGGAAGTAAGGGATGCCGTCAGACTGAAGAAGGAGGCCTATCAGGCCACTCTGGCTTGTAGGTCTCCGGAGGTCATCGACGGGTATCGGCAGGCCAAGCAAGCCGCGGCTCGTGCTGTCGCTGAGGCAAAAACCCGGGCCTGGGAGGAGTTCGGGGAGGCCATGGAGGAGGACTATCGGTCGGCACCAAAGAAATTCTGGCAAACCGTCCGGCGCCTCAGGAGGGGGAAGCAGTGTCTCACCAACACCGTTTACGGAATACTTTGAGGATCTCCTTAATCCTTCAGTCACGTCTTCCGAAGAGGAAGTAGAGACCGGGGACTCGGAGGCTGGCTCATCCATCACCCAAGCTGAAGTCACTGAGGTTGTTCGCAAACTCCTCGGTGGCAGGGCTCCGGGGGTGGATGAGATCCGCCCTGAGTACCTAAAGTATCTGGATGTTGTAGGACTGTAGACGTGTCTTGGTTGACACGTCTCTGCAACATCGCGTGGCGTTCGGGGACCGTGCCTCTGGACTGGCAGACCGGGGTGGTGGTCCCTCTGTTCAAGAAGGGGGACCGGAGGGTGTGTTCCAACTACAGAGGGATCACACTCCTCAGCCTCCCGGGTAAGGTCTATTCCAAGGTACTGGAGAGGAGAATCCGACCGATAGTCGAACCTCGGTTTCAGGAGGAGCAGAGTGGTTTTCGTCCCGGTCGTGGAACACTGGACCAGCTCTATACCCTCCATCGGGTGCTCGAGGGCTCATGGGAGTTTGCCCAACCAGTCCACATGTGCTTTGTGGATCTGGAGAAGGCTTTCGACCGTGTCCCTCGGGGTGTCCTTTGGGGGGTGCTCCGGGAGTGCGGGGTCCGGGGCCCTTTGCTCAGGGCTGTCCGGTCCCTGTATGACCGGAGCAGGAGCTGTGTTCGCATTGCCGGCAGTAAGTCAGACCTGTTCCCAGTGCATGTTGGACTCCGCCAGGGCTGCCCTTTGTCACCGGTTCTGTTCATAATTTTTATGGACAGAATTTCTAGGCGCAGTCAGGGGTCGGAGGGTGTCCGGTTTGGGGACCACAGGATCTCATCTCTGCTGTTTGCAGACGATGTTGTCCTGATGTCTCCATCAAACCCGGACCTGCAACATGCACTGGGACGGTTTGCAGCCGAGTGTGAATCGGCTGGGATGAGAATCAGCACCTCCAAATCCAAGGCCATGGTTCTCGACCGGAAAAAGGTGGCTTGCCCTCTCCAGGTGGGTGGGGTGTCCTTGCCCCAAGTGGAGGAGTTCAAGTATCTCGGGGTCTTGTTCACGAGTGAGGGAAGGATGGAGCGTGAGATCGACAGGCGGATCGGTGCAGCGGCTGCAGTGATGCAGTCGCTGCATCGGACCGTTGTGGTGAAGAGGGAGCTGAGCCGAAAGGCAAAGCTCTCTATTTACCGGTCGGTCTACGTTCCTACCCTCACCTATGGTCATGAGCTTTGGGTAGTGACCGAAAGAACAAGATCGCGGATACAAGCGGTCGAAATGAGTTTCCTCCGCCGTGTGGCTGGGCGCTCCCTTAGAGATAAGGTGAGGAGCTCGGCCACACGGGTGGAGCTCCGAGTAGAGCCGCTGCTCCTCCACGTCGAGAGGAGCCAGCTGAGGTAGCTCGGGCATTTGTTCCGGATGCCTCCTGGGCACCTCCCTCGGGAGGTGTTTCAGGCATGTCCCACCGGGAGGAGGCCCCGGGGAAGACCCAGGACACGCTGGAGAGACTATGTCTCTCGGCTGGCCTGGGAACGCCTCGGGATCCCCCTGGAGTCCTTCTCGTGCCAGTCCTTTGACTGGCACGAGCGTGGACGTCCTTCCTCTCTCAATAACAACTGTGACCGTATCGTAATAAAAAGCCTTGTAGACGAACCGCTCTGTCTTTGCAAACAGAACGCCTGCTCTGAATGAAGGCTGGTGCAGATCTATACATTAGCTCCAATCGTTTTCAGTACATTTGTGTAGGTTGTTACCATTGGCGCAGAAAAAGCTCCCACGTGACCATTCTGAAATCTACCGCTACGATGGAAACGAATGAACCGAAACAGTTTGACAAGGACGCGTTTGTTTTGCTTCACCAGGCGTCACAAACCCTTCAGTAAAGAGAGAAAAGCACAAACGACAACCATAAGTCTGCGCTGTCGACAAACGTCCAAATTCAAGTTTTTGTTTTGCCTCGTTAAAAGGAATGAGCTAGAACGGCGATATGCGGTTTGGCGCGGCAGCGACCAACTGACACATTCATAAACGTGCAATGAAGATGATCGGACGCAAGGACCAAGAACCACTGCAGACGATGTGCGAGAAGCCCTCAACATCCCCCAGAGTGTTTTTCCGCTTTGCATCTTTATATATTTGTTTGTTTTATGTTTGTTTTTGTTGTTCTAATGCAGGGCTGTCCAAACCTTTTCCACCAAGGGCCGCATTTTGATACGGAGCAGAGGGGCGCAGAAAACCTGTCAATCAAGTGAATCATTAGACATTTTGCATTTGACACTGTTTGACAAGACTTGGAACATTAATATTAAGTCGGTATAACATGGAAACGCTTGAATTTTTCCTGCTTTTTATTGTTTGAACCAACTTTGCAGGAAGCCGAAGGGCCAACAGAAATAGGTATGAGGGCCACATTTGGCCCCCGGGCTGTAGTTTGGACATGCCTGTTCTAATGCATAAAAAATAAAGAGTAAAAACGAAAAAAATGAAAAATGTAGTATTCATTTATTTAAAATGTATTTATTTTTGTGTTTATTGCATTAATTTATTGTACTTTTATAGTATTTTTTGTATTTATTTATACAGGGACAATGTCAAATAAAGACTGAAACCAAGCTGTGTGTGTGGAAGAGCGTGATACTTAATACAAATACATTTAGGGATGAGAGCGCGTTGGCCGTGCGATCGCGTTCCACCTCGTCCCACGACTCGCTCTGATTCCGCAATTTTTACAATCCGCGCCAACACTGCCGACGTTCCAAAGTGTTCGTAAAAAGTCCACGTTCCCGTCCGTCGTTCGCGCCGCCGATCGCCGCGGACGCCGACGAGCCAGAATCTCCTCGCTGAGCTCTAATTGGTTGATCGCATTTGCTTGTCTCGTAGCTCGGCCCCGTTCGTCATATTGTACCCGCTAATCCCAATAACAGCCTAACGAGTCTTCCAAAGCGCGCGCCGCACTCCAGCCTTCTTAATTATGACGCGTAATGAAAACCATAATTGATGCATTGGCTGCGCGCTCGCTCTTGAATCACTTTCCGTGCACATTTTATGCCAGTTTTGTACCGACTGTGTATAAACCCTAATTATCTACATTACCGAAAGTAAATGCCTTAATATTTAATAAATCCAGGATAATCCCGTGGCAATCAATTTAGATCCGAATCGTTCGAAACTAAAAGGTAGAAACGCTCAGCCGCCGTAGCCTATAATGATGCCTATTTATATGCAGGCTTTTTGCGGAAGAGTAATTACTTTATTTACTTCTAATTATGTGGGTGAACCATTGTGCGTGGATAGATTGGCTGTTTCATTATAGGTTTTTTTCCTCTTCTTTTTCCAGGATGGCATTAGCAAGACCGACAAAGGCTGAAAGGATTGACCGTTACACAAAATACCGGATTGGATTCTTTCTTTTTTTTTACCCAAGTCGCTAGCTAACCTGCGCTAAAGGAATAATGTGGCTTTATGGTCCATTTTATAGTTCATTTTATAGTATGTTCATGGAAAGATGCATTCATAGGATAGAATGTTGTGAGACAAAAACGGTGATGTGATTTAGCAAAAGGTTTCACTCAATATTGGGGCGGGTCTACACGTAAGGCTAGCATAGCGCTGTAACAAGCAGGAAATGGTACATACATAGGGTCCAGAACGCGCCGTGAGCCGAGAAGAGGCGTGTCGCGACCCAAATCGAGCCGCCACTCCACGAAAATGACGTGGTAAATGTGTAAATTCGGCGTATTTGACAAAAACAAGCGCTGTTCGGTCCGTAAACGTGCCGCGGCTGGATCGTCAAATTTTTTTGTTCTAAACAACGAATTGAATGATCGAAAGAATAATACATTTTTATCAAAATGATGCCACGTTGCAGCCCTAAATAACTTTTACTAGCTGCTTTTGTTATAAAACGTTACCAATACAAAGTGCGCTCTCTCGTTCATGGCGTCCTCTGTTTGTTTTTGGTCAATTTTCTCTCGTAACATTGAAGCTTTCACATGGAAACGACAACATTGTTCAATCCGCAGCCAAATGCCAAATGTTTGCCTCGGATTCATCCCGCAATTTCATTTAATCCACTTGAAAAGGTCGTTCTCCTCCTCAGAGACGTAAAGATCGGCCCTTAAAGCAGCTCCTACACACACCGAACTTTAATTTGCGTTTCCTGTTCTAATATTAATGAACATCTGTAACAATTACGCTATAAATACGTCTGATTAGAGCTAAAGTGCTCGTTTCTATCCGGCGTCCCTGGGCAGGCGATAGAACTACATGCGTCACGGCTACAATTGTGCGTTTGATGTTGGTTTCTGAACGCGCTCGTTGTCGTTCAGCGCTAATGCAGCCAAAGCGTCTTCGCACCGCGCTGATCCACCGTCGCTAACCGCCGCTAACCGCCGCCGTCCCGTTCCCGTGAGGTGAATTTAAACGTATTTTCTGAGGAATGATTGGAGTCGTGGTTTCCAAAGGGGTCGCCAATCAGAGGAGAAGATGATTCATTAACTGGAACTTCATCGTGGCGCGCTCAGTGCGAATGTGCGTGGACGCTCGGCGAAACGTTTCTCCAGCGCCTAAAGCTCGTGGCGAGTAAAGAACGCAGACGGCGCCACGGCCCAATTGGAAACGCAATAACCGCTCTGCTTTCCTGCTCGGCCTAATTTTTGATTAAAATGCAAAGACAATCCCCCGTTTTCTACCGTGTCATTCAATATCGGCTGGTGCTCTCTCATCTAAACGTATTGATCTCAATTTATTTTGGAAATGTGAAATACATTGTGCATTGATTGGTTATCGACCCGAGGACCTTGTTAACATTATCCACAACAATATAGAAAACCAGGCCATTTGTAACAGAAGCACAGACCGGCCCCAGGGCCCGTCTGTGGTGCAGGCTAAAGAGGCACTGTGGAGCTTTCATGGAGCTTTCATGGAGCTTTCATGGAGCTTTCATGGAGCTTTCATGGAGCTTTCATGGAGCTTTCATGGAGCTTCTATGGGGCTTCTACGGGGCTTTTAAGGAGCTTTCATGGAGCTTTTATGGACCTTTCATGGGGCTTTCGTGGAGCTTTCATGGAGCTTTCATGGAGCTTTCTATGGAGCTTTCATGGAGCTTCTATGGGGCATCTACGGGGCTTTTAAGGAGCTTTCATGGAGCTTTTATGGGCTTTCGTGGAGCTTTCATGGAGCTTTCTATGGAGCTTTTATGGAGCTTTCATGGAGCTTCTATGGGGCTTCTACGGGGCTTTTAAGGAGCTTTCATGGAGCTTTTTTGGAGCTTTCATGGGGCTTCTATGGCGCTTCCATGGAGCTTTCATGGGGCTTCTATGGAGCTTCCATGGAGCATTCATGGAGCTTCTATGGGGCTTTTAATGAGCTTTCATGGAGCTTTTATGGAGCTTTCATGGAGCTTCTATGGGGCTTCTACGGGGCTTTTAAGGAGCTTTCATGGAGCTTTTTTGGAGCTTTCATGGAGCTTCTATGGAGCTTCCATGGAGCTTTTATGGAGCTTTCATGGGGATTTCATAGAGCTTTCGTCACACATTTGTCTATATAAATAGGGCATTTTAATTTGTAAAGATCGCAGACGTTGCACATATTTGAGACATATACATCTAAAACATGTGTTGATTCATTTTGTTGACAGATTTGATGCTCAGGGGGGATTTTGGATTTCGTATTTGACTTTTTAAAGTAACAAATCAGGCTTTGACTAAAAAAAAAAAACCCTTCTATACGAAAACTCTTTAGCTGCAGATCGGACAATATTGCCGTCATGTCGAGAGCAAACTGACCAAAACACACACATTTGAAACCCCAAAAAGTTGCCTCGATGGTCCCAGAGCGGTGTCATTTCCCCCGCCACGCCGGAGCTCGTTCATGCATCACAATTCACATTCCGCCGGCGCCGTTTGGTCCCGATCCGTGCCAAACCACGGCAAACATTTTCTCTGCTCCGCGCACGTCCAACAGCTGCTCAGAGCCCCCGCCTTCACCCCGGCGATGTTTCGGTGACACTTTTCCGTCATTCGCGGCCATCGAGAAGGAAAATAGCTCGGCGTTCCGGTTTGCGTTCTCTTTCAAATGGAAATAAGGCGTGTCAAAGTTTGCTCGGCCAAAGTCCACGCGGCGAACGGCCTGCGCTCGGTCGCGCCCGCCGTGAGTGAAGCGGCGGGGTTAATGCACGTGGCCTTACTTTGTGTCGCGGTTTTAAAATAGAAACCTTAAGGGGTTTGGAATTAAAACTGGCAAGGAACAAACATATTGTCTATTCTTTACGTGAATGTGATGGATGAGCTTTGGAGGAAGTTCAGAACAACGGTTTTAGAGGAAAAAGACAAAAACAAAGTATATATATGAACATTCTTAAAGTAACTAGTTGGTTATGATAAAATATACACATAAAAAAGTTAAAAAGCTATCAAATTAAACAGAACAGAAACTCAAGATGATGCATGACGCTAGCAACCGTCTCGTAGCAAGGCCACGCCCATTTTCACTCCAGCCAAACACACACGATCTGATCATCCAAACAAGCCCAACCTTAAGACCCAGCACAGGTATAGAGACTTCTTCCACACAGTTTGGCAGATACAGGGACACCTGGAAGTCGGCTGCTAAAGGTTCTTTTATCTCTTAAAGGCAGGACATTTATTCAAGCGCAGAACTGTGCAAACGCCTTAAGAACCACAGACAAGCTGAAGGTCGGTCAGGTTCCATAGCAGGCGGTCAGGAGATTAATTAAGTGATTTCATTTAGGTTAATTTAGCACAAATTAGACAATTAGAGCCACAAGACTTTTCTTCAGGCTTAAAGCCTAAATGTTTGTCATTGGGTTTATAACAGTAAAATGGAGGCGACTGGAGGCTGAACATGAAGCTATTTCAATGGAGAAACTGGGATTAACCACTGAATATCACAAAATGTGAAAAGTCGAGACGGTTTTTACAAAGTCGTCGTTGCTCACTACAGATTATAGTGTGTGCTTTTATTTTAGTTTTATCTGAATGAACTGCTTTTAACCACTGAAGACCTGGAGTTTAGGGTTTTAAACCGCTTAGGACAGTGGTAAACACCAGGCCCCAGGTCACCATGACGACTACACTCACCTCCACATCCAGGCTCTGGGGCCACCTCCACCTGCTGCTCCATCTCCACCTGCCGCTCCACCTCCACCTGCCGCTCCACCTCCACCTGCCGCTCCACCTCCACCTGCCGCTCCAGCTCCACCTGCCGCTCCATCCTCCACCTGTCGCTCCATCCTCCACCTGCCGCTCCATCCTCCGTGTCGTCCTCCGTGTCGTCCTCCGTGTCGTCCCCCGCACGTGCCGGGGTTGGGGGGCTCCGCTGATTTAGAGCTTTTACCCATGTTTACAGTTTGTCTTTATTTCATCCTTTCATCCATTGTAGGATTCCCTGTGCTTCCTCTGTGTGGGGGTCATCACAGCACATCGCTTGTAATCGACATCCGCGCGGGCCGTGATGGTCTTTGTCAGCGAGATTGAATGTGAAGGTGCAATAACGACGGTGTTTTGTAAAGCAGTCCTAAGTGCTTAATCACCTCGGGTCATTGAAGAGGTCACATGCACGTGTAACCCACATGATATTACTTGAACAGTAAAAAACTACAAATCCCTACATCCGTGAATGCGAGATCCAGTCACGTGGCACGTTACGCGCACACTGCCTCACTTCAGCCAATCATGCACTTCCCGCGGCTGATTCATAAGAAGGGTCTGAAGTTTGGCATGACAGGTAGAGCAGTGGGTAAGTATGCAGGGGAGCTGAGTTTGAATCCTGCAGAGGCTTCACCCTTTTCATGTCGTTCTTTTCATATTTAAATGTTTTAAATGTGAAACATGTTATTTGTGTCACTCTCCTCAAAAATGGTCAAAACATTTATCAGTCATAGAGTGAGAGGCTGTTAGACTCCAAGTATAATCATGAAGTCTGACTGTCTCAGGAGGTAGAGCGTTATTTTCTGATTCAAAGGGTTATGGGTTCGAGCCCCGGTCAGGCATCAAAGGGTGTTACATGTTGGTTTTGTCACTGTTTTGTCAAGATGTACAATTTCTTGAAAAAGTAAATGTATCTGAATGCTACTTCCTCTGCTGTTCTGTTCAGCGTGGCTCTGTGCGCAGCTCAGTCTCAGTCCGATCACACACATTCTCAAACTGGTTGAAGCGCTGTTTTCGGACGTTACATGAACTCTCAGTTTCTCTCTTATGGACATTTCACTCACTATTCACTGAGATTTGCACAGTTATTTTTATTGTGTTTGTATATTGCACTGGACTAAATGTAAATACTGGGTTTTATGTTGTTTGTCAAATGTTTGTTAAATATATGGCACAGCCATGAAACCTAATTCATTATTAAGTATTCTTACTTAAGATAAGATATTACTTTATTGTCACACATGGGGAAATTTCATTGGTGCAACACAGGTAAATACAGAAGAAAAGAACAGATCACTTATAGGAAGTCTGAAAAACTTTACACACACCTCCAATAGTTGACCTAGAATATTGCGCACCTCCCTTCAGAAAATCCTGGATCCGCCCCTGTTCTGTCTCCCCCTTGTCCTTGGGCGTGGCATTTACAGTCCTCACACCTGGCCAAGAAGAGCAGCCCCACAGCAACTTCCCCCCGTCCTGGCTTTTCTTTGATCGTTTGATCCCGTCTTGTTAAGGCAACTGTGAGGTCGTGATTGTATTCGACTTTTATGACAGAAAGATACGTGGTGAAAGTAGGAGAGTGCGTAGTATGTCTTTACCATTGTTCAAAGGTTGTTGGTTCGATTCCCACTTGGGCAGACGGGGGTTTAGGCTGAACCGAGACCCTAATAAACGGTTGATGAGTATCGGTTTTGACGAAAGATTTTTTACAATGAGCTGAGGCAGTGAAGTGAAGATCAGCTGAGACTCTGGAGCAGGAACTCATGACTCGAGAGCAGGAGCTGTGAGCAGGAGCTGTAAACGTGCACGTGTTCAGTCTCGAGCCACTTTGCCGCTCACATTATGCTCACGTCTGGGTTTTTTCATCCTCATATCTAACATCTGAAGCGTATGGCTCAGTGTTCTGTGGCTGAGGAGGTTGAGCACTGGTTTTGGAGTGAGAGACCTGTGATCATGAGGTTTCTGGATCAATTCTTGCTCCTGAACGACACGGTTTCTCTGACTTCATCTAAAACTCTTTCGTGTTCACAATGTATGAATCTGTGGTCTGGAGGCTGAGACTAGGGACTTTAATAAACATGTTATATTCTAAGGTTGTTGGATCAAATCTCACACTGAGCTGATGGTTGTTTTTGGACGATCGGCTCACGTCTGCAGTGTTGTACATTGTTCTGGTTCAGGTTAATGCTCATATCTCACATCTGAAATGTGTGTTTCGTTGTTCTGTGGCTCAGGAGGTTGAGAGCTGGTTGTGGAGTGGGAGACTTGTGATCCTGAGCTTTCCAGTTCAATTCTTGCTCCTGAACAGACGCTGGACTACAACTGTTTAAGTGTGGCAGAGTTTCGATGTTTGAGACAAAGACACACATGGAAGTCTGGAGGTTGGGGGACTTGTGGGAGAGCAGACACAGCAGATACAACACACACAACACAGAGACCTTCTCAATCAGATCATCAACTGGTTCAACTCCCACTCTGCACCAGTCCCAGTAGTGTTTCTGGACACTGTCACTCACACACTTGGCACACAGCGCCAAGTGTGTGAGTGACAGGACTGTCCAGAAACCACCACCTTCATGACCTTGGGTGTGTCTAAGTATTTTTCATAAAGATTTTGTGAGCCACAAGCTTCAAATAGAGTAAAAAAAATAGCTAAGTGTGATGATTTGAACCTACAACCTCAACTGTTTTTGAAGTCCCTGGTCATAGCCTCCAGATTCTGAACATGAAAGAGTTTGTTGAAGTCAGAGTCAGGCCTGAGAGAAAGTGTTGGTCTGTTCAGGAGGACGGATTGAACCAGAACCCTCAGAATCACAGATCTCTCACTCCACAACAAGCACTCAACCTCCTGAGCCACAGAATGCTGAACCACAAGTTTCAGATGTGAGATATGAGCATGAACGTGAACCAGAACAATCTGCAACACTCCAGACGCGAGCAAAACACAAGATCTCTTTGAGGAGTTGAACCTACAACCTCAGAAGAACTCATGTATTCAAAGTCCCAGTCTTAACCTCCAGACCACAGACTCATACATCCTAAACATGAAAGAGTTTTGGATGAAGTCAGAGAAACCGTGTCAGACCTGAAAGAAAGTGTTGGTCTGTTCAGGAGCAAGAATTGAACCGGAAAGCTCAGGATCACAGGTCTCTCACTCCACAACCAGCGCTCAACCTCCTGAGCCACAGAACACTGAGACACAAGTTTCAGATGTGAGATATGAGCATGAATGTGAACAATCTAAAACACTCCAGAACTGAGCCAGGTGTCCAAAAACAAACACTTTCATTCTCTCTCTTGGCCCCTGGTGGTGGTTTGGTGTCTTGTCTCTCCTCTGGCCCCTGGTGGAGGTTTGGTGTCTTGTCTCCCCTCTGGCCCCTGGTGGAGGTTTGGTGTCTTGTCTCTCCTCTGGCCCCTGGTGGAGGTTTGGTATCATCTCACCTCTAATGTTTTAATGAAAAGCTCTTTCTAAATAAAGATCGATTGGAATGAAAACCACTCAGACACGAGTGAAATCAGATATAGTTTTTAATTTTATTAACAGACATATTACACACTTTAACACAAATTATACTTTTCTTTTGCAAAGCTCAAATATACAAATGTGATGCTTGAAAATGTATACATTTTTACCATCGTTTTTATTAAAAAAGCAAAGTGACATTTTCAATTGTTGTACATACTTAAAGGACACATATTATGCAAAATGTACTTTTCATTTTAGCTTAAAAAAACATTTCCCTGATGTGTTTTATTCAACCTATGACACGGCTCTGAGATATTCCGCACTGTAACTCTTTCTGCAGCCAGTAGATGGAGCCAATAGTAAATTCCTAGCGTGGGAAATGCCAGAGTGACACAACACTACAAATAACGCATCACATTTGTCCTTTAAACGCTGAGTATTTCGATCTGCCGTTAATTAATCGTTACCGGCGTTTTTTACGGCCGACTTAATTCCAGAATTTTGATCACTCTGATGACTCGTCCCCGGCGCTCACGCCTCAGCCCGATCCGCGAAAAACACCACCGCCAAAATATTTAATCATCGCGGACGGCTTTGCTTAATTCATAAACCCTCCATCCTCGTCCCCATGGTGATTCCCATGACAACCTCCACCTTCCACTTAGAGCTATTGAACTGTGGCCGACCAATCAAAAGCGCAGGGATAAAATTGCCTTATAGTCCACTTATATTATTAAACAGGACCTACTTACTGTATGGTGCTGGGAGCGGCGTGAAATACGGTGAACGCATGGCCAGGTAATGAAAATGTATGCCTTTCCGAGCACATATTAAGTCTGGATAATACGAGGAGGACAGCGCAAAGGGCCCGGAGAGTCCGCGCGCCGCTCTAACGAATGAAAAACCAACCTGAAACTAATTAGTCCTCTCGCTGGCGCGCGCCTCTTCCCTCTGGGGGTCTTTGCGCCGCGATGGCTCCCTAATTGCCGGGGCTCGCGTCTTTTTATCTGCACCTCTCATCTCTGTATTGCAATGTTAATGTTAATTTGCAGAAAGTGCGCCTGATTAATGGGCGACTTTAATTACGGGGCGCGAAATCGAGACTCCCGAAACTCTTCTCGGAATTTGAGCCGTGAGTTATTTTTCCAGCCGTTTCACCGAGGCTGCCGCGGACGATGGATGACGACGAGGACGGGAAGATCTTTAGAGCGATGAAAGGTTCCGGTATCTATGTTGACCGTCTTTGAAATGATCCTTAAACCAGTTTGTTATCACCATAGCAACGTTCTTAGTGAAAAGGCAAGGCGAGTTTATTTGTAGAGCACAATCCGTACACTAACACAACATGCCTAGTTTGGACAGTTTTATTTTATTTTCAAACCGAAGAACTCTATCCTGTTAATAATCAACGGCGTCAACATCAGCCGATAGATTTCAGTTGTATTTTTTATCAGTCTGAACTAATTTTGTATTTTATTGTTGTTGATGATGTTAATGAATGAATGTAAGGTGTTGTAATTGTACTGAAATGTGTACTTTTTAATACGGTTGTTGTGTATTCAGCAGTGGCAGGTGCAGATCATCGTTTCCCTTGAAGATGAAGGATCTTGTACGTGGAGCCTGACAAATAAATACTAAACTAAACCAAACACGAGCAGTTGTTGAGCTTTCTGAGTAATCAGATTTACACCGTCTCGCCTTTAAAGGTCATTGGTTATTGGTGAGATCGGATAACTTGAACTTGTTGTCGTTGAATTTGTTGTTCTCAAAATTGTTGTCCTTGAACTTGTCCTTGGGTTTGGTGGTCCTTAGGTTTGTTGTCCTTGGGTTTTGTTGTCCTTGGGTTTTGTTGTCCTTGGCTTTGTTGACCTTGGGTTTGGTTGTCCTTGGGTTTGTTGTCCTTGGGTTTGGTTGTCCTTGGGTTTGTTGTCCTTGAACTTGTCGTCCTTGAGTTTGTTGTCATTGGCTTTGTTGACCTTGGGTTTGTTGTGCTTGGGTTTGGTTGTCCTTGGGGTTGTTGACCTTAGGTTTGGTTGACCTTGGGTTTTGTTGTCCTTGGCTTTGTTGACCTTGGGTTTGTTGTCCTTGGGTTTGGTTGACCTTGGGTTTGTTGTCCTTGAACTTGTCGTCCTTGAGTCTGTTGTCATTGGCTTTGTTGACCTTGGGTTTGTTGTGCTTGGGTTTGGTTGTGCTTCCGTTTGTCGTCCTTGGGTTTGTTGTCCTTTAATAATCAAAGTTTCCTTAAGTTTCTTTTCTCTAAACGAGCAACAAAAAAGCAAAATAATTTGGGAATTTACCCCAAGAGTTACTTATGGTGATATATCGATACAGCAGCCCATGATATCAACACTATATCACCAAATTTATAATCACAATATATCAATATTTCGATATGTTGGTACATTCCTACTTAATATTGGTTATTGGACAAAACAGCGAGCCACTTATCAGACATCAACTTGGCCCTAACAAATCAACTAATCTATTATAATCAGGTTTTTACTCCAATAACCTCTGTTTACACTGATTCCTCACAGATTATCGCGAGTAAACAACTCTTATCACTTTCAAACCATCACAGCGAGACGGCACTTTACGAGCCCTCATTTTGCTTCTTTTCTCGTCTCCTTTTCACACTTTGGCGCCCGCAAACCTTCATTAAGATCGTGTTGTTGTTTTATCACGCAAATTGGTGAGAAAGCGGCTCGATATTAATACACATGCCACTTTAACGAGGACGAAATGAACACTAAAAGATCGATAAACGGCGAATCCAGCGAGGTTAATCCGTCGTTCGCAGGCATGCTAACCGCGAGTCAACAGCGCCGCTCCGGATAAAAGCGACACTACGCCGAGCGGCTCGCGTCAAAACTCCGGAGTCGCTTTCGGAGCGATAATGGCGTTTCCGTGTCGGCTCGGAGAGAATTTCAGAGATCAGATACAATAAAAGAAGACAGTGAGAAGAGCCGCTTAAGCCCCTGTCGTCGCTTCAAGTCACAATCTTAAATCAAAAGTGTGCGAGGGTGTGTGCGTCCCTTCTTTTCCCCGTCGGTCCCTCGCGCTGCCCAAGAATTTCCTCTAAGAAATTACCATTTACCAATTACACGGTGTCAGGAGTGATTCGTATCGCCGTAATGAGAAATGACAGGAGATAGAGGAGCGCTCCCGTCTCGTTCTCGAAGGATCGGATGACGTGTTGACGGCGGGCGTCGGGGAAGAGCGGGGCCGCCGAGACAAAGCGGCGCAAAGGGCCTCGGAACGGAGGTGAGGGGGAAGATCTCAATCAATTATTATCACGTCGCGCCCAAGAAACGGGAGCTACTGTACGAGAGATTACGCTCGCGGATTTGATGATGTCTGAATTTCACGAAAAAGGGAAGAAGTCAGTGTTTGTCAACGGCGGGGAAAAGAAGAGCGACATCTACACACATTTTTCCAGAGTTTTGGGGTCCACATTTTTTGACCTTTTTTTTCTGACAGTAAAAGTAACTAGATAAAGAGCATTGAAGCAGTTTGCGCATAGTGACATTTCCTAAGCGTGTGAGTAATCATTTCAAGGGAAGCGGGTTTAATGTTGTTTATTGTAATACTTTGTTGCGTTATCAGGCCCAATTTCCTTCAAATATACCGTTGTACATGAAATATTGATTCCAGCGTGATCGTTTTACACGTTCTACACTACTGATTGTATCTTAAAATCATCTGGCGACCCCACACTTTGGGAACCACAGCACCAAACTGCAGTCCACGCAGAGATCCTGGACTGTTGGAGCTCTTGAGTTGGTTTCGCTCGTTTTCGTCGCCATTTTGATTCGTGTCGGCAGCAAAGAAAACAGTGAAAAAAAAATGCTAGGTGTTAAACGATGTTGGAAGGCAGCAAAAATCGATTAATCGTAACTAATTGACTATTGAAATAATAATAATAAAGGTTACAAAACGTGCAAAGAGCTGAGAAAAGAAGTTTTATGACTGAAATTGAGCCGTATTTCCATTAAAATGACGCGGGAAATGTGTAAATTCAGTGTATTTGATGAAAACAATTCACCAGGGTCCTAATCCACATCAAATTTAGTTAAAAATGTGCTAAATGATTGTTCACTGTAGCCCTACTGTGTCGTTAAAATCTTTAAAAGAAGTTAAAGATTGAAATATTGAAGAAGTTTGAATGGGGCAAGAGTTAAAGTTTGAAATACAAGTTCCATTTAAGAGGAACTGTTTGGTTATTTTTATATAAACTGCAGAATATGGAGGTTTTCTATTGCCTCCAGCGTCATGTCATAATCATATTTCAGAAACTTTAAACCGGACAAAGTTTTGACAGAACGGCTACAACACAAAAGCGCCAAGAGACTCAATAACAAACTAACAACTAAATCAGGATCAAACGGGGTTTAAACCAGGTCTTAAAATTAAAAACACATTTTAAAATTACATACTTTTTTAAAATTCAAAGTAACTAGAAAACAAATACAAATTAATCTTAATAGAAACCGCGGAACAAATGAAATAAAAAGTGATCAAAATTCACCAATATTCCAAAAAATGTGTGAGTAAAAAGTCATGAATCACTTACTGCTGTGGCTTTCACGCATACATATGTTTTAATTATATAGTATATACTGTGTAACCTTTGCATATTTTCTGTAAAGGATTCTGGGACACAAACATATTGCATGCGTCTCTAGGATACAGGTAATACAGGTGTGACCCCTTTACAGTGTCACGGGTGCAACACAACACAATATACATGATTCCACACGCCTGCGTTTCCTCTGGCGTCCACCGGTGACACACTGGACGGCGGTGGCGGAGAGGATCAATCTGAAGACAATAATCCTGCGGCGCTCGGGCGTGGCTCTGGAGAGGTACAATCAGGTTTTGAAACGGGCCGTCCTCATAAACGTGGGCGCGCTCCTCGGGTCTCTCTCTGCGCGGGGCAAATGCGATCAAACTGTGACGCGCGCAGCCCGGGTTTGTGCTGTGGAGACGCTACCGCCACCGGAGAGGATTTCTGTGACACTATGGACCCGTTCTACTCCTACTCTGTCTGCTAAACGGTTATCTATGACAGAGTTTCTCAAACTGTGGTGCGCGAGCTCCTTCTGTGGACACACGCGCAGCTCTTCAGTTCTTAGGTTTGCTTCGTTCTTCTTCGAGTCTGTTGTATCCATAATTCTTTTCTCTTTTCAGTAAAATATTGGTTAGACCTGGTCTAGGCCTCATTTGGACCTGGTCTAGGCCTCGTTTAGACCTGGTCTAGGCCTCGTTTAGACCTGGTCTAGGCCTCGTTTAGACCTGGTCTAGGCCTCGTTTAGACCTGGTCTAGGCCTCGTTTAGACCTGGTCTAGGCCTCATTTAGACCTGGTCTAGGCCTCATTTAGACCAGTGCAGACTCCAGCGCAGACTCTAGTGCAGACTCTAGTGCAGACTCTAGTGCAGACTCTAGTGCAGACTCTAGTGCAGACTCTAGTGCAGACTCTAGTGCAGACTCCAGTGCAGACTCTAGTGCAGACTCTAGTGCAGACTCTAGTGCAGACTCCAGTGCAGACTCCAGTGCAGACTCTAGTGCAGACTCTAGTGCAGACTCTAGTGCAGACTCTAGTGCAGACTCCAGTGCAGACTCCAGTGCAGACTCTAGTGCAGACTCCAGCGCAGACTCCAGTGCAGACTCCAGTGCAGACTCTAGTGCAGACTCCAGTGCAGACTCCAGTGCAGACTCTAGTGCAGACTCCAGTGCAGACTCCAGTGCAGACTCTAGTGCAGACTCCAGTGCAGACTCCAGTGCAGACTCCAGTGCAGACTCCAGTGCAGACTCCAGTGCAGACTCCAGTGCAGACTCCTGTGCAGACTCCAGTGCAGACTCTAGTGCAGACTCCAGTGCAGACTCCAGTGCAGACTCCAGTGCAGACTCCAGTGCAGACTCTAGTGCAGACTCCAGTGCAGACTCCAGTGCAGACTCCAGTGCAGACTCTAGTGCAGACTCCAGTGCAGACTCCAGTGCAGACTCTAGTGCAGACTCCAGTGCAGACTCCAGTGCAGACTCTAGTGCAGACTCCAGTGCAGACTCCAGTGCAGACTCCAGTGCAGACTCCAGTGCAGACTCCAGTGCAGACTCTAGTGCAGACTCCAGTGCAGACTCCAGTGCAGACTCCAGTGCAGACTCCAGTGCAGACTCCAGTGCAGACTCCAGTGCAGACTCCAGTGCAGACTCCAGTGCAGACTCCAGTGCAGACTCCAGTGCAGACTCTAGTGCAGACTCCAGTGCAGACTCCAGTGCAGACTCCAGTGCAGACTCTAGTGCAGACTCTAGTGCAGACTCTAGTGCAGACTCCAGTGCAGACTCCAGTGCAGACTCCAGTGCAGACTCCAGTGCAGACTCCAGTGCAGACTCCAGTGCAGACTCTAGTGCAGACTCTAGTGCAGACTCCAGTGCAGACTCTAGTGCAGACTCTAGTGCAGACTCTAGTGCAGACTCCAGTGCAGACTCTAGTGCAGACTCTAGTGCAGACTCTAGTGCAGACTCTAGTGCAGACTCCAGTGCAGACTCTAGTGCAGACTCCAGTGCAGACTCCTGTGCAGACTCCAGTGCAGACTCTAGTGCAGACTCCAGTGCAGACTCTAATGCAGACTCCAGCGCAGACTCTAGCGCAGACTCTAGTGCAGACTCCAGTGCAGACTCTAGTGCAGACTCTAGTGCAGACTCTAGTGCAGACTCTAGTGCAGACTCCAGTGCAGACTCTAGTGCAGACTCTAGTGCAGACTCTAATGCAGACTCCAGCGCAGACTCCAGCGCAGACTCCAGCGCAGACTCCAGCGCAGACTCCAGCGCAGACTCCAGTGCAGACTCCAGCGCAGACTCCAGCGCAGACTCCAGTGCAGACTCTAGTGCAGACTCTAGTGCAGACTCCAGTGCAGACTCCTGTGCAGACTCCAGTGCAGACTCTAGTGCAGACTCCAGTGCAGACTCTAGTGCAGACTCCAGCGCAGACTCCAGTGCAGACTCTAGTGCAGACTCCAGCGCAGACTCTAGTGCAGACTCTAGTGCAGACTCCAGTGAAGACTCTAGTGCAGACTCCAGTGCAGACTCTAGTGCAGACTCTAGTGCAGACTCCAGTGCAGACTCCAGTGCAGACTCCAGTGCAGACTCCAGTGCAGACTCCAGTGCAGACTCCAGTGCAGACTCCAGCGCAGACTCTAGCGCAAACTCCAGTGCAGACTCTAGTGCAGACTCCAGTGCAGACTCCTGTGCAGACTCTAGTGCAGACTCTAGTGCAGACTCCAGTGCAGACTCTAGTGCAGACTCTAGCGCAGACTCCAGCGCAGACTCCAGCGCAGACTCCAGCGCAGACTCCAGCGCAGACTCCAGCGCAGACTCCAGTGCAGACTCCAGCGCAGACTCCAGCGCAGACTCCAGTGCAGACTCTAGTGCAGACTCTAGTGCAGACTCCAGTGCAGACTCCTGTGCAGACTCCAGTGCAGACTCTAGTGCAGACTCCAGTGCAGACTCTAGTGCAGACTCCAGCGCAGACTCTAGTGCAGACTCAAGTGCAGACTCCAGTGCAGACTCTAGTGCAGACTCCAGCGCAGACTCTAGTGCAGACTCTAGTGCAGACTCTAGTGCAGACTCCAGTGCAGACTCCTGTGCAGACTCCAGTGCAGACTCCTGTGCAGACTCCAGTGCAGACTCTAGTGCAGACTCTAGTGCAGACTCTAGTGCAGACTCCAGCGCAGACTCTAGTGTAGACTCTAGTGCAGACTCCAATGCAGACTCTAGTGCAGACTCCTGTGCAGACTCCAGCGCAGACTTCAGCTGCGCAGCCTGGACGCTGCACGTTCTCTTGGCGGAGGAGGCACACACATCAGCCGTGAAGTCCGATTTGTGCTGCAGAGCCGCGCAATCGGCGGCCAATACAAACTCAGCTTTCGCCCTCCGTATCCATGGCAACCAGCAGCCCCAGTGTGGGGAAATGGAGCAAACACATTTCGGACACAGAATGAGACACTTTAGTACTTTTTAGACTGTATTTTTGCCAAGAGCTGGTGTTTGAATAGATTTTAAAACTAGATCCACATTTGTACAAGTATCGATACTAAAAAATAAAAATAAATAATAATAACATTAACAGGACAAAATTTTACCTTTCGATATTTAAGAATTTAGTATATTTCTTCGTATTAAAAACAAAAATATAAAAACACTCCTTTCCTTGTTCTCCTCGTTCTCCTCGTACTCCTCGTGCTCCTCGTGCTCCTCGTGCTCCTTGTTTTCCTTGTTTTCCTCGTTCTCCTCGTGCTCCTCGTTCTCCTCGTGCTCCTCGTACTCCTCGTGCTCCTCGTGCTCCTCGTGCTCCTCGTGCTCCTCGTGCTCCTCGTGCTCCTCGTTTTCCTCGTTTTCCTCGTTCTCCTCGTGCTCCTCGTGCTCCTTGTTTTCCTTGTTTTCCTTGTTTTCCTCGTGCTCCTCGTACTCCTCGTGCTCCTCGTTCTCCTCGTACTCCTCGTTTTCCTCGTTTTCCTCGTTTTCCTCGTGCTCCTCGTGCTCCTCGTTCTCCTCGTTCTCCTCGTACTCCTCGTGCTCCTCGTGCTCCTCGTTTTCCTTGTTTTCCTCGTTCTCCTCGTGCTCCTCGTTCTCCTCGTTCTCCTCGTGCTCCTCGTACTCCTCGTGCTCCTTGTTTTCCTCGTTCTCCTCGTGCTCCTCGTACTCCTCGTGCTCCTCGTTCTCCTCGTTCTCCTCGTGCTCCTCGTTCTCCTCGTTCTCCTCGTGCTCCTCGTTCTCCTCGTGCTCCTCGTGCTCCTCGTGGTCCTCGTGCTCCTCGTGGTCCTCGTACTCCTCGTGCTCCTCGTACTCCTCGTGCTCCTTGTTTTCCTCGTTCTCCTCGTGCTCCTCGTTCTCCTCGTGGTCCTCGTGGTCCTCGTGCTCCTCGTTCTCCTCGTTTTCCTCGTTCTCCTCGTGCTCCTCGTTCTCCTCGTGCTCCTCGTGCTCCTCGTGCTCCTCGTACTCCTCGTGCTCCTCGTACTCCTCGTACTCCTCGTGCTCCTTGTTTTCCTCGTTCTCCTCGTGCTCCTCGTGCTCCTTGTTTTCCTTGTTCTCCAACAATTTAGCACGTATTCACTTCATCGCACCCGTCATCGCACCCGTCATCGCACCCGTCATCGCACCCGGACGCGTGCATGTTCTGATTTGACGGACAGCGTTTGGAAACAGTTGATTGATGAGTGGACCTGCTCAGGATCTGGCAGCTTCACGTTTCTCTGCTGCATTTCACTGGGCGCTGCACTAATTCATCTGTCCATCCTATCTTGTCCATCGTGTCCATCTTTCGTGTCCATCGTATCCACCGTGTCCATTGTGTCCATCTTGTCCATCTTGTCCATCGTGTCCATCTTTCGTGTCTATCGTGTCCACCTTGTCCATCGTGTCCATCTTGTCCATCGTGTCTATCTTTTCCATAGTTTCCATCGTGTCCATCGTGTCCCTCATGTCCCTGGTGTCCATCGTGTCTATCGTTTCCATAGTTTCCATCGTGTCCATGGTGTCCCTGGTGTCCATCGTGTCCATCGTTTCCATAGTTTCCATCGTGTCCATCGTGTCTATCGTGTCCATCGTGTCTCTCGTTTCCATCGTGTCCATCGTGTCCATCGTGTCCATCGTGTCCATCTTGTCCATCGTGTCCATCGTGTCCATCTTTCGTGTCTATCGTGTCCGTCGTGTCTCGTTTCCATAGTTTCCATCCTGTCCGTCCTGTCTGTCCTGTCCATCCTGTCCATCGTGTGTGTGGAATGCTGGAGATCTAAAGGCGATGCCAGTAAACTCAGTACACACAGCGTTTTTTTAACTAAATTCGACTTGTAAATCAGCATTTTCTTTCTTGACACAACTGAAATGATCGTGTCGTGTTGTGATACATTCACAACACAATACATTCGTGATAATATTCATTAATAGTAATATCGATAACGCAGCACTAGAGTCGATACGATTTAACGTCTTCAAACCAGGCGTTTAGATAGGATTTGAAAACACCCCGTCCAAATAATTTTCTCCGGGGGTCACTTCGGCATTCTCCGGACCACGGCTCGGCAGCCAATCAGAGCCGAGCACACAAATTTCGTCGACCAATCAGCGTGAAGCATGCACATTTTCACTTGTAAACAGTGAAATGTCATGGGGGACTATTGTCAAACGCTTCCCGGCCCGATTTAATGATAATATTCACTTTTTTTCTAAGATTTATTAATAAAATGGCCGTCCACATTTTAAAATACCCAGTCCAAAATACGGGAAGACGGGTCTCTGTCTAAAAACCTGTTTCAAGGACATTTAAGTCAAGTATCGGTACATTTATGGTATAAAATGTGACTTTTATTTATCAGAACTAGAATAAGACGAAAACGACACGTAAACTACTATCATTTTGTGTTAGAAATGTCCTCCCATTGTCTAAAAAGAGCTTTCTAATAGTATAATTGTGGTTTTAACAGCATAGTCCGTAGTTTTCGTGACAACACCACATATTTTGAGTTTAATGCCAACTATCAAACCAGTGACCTCCGAGGTATACATCAATGTCACTAAAAGAGAAAGAACAACGGAACAATGTAAAAGGTATTTCAAGGCCCATTGCTCTAATGATGCTGTCCAGGAAATCCCAAAACACATTTGCAAGTTCATTAGCTGGAGGCTCTTCTGTTTGCATGCTAAGAGATGCTTTTGTTTTCTTATTAATCTGGTTATAATGCGCTCTCAGTAAAGAACATATATCGACTTATGTGTTTCTCTTTGTTGAGCGCGAAAGAAAAAGAAACAAAAGCACAAATCCTTTCATAAATCAATCAATCCACTTTTATTTATAGAGGCCTCAGCACTGAAGGTGACCAAGGTGCTTTCCAATCAAACCAAGGCAACTATGAAACCGTAATACAATTAACAGCGCAAACAATAAAATAAACTTGACGAAAAATCAATTATTGTGTTAAAGTAGAACTAAGTAACTCTCGTGATTTTTTAAAATGTCTTTATCATAATAATTCAGTATAATTACACACAAAAACACGTCACGTTGTTAAATCTTTATATATTTGTCTTCGGGTCGATGTCTGCAAATGTTACAAGGCTGGTTTTCCATCCACAGACAGCAGGGGGCGACGACACACACTTCAAACGCCCCCGAAAAGACATATTTAACCATCACAGCGACTTACAAAGACGTTCAACACGGCGAAAATGTGACTTAGTTCTGCTTTACAAGCCAGTCTGAGTAAATAAGTGTTGAGCCTGGATTTAAAAAGGCGGAGCTTGTCCCAGAGTCTGGGGCCAATGACAGAGGGAGCTCCATCCTTGAGTCTGAGTCTGGCTCTGGGGACTTTAAGCTGATTTGTCGACCTCAAAAGACAAATATTCTGCATCGTTTACTTTGTCATTGGCTTTCAAACATGCTCTTGTACTTTTACTTTGGCATCTCATGTTTCAAAACTTTAAAAAAAATGCTTTCCCACACCAGGAACTGACGTTTGGTTCCATCTACTGGCAGCAGAAGGAATTACAAAGGTGAGCTCGTCCGTGCGGTGATGTCGGGGCTCGACCTATGACATCACAGATCGGAGAAATTCAGAACGGAGTGTTTTTGACGCTCGGAGGTGAGAGGACGGTCATCAAACGGTTGTGAATGAAGCTAAACACAACTCCAGGTGTTTTTTGACGACGGAACACGTTAAAAAAAGCCAATTTAGCATCATATGTGTTCTTTAAAGCTAAAGTACTCAACCTTTTTGTTGTAAATTAGTACATTTTGTGCTTCAACTGAAAGAAAATCTTGTATTAGCCGCACTTTGAGACAAACGTAGGCAAAATAAGTGCTTTTAATTGGATGCATGTGAATACTAAGCGTCTGTGAGAGCTAAGAACTAGGTAGACGGATTTTAATTCCTGACGTCTGGTTCCGTGATGTGAAAATAAAGCACCCGAGCTTAAGGCGCTCGTTCTACTTTGTGTTGTCGTTACTCGATAATCCATAGAGTGCTCATCTGGGTTTTTAACGTCTAAGTATAAGGCTAACAAATGGACATTATACCTTTGGCGGGGCCCCGAACAGTTCCATTAGTCATAAAGCTGCACGTGTTCTTCTGCCGAGTGCAAACACGGCGGCGGCGCTAATCAAATCGACACCAGGCGAAACGTGGCCCGAGGCGAAAACCTGCCGGGTCGTTCCAGGATGCGGCTTTGTTGTTTTCGTATTACATTATTTTTTGGGAATTCAAATCAAATTATGACTTAAAAATTTGTGCCGGAGGAGAGATGTTGCAAATGTAAGAAATAATAATTGGGGTTTTAAAGAATTCATTATGTGAGCCGGTGTAGTGTCAAGCTGAGAATTGAAATGGAAAAATTGCTATTTGGTAAAAAATTCTTCTGGATTTTGAAAGTGACTTGTTGAAATGTTTTTTAAATAAATAAAACAAAATAAATAAATAAAATACATAAAATAAATAAAATAAAAATAAATTAAAATATCCAAGAAATAGTCGTTTTTCTTGGATATTTTCTTGGTTGCAGTTAATTAATAGTTATAATTATTAGTACAAATACATTTTATGTATATACCACTTTTCAGGTCGCTTCACGGAACAATAATAAAACAATTTAATTTTAAGAATATTAGGCAACACATCATGCAGAAAGTTAAATCCAGTAAATCAATACAATGATGACTTTAAAGATTAAAAGCGGTTAATAATGCAGCATTAAAATTCATTTCTCACTATACTTAATGTTTTTTGATCGGGCAGCAATGATATAACATGGTAAAAAGCTAAAAAAAAACATTCAAATACATAAGTGTCTTGCATGTTCACATAATTGGAGACATAAAGCAACACACGTCCTCCATTGAGTCCCAGTGTAATGAATCTTGTCCCGAACTGTCTTTAAACTTTCTTCCCAAAACGAGCAATTAAGGCTAATCTCTTCACACTTGCCGAGTTGTAAAACACATTCTGAACTAATTACCAGGATTGTTGCTTTCACTGCCCCAGCCGGAGTTGGACTTTTGGCTGCTCGAGCGCTAACAATGGCTCTGTCTGCCGGGGCACACAATGGCATTTGGAGACGGGAGGAATGAAAAATGCAAATTCCGAACGGACATTATGCTTGGCGGATTAAGATGGGGCCCGCGCGCTGACTGAGGATTTGGATGACAATATGAACTTCATAAAACTCCGAGAAGAGGAATTATCCCTGTTAGCTATGCACACTGTAGTAGCACATTGCCAATTTGAGGCGCAAGGATGGGAGCGTTTTTGCAACTAGGCCGAGGCGCGGCGTCTCCGAAATGAGGAGGAAAAGAGGCCTAACCATGTGTGTAAAGTCGGGGGATTTAGCGGATTTGGTGGAGTCGAGTTGATAAGCGAAAGGGGCGACAGGGGCGACAGGGTGACGGCAAATTTAAAGGAATTGTGTTCAGAAGAGACCGAATCTAGACTTTGACTTGATAATGGAGGTGAGGGAGATTACAGTCATTACAAAATGTTTGGAACGGCAAGGAATTATTGTTGGAGTTAGTTACCGACATGCGTAAAGGAATCAATTATTTAAAGAACGTACAGTATATACAACGCACTGTTTGTATCGTTGTTGGCCTTTAAACGTGCTCTTGACTACTCTTTTATGTATGTATTGAAAAGCACACGTTACTTTCTAATAGTGGGGCATTCCTTAAGCAGGATTTTTCGTTAGATCTCCATCTACTGGCCGCAGAAGGTATGACCATGAGGTAAAACAAAATCTAGCGTGCCGACAACCAATACTCACAACCATCATCATTTGCGTCCTGGCTTTGGGTAATCCTGTGACGGGAGCCGCTAAAGGACCGCGGTCAATATACCGTGACGTATCGTGACGGGCTTCTTGGCAATACGTGTATCGATACAGAGATTGCGAATCGTGATACTTTTGAAACAACGTAAAGTCATTATAAAAACACAGACTGATACAGACTTCTGCGTCAAGGCTGAAGCTGTGACTTAATCTTAGGAAAGTTGTCTTCTGATATTGGGGACATACACTTTTAACAGCGGTTTTAAGGGATATTCATGAATAAAGAAATGTATCCGAACAAGTTCCCAGTACCGTATTTTCCGGATTACTTTTTCATAGTTTTGGCCGGGGTGCGACTTATACTCCAGAGCGACTTATATGTGATATTATTTGTTATTTTCAACCGCATTTCACGTGTTGATTATTTTCACACTGACAACCACAAGAGGGCGCTCTCGGCTCTAAGCGACGCAGAAGAAGAATCTGCACTTCCTCTTTCTCTGGAGTTTGTGGAGTTGTTTAGAAGTGACACAGAGGAAGAAGAATTCAATGGATTTAGTGATTTGGGGTAAAACTGATGCTTTGCTAAACTTGTTAGCATGTTCTTTATGCTATAGTTATCTGAATAACTGTTCATATGTTACGTTAACATACCAGACACTTACCACAGTTCTGTCTGTGCCTCATGTAGCTGAAGGTGTTAGCGTTAGCATGCGTCATGTAGCTGAAGGTGTTAGCGTTAGCATACGTCATGTAGCTGAAGTTGTTAGCGTTAGCATACGTCATGTAGCTGAAAGTGTTAGCGTTAGCATGCCTCATGTAGCTGAAGGTGTTAGCGTTAGCATACGTCATGTAGCTGAAGGTGTTAGCGTTAGCATACGTACACCTATTCACCATGTTCTCTCATCTGTTATTATTTTAAACTGCAATTCAAGAAAAATCTGTTCTTGGTCTTGGATTTTATCAAATACATTTCCCCAAAAATGCAACTTATACTCCAGTGCGACCTATATATGTTTTTTCTTCTTTATTATGCATTTCTTTGGCTGGTGCGACTTATACCCCGGAAAAAAAAGTACCAGCGCAACTGCTTCAGAAGAATTACATTTAAAGCAACTACGGTTGTAACTCGCAGGTCTGTTTACCTCAGACACTGGAGGATAAACAAGCCTTTGAACGTACCTGTATCCATGGAGACAGTAGGTTACGCCTCCAGAGCAAGTTACAGGGAAGATCTGCAGAAAGTTGACTCACACTGACAAAAGCAACAAACACACACGCAAGAGGAAAAATGCTGAACAGTAGATGCGTTTGACGACACAGTGCAGCTTTGACTTCGACAAAACGCACCTGGTTTGGTTTAAACGCGTGCGACTGTAACTAACTTTTATCGTTACTTTGGCATGCGTGACGTTTGAAAGACAAAAGGAGCCATCTCGTTTCACACACAACTCCCTTTCGTGCTTGTCATCGTCTGAAACCCATCAAAGTAATTCCTCAGTAAAAAGGCAATTTCTTCTGCAAAGCCTGGTTATTTCACCTCTGATCTCGTATCAAACGTGCGTCTTCATTCAGCATGTAAACACATTCATGCCACACAGCACCGCGCTCCCAACAACTCTTTTCAATCCTAAAATCCTGCTTTTGAGTTTCATATTTTCCGCGTGATTATTCGTCTGTTTGGTTTTCGCCGAGGCCACGCTCAGGAATCTTTCAATTCTCTGCGTCGGCTCTTAGCACTCAGCCTTTTCACTTGCAGCGCAAAACATTATATATTGTTATTATCCGCTGGGTTTTGTGTTTTCAAGGCCGGCTCCCAAACAAGCTGCACCTTTTGCATGTTGGCGTGACACTCGAAAGACCCTAAAAACGCTGCAGAACTGAGACAAATCTGTGTTTTTCTGTTCCTCTAAGCTCCGCCGAATGCGATGTCGTGGTTTTCGTTTAAAACAGCTCGTTCCATCTGTGCCGCCTTTGATTGCTTAAAAGGAGTTGGTTCCAATAGACCCAAACAGACGCATGCGAAGGGTTTGGGACCTCATTGGGAAACATGCATCTGTTCCATACAATCGGTCATCAGGAGACGCGCCAATCGGCTCGCAGTTCACTCAACGTGGACCATTCAGATGTTCCATTTCCTGCATGTTTTGAGATAAGATAAGAGAGCCTTTATTTGTCCCACAATGAGGGAATTCCAGAGATGCAACACGTGGTTCAAGAAGAGCAGGAGAATTACAAACAGGTGATGAAAAATGAAGATGAATAACGATTAACCAAAGACTTTATTCAAATATTCCAGTTGAAGTGTTGGAACAAAGTTTGGGATATCTGTAAACGGGGCAAGAATTAAACTTAAAGGTGCACTATGTAATGGGCGCCCTCTGCTTGTCTCCATGGAGATGCCTTTGCGGTGCCTAAAATGTCTCGTAGTATGGCATTAAACTTTTCCACCTTGCATTTATTTACCCACAGGTGTTACGGCCTAAACGAGACATTGAAAAACATGCATTCTTCCAGCGCACGGGCTCGCCCCTCCACAGATTTGAGATGTAACTTGGTCTGCTGGTGTCACCCGCTTGTCTCCATGGAGATAGACACGTTTGATGATATATATTGGAGTATCCCAGGCAGAGCAAACGAGTAATCGGCTCTCAACCCTCAACCGTAAGAGTCAAAGACAGACTGAGAGATCGTGTCGAGTTTTGCACTTTTTAGCAAATCTATTATCGGCTTTAAATCTCCAGCGCGATAAGAACGATAATGTCTTTGGGCTGGAAAAACATGAACCTTTATATCAACACTTGAGTGGAAAGAATCTACTAATTGTGACAAGTCGGCTGTAAAATGAATAGTTGTATTTCGATCGTGGGGATCATTATCTGGACCACGCAGTCTCAAAACCACCAAAATGTCAACAAATTATCGACAAAAATTCAGATTATCATCAATCAAACTTGTACATATTTTCTACAGAAGCCTTCAATCACATATTTCAACCTTTATTTGGTGGAAAATGTATTTGAAAAGTCTTTGTCGCCGGCTTTTTTAATCGCTGACCGGTCGACCATATATAATGGTTCGCTGCTGCCCTAGTAGTAAAACGGGATTGTGGAAGTACACTTTTATCATGTACAGTATAATGTAGTCATTTCAAATCATACAGTTTGGGGAAAATGCGGTGCCAGGCTCTTTTTGACCGTTTTACACGTACAAAAATATCATAAGCGTTTCTAGCCCGTCATAAAATATCGGTATCGTCTAGATCTCTCAAAGTGCATCTCAAAAACCCCCACGGCGCAGCGACGTCGATCCGCTTTTATCGCAAAGGCACTCGACCGACCCTACAAAGTTTAGCGCGCGCGGGAAATCAGAAAACAAACACCAGAACGCTTTGCACTCCCGCACGCCAAAGAAAGACGAGCGGAAACGTTTCAACGATCACGAGAAAAACCCGCTCCTCCAGAACAGCGGCTTCAATCCCTCCCGTTTCACACGGCGCGCTCGGATAACCATCTCTGGAAAGACGCATGAATTCTGCATTAAACTCGCCGTATGTAATTTTAATTCAGTCCGTGGGCGTCTAATCTTCGTCTTCGAGTCAGCGTATTATCACAGAGCGGAGGGAGCGGCGTCGTTAGCTTCTTCTTTCAACTCGACAGCGCTAACAAAAGGCGGGCAACAAATGGCACTGGGGCGAGGGGCGGGGGGGGGGGTAGGCCATGGCAGCCGTTCTCATCCGTCGTCGAGCGTTTGGGAGATCAGACGACGATGGCTGGGATCCCGGCGTGCAACGGGACCGAGGCGGGCAGACGGCGGTGGCGGTGGCGGTTAAGAGAAGGGCTAAGTGTGAGATGAGTCGGTTACATCGGCGGTTGGACGGGGAACAGTGGGAGGGACGAGGAGAGAAACAGCGGAATTAGATGAAAAGTGCAAAGGCAGACGGGGAATTAGCGAGAGTGAGGCACAAAGGCTATTGTTAGCGTCGTCAAGGGAGCGACGGGCCGACTGTACGTCTGCGAGATGACGGGGGAAAAAAGGGGGGGAAAAAGTTGTGTGAGATTTCGAGCTGTTTGAAGAGCGGCTTAAAAAGGACTAAATATGACCAAAGAAAATGATTGTTGTGTCCCGATATCAACTGTTTCTTATCTCTCAAAGGATTGGCTTGCTAGCATGTTGGTTCTAGATCAACAAAAGAGAAAATAGATTTTTATCCGTGGGAAAATGATGAATAAAATGGGGAAAAATTGTCTTAAAGTGTAGGCTTTTTTCTCTTTTGATGCATTAAAGACTAAATTACAAGAGTGTCGTTTGTTTATTTATTTTATTTTATCCGTGGAGCACAATTTGGACACTGAGTAATTCAAAGTGCTTTACACGACAGAAAAAGGATGCGTTAAAATCACACGACACAAACAAATAAAAGCGTAATCACTGTAACAAGTGCTTTAAAAGACACTTTGAAAAGAAGTCGTCCGTTTGTGCAAAAGAGAACGTGGTGTGATTCCAATGATCGATGAAAAGACTTGGAGGATGAATAAAAACGGACACAGTCAAAGAAAAATGAAAATAAAATGAGCGGTGCATGTTTTAGAAAGTACTCTCCCACAGATGTGTCCTTGAGTCTTCCAACCGCCCAAAAATACAGAATATATAGAAGGAAATGGAAAGTGTCTTGCCCAAGGACACTAGAATAATGCACAGTGGTCATGAAGAGGCTGTCCACTCACTTTTTATCGATTTATTCTCTTTCTGTTTGAGAACTTTTTACAGTGTAAAGGTTAAAGGTGAACTCGAGAGTTAAAGATACACTGCCTGACTTTTGGATATCAAGACGATACCGATATTTTATGATCAGAGCGCTCGACGGCCTAGAAACTCTGATATTGACGATACTTTGGTGCCGATATATTCGGAAAATGGACTACTACTACTACTACTACTACTACTACTACTCCTTCTACTACTACTACAACTACTCCTACTACAACTACTACTACTACAACTACTCCTACTACAACTACTCCTACAACTACAACTACTACTACTCCTACTCCTACAACTACTCCTACTACAACTACTACTACTACAACTACTCCTACAACTACTACTACTACTACTACAACTACTACTCCTACTACAACTACTACTACTACAACTACTCCTACTACAACTACTCCTACTACAACTACTACTACTACTACTACTCCTACTACTACAACTACTCCTACAACTACTCCTACAACTACTACTACTACTACTACTACAACTACTCCTACTACAACTACTCCTACTACAACTACTCCTACTACTACTACTACTACTACTACTACTCCTACTACTACTACTACTACCCCTACTACTACTACTGCTACTACTACTACTACTACTACTACTACTACTACTACTACTACTACTACTACTACTACTACTACAACTACTCCTACTACTACTACCCCTACTACTACTACTACTACTACTACTACTCAAATCAAATCAAATCAATTTATTTTTGTAAGGCCCAAAATCACAACAACAGTTGCCTCTGAGGGCCACAGGGAGAAATGAATCAACAATGTCTGTGGTGGCGATGAAGTCAGACAATGTCTGTGGTGGCGAGGGACGATGTCCCAGGGTCCTCTGTCCTTAGACTCTCCTTCTCGGCCAGGAAAAACTACAAAAAAACCTCTTTGGGAAAAAAGCGTAGAAACCTGGAGGAGTTCCAGTGAAGGAGAGATCCGACTCTCACAGACGGACAGACGGACACGAGGAGACTGGAGCTGGACCCACTCTTCAGGCAGATGAGGGACCGACTGAGGCGAACTGGACCCACTCTTCAGGCAGATGAGGGACCGACTGAGGCGAACTGGACCCACTCTTCAGGCAGATGAGGGACCGTCGGAGGCGAGCTGGACCCACTCTTCAGATGAGGGACCGACTGAGGCGAGCTGGACCCACTCTTCAGGCAGATGAGGGACCGTCGGAGGCGAGCTGGACCCACTCTTCAGGCAGATGAGGGACCGTCGGAGGCGAGCTGGACCCACTCTTCAGGCAGATGAGGGACCGTCGGAGTCGAGCTGGACCCACTCTTCAGGCAGATGAGGGACCGTCGGGGGCGAGCTGGACCCACTCTTCAGGCAGATGAGGGACCGTCTGAGTCGAGCTGGACCCACTCTTCAGGCAGATGAGGGACCGACTGAGGCGAACTGGACCCACTCTTCAGGCAGATGAGGGACCGTCCACACAGGGCAGGGACCACTTCACCAGGGGAGGGGCATCTGGGTCCACAGGTCCTCAGGAGTGAGAGAAAGAAAAGAAGGCGGTGAACAGTTTGCAAGTGGAATCAAAAAATAAACATTGTTTGATAGCATAAGTAGTCAGAAGAAGAAGAGGATAGTGCTCAAGCTGTCATACTTCCCCCAGCACAGTTACTCCTAGGGCAGCGTAGCTAAAGCTGTGGGTTTATGTTTCTGTTCCTAACTACTCTGACCATAAGCGATTTCGAAGAGGAACGTTTTAAGCCTGGACTTAAATGAAGAGACTGTGTCAGCATATTTAACATGGGTCGGGAGCTGATTCCATAACACAGGAGCTTGGTAGCTAAACGCTCTACCTCCTACAGTACTTTTAGAGACTCTTGGCACCACCAGAAGGCCAGCATTCTGAGAGCGAAGAGCTCTGTTTGGATGATATGGTTCTATAGCATCTTTGAGGTAGGATGGGGCCATGTCATTTATGGCTTTGTAGGTCAGGAGTAGAATTTTGAATTTGATTCTAGACTCGACGGGGAGCCAGTGAAGAGACTTCAGCACTGGCGTAATGTGCTCTCTTCTTTTTGTTCCTGTTAGTAATCTTGCTGCTGCATTTTGAACCAGTTGAAAGCTTTTTATGGAGCTTTTAGGACACGCTGCAAGCAGGGAGTTACAGTAGTCTAATCTAGTCGTTACAAATGCATGGATAAGTTTTTCGGCATCACTTTTAGGCAGGATTCTTCTGATTTTGGCGATGTTGCGCAAATGGAAATAGGCTGTTTTACAAGCTTGATTTATATGAGCTTTAAATGAGAGCTCCTGGTCAAATAAGACTCCAAGGTTTCTTACAGTAGAACTGGAGGCTACACTGACATTGTCCAGTGTGACTATCTGCTCAGATAGAGCGTCTCGTAGATGCTTAGGGCCAAGCACAATGACCTCAGTTTTTTCAGGGTTAAGAAGCAGGTAGTTTAGTGTCATCCAGGTTTTTATCTCCTTCACACAAGCACTAAGTCTGTCTACTTGATCGCTCTGATCAGGTTTCATTGATAAATACAGCTGAGTGTTGTCTGCATAGCAGTGGAAGTTAATGCCATGTGACCTGATAATGTTGCCTAATGGCAGCATATAAAGAGTAAACAGAATTGGACCGAGTACCGAACCCTGTGGCACACCGTAAATTACTTTAGAGCATGGTGAGGAGCTCTGGTTTACATTAACAAATTGGAACCTATCAGATAGATAGGATTTAAACCAGCTGAGGGCTGTTCCTCCAACACCTACATCACATTCTAACCTCTGCAGTAGAATGTTGTGGTCAATGGTGTCAAACGCTGCGCTGAGGTCCAACAGAACCAGGATTGAGACCAGTCCATCGTCAGCGGCTAATAACAAATCATTTGTGACTTTAACTAGTGCAGTTTCAATGCTGTGGTGGGCTCTGAACCCTGACTGGAAAACTTCAAATAAGTTATTGTCCTGCAGGTGGCGACAAAGCTGTTTTACTACAACTTTTTCAAGGATTTTAGAGACGAAGGGAAGATTTGAAATAGGTCTGTAGTTTACCAATAGGTCGGGATCTAGATTAGGCTTTTTCAGAAGAGGTTTAATGACTGCATGTTTGAAGGACTGTGGAACATAGCCACTTTCGAGTGAAGTATTTATTATATTAAGAATAGGGTCTATAATTAGGGGAAGAATGTCTTTGAGGAGTCTGCTTGGAATGGGGTCTAGGACACAAGTTGAGCTTTTAGAGGACATAATGGCTGAAGTTATCTCTGCTTGATCAACAGCTGTGAACCTTTCTAGGTTTACAGGTGGATTTATATGAGACGTTAGATTTACAGCTTGGGCTAGTTCAGGGCTAATAGCGGGGGTAATTTCATCTAATTTATCTCTGATTGTTTTTATTTTATTGTTAAAAAATAGGAGGAAATCATCAGAGCTAAGTGTAGCTGGGATTGAGGGCTCTACTGCACTGTGACAGTTTGTTAGCCTAGCTACAGTGCTGAAAAGGAATTTAGTGTTACTTTTGTTGACTTCTATTAGATTTGAATAATATCTGGTTTGGGCCTTACGCAGAGCCTGCTTATAGGACAGCAGGCAACTTTTCCATGCTTTTAGGGATTCTTCGGTGTGAGAGCGACGAAATAATCCCTCTAACTTTCTAACTCTTTGTTTATGTGAACGCAGTTCTTGGTTGTACCATGGGGAGGCGCGCTTTGGCCTAATGACCTTCTGTTTTAACGGCGCGACAACGTCAAGAGCAGACTTCAGAGAATTCATGGTCAAGTCGACACATTGATCACTTAAACTGGGACTAAAGCTGTTCTCAGCAGGATCACATGACATGATCACATGACATGTCACTGAATATTGGCTCCATTATTTCTTTGAATTTTGAGATAGATTTTTCAGATATTGTCCTTTTCATTATAACTTTATTTTGTGGGACTGGATGATCTTTAAGAATAAATTGAAAGGTAATTAGGAAATGATCTGACAATATAGGGTTTTGAGGGAGGACAATGAGGTCACTAATCTCTGTTCCATACGTTAGGACAAGATCCAGAGTGTTCTTGTGAGTGTGAGTCGGTTTATTTACATTCTGAGTGAAACCAATGCTGTCTAACAAGGCGCTGAAGGCATTACTGAGAGCGTCATCACTCATGTTCACGTGGATATTAAAGTCTCCAACTATAACTATTTTATCCCAGGCTAACACTAAGTTTGATATAAAGTCAGAAAACTCTGTTAAAAACTCTGAATAGGGACCAGGGGGTCGGTAGATAACTATGAACAAAACTCCTTTTAGGTTTTTCATTTTTGGACATGTGATCGACAGCATAAGGCTTTCAAATGAGTGAAATGCACTACTACTACTACTACTACTACTTCTACAACTACAACTACTACTACAACTACAACTACTCCTACTACTACTACTACTACAACTACTCCTACTACTACTACTACGCCGCCGCAGCCGAATGCAGGTTTTTCCAATGTAATTTTGGCAATGAAAAAACACCTGTTGCAAAACAGACAAGTTACACGTCATGAAAACAATAAATTGTAAGTTTAGATCATTGTGTAGAATAAATGAACTGAAATGCCCGGAGTTTTACGTCTGTTAAGTTGCAGTTTGGGAAGAAAAATAAACATTTCAAAATGCCAGGAAATCGAGCTGATATAATACGGGACGCAGTATGAATTATAGCAATATTTATACCCACCAATCTGTTTTTCTCTAAAATGATAGAACATAGATACCTGCTGTACCTTTTGCCAGAAAAAAAACGTATCTTTTAAAAATCCTCTTGTCAACTTTGGAAACAAAACAACACATCTCGAAGAAAAGGTGGCAAAAGATTAAACCCACCTGTGAAAATATCATAAAAGTCTTCCATTACAAGAATAAAGTGGAGTACATAGTTAATCTGTTTGTTCAGTTGTGGAAACAGCCGCCCCCTCGTCAAGATCCTGTTAATTGATTTGCGCAATTACATCAGCTTCTTAAACACCGGCTGCAACGAAAGTCAATACAAACGTGACAAGTTTATAAGACATAATATAATCCTCATTAGACGTGACTATATACACCTGATGTTATGACAAGCCTCAACCTATTTTTCATGTTTTTCTTTGTTGAACGTACTTTATATGGTTTGTATGTAAAGTCCGTCAGACAGTTTACACTTTTCACACACTTTTATGACAGTTTAAATCATAATAAAGGTGCTTTATGGAGTTATAGTGTGACAGATTACAGTCCGGTTGCTATGTAACAGCTGTGGAATGACCTCTATCTGTGTCAAATTTGTGCTCACGTCCAACCAGGAAGTATAATCACAGGCTTTAACGGTCAAAAGTAACAGCCACGATCTCTTTCCGAATCGTTTTTGCTGAGGGTCTTGCACCTGCTCGTCGCCGTGGAGTTACAAGGACAAGTTACAAGTCAGATCTGTGCAGACAACGCAACGCTTGCAGTGAGAAAGACGGGATTTGGCCGACAAAACCTGACGAATGCGCGACGGAGACGTGTAATGTCACAGTGAGATACAGACAGGTTTACCGTATTTACCGGACTATAAGTCGCACTGGAGTATAAGTCTCACCAGCCAAAAAATGCATTATAGAGAAGAAAAAAACATATATAAGTCGCACTGGAGTATGAAATGCAGTTGCAAGTGTGAAAATAACACATAATATCACATATGTGCCTCGCCACCGGAATTGTCGGACCATGTCGGCCTCGGTGAAACTGAGAAAAACAGCATTTTACTTTTTTTTCCCCAAATTTGTGATTTTCGTTTTTTTGCAGAATGTGCTAGTTGAAGATATGGACCAGCCATTCGATGTATCAGATAACAGTATTTGCAGCATTAAAAGCATAAATAAAGCCGTTTAAAATGTGGTGTTTTCGGGCGCTCTCTGGACGTGCAGAGGGGTGTGACCGCATTTCCATATGAACAGCTGCGCTATTGTAGTCAGCCAATGGGCTGAGCCGCCAGCCGCATGGCTACTTGATAAGCAGCAACACAGGGAGCAACACGCGCTGTGTAACATCAGTTGAAAAATGGATCCTTCTGCTATCGCTTCGGAGCTTAACAGAGGTTGTTACAGCTCCACGCTTTTGGATTATTTCTGCGAAAAGTCCGCTTATCCAGATGACTATCTAAGTTCTGAATCTGAAGATGACCTCACAGATGACGAACGTGATTTCATCCAGCTGGAAAATATCCCTAGTCTACGGCTGACCTTAGATGAGGAGGAAGATGGGTTTTGGACAGAGGAAGGAGCGCCCGGTCACGCCGAAGAGCTGGAGCGTGAAATAACAGACGCTATAGCCACGGTTACTTTTGCAGGAGAGAACGAAGAGTTGGAAAAGATCCGTAACTTTGACTGCAAATGTTACTCAAGAAGAAAAGAAAATTCTCTACTCTCAAGCAAATCGTGTAGCGGGAAACTCTCTCCAGAACTCATGTACAAGCTACGGAGCGACTCATTAGCAGCAGAAAGAGAGTGGCAGGATATGAGGATTATCGGACATATGGAAGCAAACAGACGTTCTGTCGTAACTTCTGAGCTGACGACGTCCACGAAAAAGCCCCAGAAGAAGCGCAAGTTTGCCCGAACAAGCTTTTTCATAGGAGGCACGGAAGTCTGCAGAAGTACTTTCCTGTTCCTCATGGCGTAAGTAATGATTAATATTAAATACGCCTGTTTTGGTGTGCTGTTGTGGTCGTGTTTGTGTTGTGAGTGCCTGTTTTGTTGAGCCATCACAAGCTAGCTAGCCACGTAGCGCCGCTAGCCCCGGCCGTACCCGCTCCTCCGCGTTTTAAGTCTTAAATACGACGTAAACGTCAGAATGTGAATAATGCAGAATAAATGGCATCACAAACACGCTTGAAAGTTATGTTTTGGTGTGCTGTTGTGGTCGTGTTTGTGTTGTGAGTGCCTGTTTTGTTGAGCCATCACAAGCTAGCTAGCCACGTAGCGCCGCTAGCCCCGGCCGTACCCGCTCCTCCGCGTTTTAAGTCTTAAATACGACGTAAACGTCAGAATGTGAATAATGCAGAATAAATGGCATCACAAACACGCTTGAAAGTTATGTTTTGGTGTGCTGTTGTGGTCGTGTTTGTGTTGTGAGTGCCTGTTTTGGTCTAAACCTGGTGAGCCATGATATTACAAGCTAGCTAGCCACGTGAAGCGTGTTATTCCCATATTACTCTCAACCCTAATCCTTTTTTTCCCCCTTTTCAGAATTGGCAAAGACACCCTGACTGACATAATTAAACACTATGATGAAAATGGAGCAACACCACGATTGAGGAAGAAGCGTGCACAGCCACAGCCACGTTCACGCAGGTTGATCAGCCATGAAGTCATCCACACCGTTGTAGAGTTTATCAAAAACTATGCAGAAGTCCATTACATAATGCTACCTGGTCTACATCCTGGCCATAAGGACTGGCATGTGAAGTTGCTCCCAACCCATGTGACTAAGGCCGAACCAGTGGAATTTCAGCTACTACGCACTACAGCTGTTCTGCCTCCGGTTGACAATCTCCATGTCCTGGTCCCACCTGGATTGAACATTGACAGGCAGACCTACCTGCATGAAAAAATCAGGCCTTTCTGTGCTGACGAGGCAAAAGACATCACATGCCCAGCGCCGAGAGTCACAGCACAGAAGACGAATGTGCAAAAGAGGCTGCGGACGTAATTGGACTCTGATGGTGTACCTATGATGTCTATTATCTCATATGTTGCAGTTCGTATACCTGGCTCTGGCATCTGTTTATAAGAGTTCTTCTATTGAGGGTGTTTTTTAAACTTCCTATAAATTATCTGTCCTTTCCCCCTGTATCTACTGCGTTGTAACATTAAAGGCTATCTTATCTTATCTTTTGTTGTTTGTGTTGAATCATTCAGTGCACCGTTGTTGGTGCACTGAATCACCTGTGAATTATGTTTACCGACAAATGCAATGAACCCTATTCTGATTCTGATTCTTTGATTCTATTCAGGGCCTTTTGTAATCCAAGTATTTCCATTTTAATATAGTAACTTCTAATTCTGATTCAAGTCCAGTTCACATCAATAACAACACTCCTCTTGAGTCTTCAGTGACAGCTGTAGGGGGAAGGTGGTGTCAGTGTGACAGGGGGGAGGGCTTATCTCAATGAGATGCAAATGAGCCCCCCTGTGACTCTGGGCTCACTCCGGTGAGAAACTTTGGAAGCCGTTTTCTCAGTGAATGGGTTTGAGAGTTGTATACATTCAAATGACCACAACTTACTCAAATATGATCAGATCTACATGAGTGAGACATCATTGGAAAGCTTTGAATTCACACTTTCAGAATCTGTGAATAACTCAAAATGTCTCCGGGTAGACATGTAACTGGGTTTCATACGGCCGGGCACATATAAGTCGCTCTGGAGTATAAGTATATAAGTATAAATATAAGAATAAGTCGCACCCCGGCCAAAACTATGAATAAATGTATAGTCTGGAAAATATGGTAAATACTGGTGCTACTGGTACTCCAAGACGGTACTTCTGCTAGACTTGGGAGATGAGCAAGTTGTTAAGCACTTCAAGTACAGTGGTTTTTGAAAGTTCTTTGTCAAATAAAACCAATATTTTCAGGGTCTCCTCCAACTACGACCGACTGAAACGATGACAGTGACGCATCAGTTCAATTGGGGGAAACGTTTAGCCCGAGGACACAATCTTTTTGAGTCATTAAGTACGGCTGCACGATATATTGCAATCGTATTGAAAGCGTACTTTCAATCGGCACGAATCGCAAACACTGCAACTAATTAAAAAAAACGTCCTCGGGAAATCGTTTAAAAAATCCGGATTTTTATCAAAAAAATATCCGCTAAAAACGTGTGTTTCTTGTAGCGTTTGAGGCTTCACTCAAACGTAAATGCTCCCGTGTTGTTTACCACGTGCACTCCGAACACAATCTTTCGAAACATCTGATTGCGATCGCAGCACAAATCAAGATAAGTGTACCATTTGCCCTATTCTGCGTGTTGAGTGAGGGTCCAGAGGAGCAAGAATGAATATCTTTATGTATTTGTTGGATTGTCTCATACAATAGATTCACAATGTGTAAGAAATGTGCAAAAATGTGTCTGTAAATCTTGGTTGAGGTTCAAGTATCGCGCAAAACAAAAGTGAAATAACATTGTGTTCTTGTTTGGAGGATCCACGAGACGTTTCTGTTTCTTTTTGAGGTTTGATTTGACGATAGCCCCGCTGAACATCCCCAAAACAGCAATTGTGATAATATCCATTTTCCGATACACCTCCCACCTCTACCAGCCAGTTTTCTTTTAGTTCAGTCTTGTTCAAACAATCCATCAACAACCCAAACATCTCGAAATGCATCTTATTTTACGCCTCTGGCCTTTTGCCCACTCCCAAAAACAAGTGTAATGTCTTCAACGCGATGAATAATTGTCGTGTCGGACAAAGTGTCAGCGAGTCACGGCGAAACGACGGCGAAGCAGGAGAGAAACAACCGCTCGAAGGCTTCGTACGAGCCGACGGGGGAAATGTCCCGGGCCCTGCTCGCGCTGCAATACGCCCTCAAAAGTCCTTTTCTGTCAAGGCGCCGGCACCGAGCGCCGCGTGAGCACGTCTGGTACAGTAACGCGACAAAGCGGCGGACGTATCGAGCGTGACAGCTTGTCTCGGAGCCATTTTCAAATTTGTTTCCGTGACAAGTTGTGATTTCAAATGCATCATGCGCCGTGGCAGTGAAGGGGCTTTGTGCTTCCGCACCTGAAAGGAAAAAGAAACGTGGAACGGCAGCTCAGAGCGAAACAAACAAGCTGTCCGCGCTGCAGGCATTAATCATAGTTTGGATAAACCGGGACTTTACTCTGAGCTGTGGAGTAACAGACGTGTAATCTGTCGACAAGGAGCGGTAATGGAGGGATCAGGAACAGGCACTGGAGTGGTGACCTTAAGAGGGGGAAAGGAAACAAAACAACATAAAGCTGGGCCAGAAATACATCAAAATAGCCTTGAATATCATGTGGAACTTTTAATCAGTGCCATTTTACACAAACAATTGTCCAATTTTGTCCTTTCAAGTATGAACTCTGCTCTAAACCACACGCTTTTACTGACAGAGAATTGCTGTCGCCCCGAGCTGACCTCCAACGGTTTGAACACAGTTTGATCAATGGCGCAGCCCAATAGCATTAGCTTATCTTGACAGGTTCACGTTTATGTTGAATTAGTTATCTGCAGAACCTTTATTTACAACCTGTGGGTCATGAGGAGCAGGTTAGCCTGTGCCGTGTCTTTAAAACTCTTATTGTTTGGCGTTTTTGAAAAGTCGACGGGGAAAAACAAATGTAAAATCAACTTCCAGAACCGCCGCGGCTTTGAAGAGTTTAGATCGTCATCTGAAGCGAGCGTCAGCGTCAGCGTCAGCGCTAAACAAAGACCCTGGTTTTATCTACCCGAGTTCAGGTGGGTGTGATTGACAAGCAGATAAGCCAATTAGAGAAGGGCGTGGTCCGGTCCGTATCACACCAAACATGGCTGCTCAATGCGAAGAAGGAAAGAACCACAAAATAAAGCCCTTTGTCGTCGCAGACTTCTGTTGCTCGATAAGTGACACTCTAATCTGAGGTGAGAGATGTCTAAGATGGAGACTCACGACTCGCTCTTAAGTCCCTGTTCTTAGAGACTCTCACACACTGCTCTCTTCTCCCTGGCAGTGACGCTGCAGGACTGAGTAAGACAACGACAGCGAGATGGAGCCTCAGCCTCCTTAAAAGAGAGAAGTGTGTTTTCTGTAAGAGAGGAATGTGGTGTTCAGGAGCAGTTACAGAGCCCAGAGCACCTTCTCCTCCGTCTGATGCTTTTCTGTCAAAATATTGTAGAACGACAACGTATTCATAAAAATCATATGTAGGAACTGGAACTTCGAACTTGAGATCTGACTCAGACTTGAGGCCTAAGACTTGAGGCCTAAGACTTAAGGCCTAAGACTTAAGACTTGAGGCTGAAGACTTGAGGCTAAAGACTTGAGGCTAAAGACTTGACTCAGACTTGAGGCCTAAGACTTGAGGCCTAAGACTTAAGGCCTAAGACTTAAGACTTGAGGCCTAAGACTCGAGGCCTAAGACTTGACTCGGACTTGAGGTCAATGACTTGAGGCTGAAGACTTGAGGCTAAAGACTTGAGGCTAAAGACTTGAGGCCAAAGACTTGAGGCCTAAGACTTGAGGCCAAAGACTTGAGGCCTAAGACTTGACTCGGACTTGAGGCCAAAGACTTGGACTTGAGGTCAAAGGCTCAAACATCTCTGACAGACGTTTGACCTTGGTCCAAAATGACCTCTGACCTAGGACCTCCTTCATTTTCCCAACGCGCGACCGACATGAACAAACCTGATTGGTCGGGGCCCGTCTGCTTCCAGCCCGAGTCTTTGTACGTCTTCACCTGCACCGAAGTTTATCTGCTCAAAACCATCATCATCGTTACAGTTCCCTCGTCTCGACGTAAACGTGTCGCTCCAGCTCGACAGACGACGTAAACGTGACGTAAACGTGTCGCTCCAGCTCGACAGACGACGTAAACGTGACGTAAACGTGTCGCTCCAGCTCGACAGACGACGTAAACGTGTCGCTCCAGCTCGACAGACGACGTAAACGTGACGTAAACGTGTCGCTCCAGCTCGACAGACGACGTAAACGTGTCGCTCCAGCTCGACAGACGACGTAAACGTGACGTAAACGTGTCGCTCCAGCTCGACAGACGACGTAAACGTGTCGCTCCAGCTCGACAGACGACGTAAACGTGACGTAAACGTGTCGCTCCAGCTCGACAGACGACGTAAACGTGTCGCTCCAGCTCGACAGACGACGTAAACGTGACGTAAACGTGTCGCTCCAGCTCGACAGACGACGTAAACGTGTCGCTCCAGCTCGACAGACGACGTAAACGTGACGTAAACGTGTCGCTCCAGCTCGACAGACGACGTAAACGTGTCGCTCCAGCTCGACAGACGACGTAAACCTGTCCTGGCGGAACCTTTGTGCTGCCGTAACGCTTTGCAATTCCAAAAAACTCCTCTTTGATCACGTGGTTTCTTTAGTCCGGCCCACCTTACATCACATCTGCCTTAACTACCGCCGCCGCCCGCATTCAGATAAAAAAGCCTTCTATTGATCAAGTATTGTTCGAGCATCTTTGCGTTTTTTTGAAGCTCGGGCTCGCTCGCCAAACGCACCGGAATAAATTGGCCGAAGATCAATGACGACCATTTGCATTTTCTTTGATCCTGGGACATAAAGGCCATCGTGACCCATTCATTTGTGTTGAGTTAAAAGTCCAGTCATTTGGTGGCGATGCGGACGGAGTCGCATCGAGACACGAGACGACGCGCACGCCGTTCAAAGGCTTTTGCAAAATGGTCTCAATTAAACGAGCTCATGGGGAGTCACAGACGATATTATGTACATATGTATGCGTCGTCAAGGACAGACTGAATCCTGCTAATTGGCAATGCAATATTTTCAAACGGTGAAATAACCAGTGTTTGATATCAACTTTGAACAGAGTTATCTGGAGACACACACGCGCTAACGCACACGCTAACGCACACACGCTAACACACACTCACACACGCGCTAACGCACACGCTAACGCACACACGCTAACACACACACACGCGCTAACGCACACGCGCACACACGCTAACGCACACACGCTGACACACACTCACACACACGCTAACACACACGCGCTAATGCACACACATGCTAACGCACACACGCTAACACACACTCGCACACGCGCACACACGCTAACGCACACACGCTAACACACGCATGCTAACACACACGCTAACGCACACACGCTAACACACACAGGCTAACGCACACACGCTAACACACACTCACACACGCATGCTAACGCACACACACGCTAACACACACGCACACACACATGCTAACGGACACACACACGCACACAAACACGCTAACACACACAAACACGCTAACGCACACACACATACACACAAAAGAGTGGAGATAGCTTTATATTGTGATATCAAATTAAATAAATGAAGTCATAGCGAACAAAAGATCCTTCAAAAGTACTTCAAATAGTGCCTTATTTTTGGAAATTAAATTTTATTAAAAACGTTAGTATTTGTCTCGTGTTCACGCCATCGGATCGACTCAAACTTCGAATCGACTCAAACTTAAATCACGGGGCAAAGAAATAAACAATCAGCAAAGTCATTCATCTCAAACATCGGTATCATAGTAGTGTTTATAGCATTTAGTATTTTTGAAGATTTTCCGAGCCCTCAAGCCTAAAATACAGGACAAAAGGGAATCATTCTGACAATATGACTCTACGGCAGATGGAGATGAAGGGAAACTAATAAAGCATCATTAAAAATCTCTTAAAAGCCAATTGTGTGGAGTGTGTCCCCTTTAAAGCCAAACATTTCACCAGCGTTTTAAATTGACGACAACTGTTGACCTTCTGCTCTTTCCAATCGTTCATCTTCAAACATCGTCCATATGATGAGCGTAATCTGCATCGTCTAATCTTCTCAGAACCAACTTTCACATTCATAAACTTGTCAAACGGAACGCGGCGGTTTGACGGGCGCCAACGGAAGCTTCGGGGGATTAACACTTGAGTAATTGCGTTACGGCGGAGTTAATGTCGTCCCGGAGGTGGCACACTGGCATGGGCGTTATGAGCACAACAAATTGGGAGCAGATTTGCACCTGGCAGGACGCGGGCGCACCTGGCAGGACGCGGGCGCACCTGCCCATCTCTGGCCCGGCGACACAGAAGAGCGAGCGAGGAGAAAGAGGAAACAGCTGAGGAGGTTTGGCACGAGGAGAAACATCTGAAGTTCACAGATGCGGCGCTGCAGAGGTCGAGCAGCGGCGAGTGTGAAGAGCGAGAGCGACTGAAGTCATCGTTATCGCACTTTTATCGAGTATTTCACGTCAAACTACAGCGAGGAGAACGCGGCATGGGTCATTTTCTGACCATCAAAAGTAAAGTATCAAGGTTGAATGGACAATTTTTCGGATGATTTTTTGGACCCAAATCTGTGCACTTCCGCCTGAGTTCTCAAATCGCCGAAAAATCGTCCATTGCGCCTTTAAGAATGCTTTTCTGTGGGTTAAGCAAGACTATTAAAGGGGAAAAATATGATGAATGATTTATATTGTTATCAGACTTTAAACATGCTTTTGAGAACCGTATTTTGCGCTCAAAACGGCGCACGGGATTATAAAGCGCGCCATCAACTAACGTCTACTATGGATACTCGTTCATACATAAAGCGAACCGGACGATAAAGCGCATGAAGCGAAACAAAACAGACGGATAAGTCAGAGTCGGTTGAGCTTTATTAAACACGTTCAACTCGTTCAGATCAACATGGTTCAACATCAGAACACACTCTTCTATCGCTAACAGACATGTTAGCATACACTTATAAACACGTAAATTACCACACAATACACTCACCTTTTCAGTTCATTCCTCGTCCACAAATCCCTCAATGTCATCTTCATCTTCAGTGTCAGAGTTGAACAGTTGGGCGATTACGGCATCAGCATTAGCATAAGCATTAGCATTAGCATCCCCGGATCCATCTCCGAGTCACGCCGCAGTTCAGTGATGATTCCGACCTTCGTGAAAGCTTAGAATAGATCCATGGTCTCATGGCAGGAGCCATCTTGGGGTCCTTTATTTAGGTGTCCGCGTTGTTCCTGACGTATAATGTAGTTTATATTTTGACAGAGTGCCGTGAGCGCCGTGTGTAGCGGTGGACTACTGTTCCCAGAATGCTTTGCATACATGTTGTTGGGACTTCTGATTCTGGAGTACCGTAAAACGTGCACAACCAGAAATAAACCATATATTAAGCGTACTGGACTATAACGCGCACCAACGGTTTTTGAGGAAATTAAAGGCTTTTAAGTGCGCCTTATAGTGCGGAAAATACGGTAGCTTTAGTTTGGCCTCTCATGTTTTAGAACTAAAGAAAATATTTATAACAAACATAACATTGGGATCTGCCCATATCCAACACTACAAACGGTGTAATTTCCCCTTGCAGCCATTAGATGGCGCCACCACTCAACAGTTTCATAGACCATGTGTTCACTTTATTTCTAGGTCTCAGCACACAGTTGTACTGATCATGAAAGTCACAGAGCGAGTCTGGAGATGATTTATGGAGTTAAAAACAGCAGAAGATTCTCAGAGCCACGACAGAGCTACGTCAGAGCTCCTCAATCTCCTCCACCTCTTCCATCTTTTCCATATCCTCCATCTCTTCTATCTCCTCCAGCTCCTCTATCTCCTCCATCTCCACCTCCTCTATCTCTTCTATCTCCTCCAGCTCCTCTATCTCCTCCTCCTCCATCTCCACCTCCTCTATCTCCTCCTCCTCCACCTCCTACATCTCCTACACCTCCTCCATCTCCTCTATCTCCTCCTGCACCTCCTCCATCTCTTCCATCTCCTCCATCTCTTCCATCACTTCCATCTCCTCCAGCTGCTCTATATCCTCCTCCACCTCCTCCACCTCCCCCCTGAAGCCCAGGGTCTGCCTCGCGGCGCCGGCTGAATGATGCCCCGTGATTACCGCCGTCGCCGCTGAAATGGAAAGGCGGCGCGAGTGCGTCTGCGTATGCTAATGACCCGCTCTCATTCGCGGCGTTATTTCTGTTATTGAATCGGTCGTATGTCAACGCGCGCTCGCACCGCCATTTCCATCTCTCGAACCGATGTACACGGAGCCGTAATGTCAGGCTTATTACGACGCGGAATTACTCCCACCGCATTTGCATCTCATTTTTGCACAATTTCCTAAAAAAAACACATAAATGTATTCAGCGTCTGAACTTCCTGGCCTCATAAAGCAAATTGCACATGGGCCACATCCAAATTAGGACTAAACCGAGATAGAACATGCATTAAGACCTGGTTTGGTCCTGTTCTAGTCCTTGTTCGGTCCTGATCTAGTCCTGGGTGAGTTCTGATGTTTAGTCTTGGTTTTGAAGTGTGAATTTGCAAGTAAAGGTGCGTTCTCACTTTTTACCCAAGTTTATTCCCCTTGAAGACTCGGTTTGGTTTTGTTCTAGTCTTTGTTTGGCTCTGGTCTAGTCCTTGTTTAGTCTTTTACAAGTCCTTGTTCAGTCCTGTTCTAGACCTTGTTTAGTCCAGTTCTAAACCTTGTTTAGTCCAGTTCTAGTCCTGGTTTAGCTTTGGTCGAGACCTTGTTTAGTCTTGTTCTAGTCCTTGTTTAATTCTGGTCTAGTCCTTGTTTAGTTCTGGGTTTAGTCCCAATGTCGATAGGATTTCTAAAAGGCGAAGCCACATTTTACCTCGGTTTTGTCCCAATGTAGAATTGTTTTGGTTCAGCCCTGGTCCAGTTTGGGTTTAGTTCCGGGTTTAGTCCCAATTTCGACCGACTTTTACACACGCGTGAATGTCATGAAACCTAAACCTTCCCTGCAACTATTAAATCCTGGACATGACGCCCTGGACACGACATCCTGGACACGACATCCTGGACACGACATCCTGGACACGACATCCTGGACACGACAACCTGGACACGACATCCTGGACACGACGCACTGGACACGACATCCTGGACACGACATCCTGGACACGACGCCCTGGACACGACATCCTGGACACGACATCCTGTACACGACATCCTGGACACGACATCCTGGACACGACAACCTGGACACGACATCCTGGACACGACGCCCTGGACACGACATCCTGGACACGACATCCTGGACACGACACCCTGGACATGACATCCTGGACACGACGCCCTGGACACGACATCCTGGACACGACATCCTGGACACGACATCCTGGACACGACGCCCTGGACACGACGCCCTGGACACGACATCCTGGACACGACACCCTGGACACGACATCCTGGACACGACGCCCTGGACACGACATCCTGGACACGACATCCTGGACACGACATCCTGGACACGACGCCCTGGACACGACGCCCTGGACACGATGCCCTGGACATTACATCCTGGACACGACGCCCTGGACACGACATCCTGGACACGACATCCTGGACACGATGCCCTGGACATGACATCCTGGACACGACGCCCTGGACACGACATCCTGGACACGACATCCTGGACACGACATCCTGGACACAGTTCTAAACCTTGTTTAGTCCAGTTCTAGTCCTGGTTTAACTTTGGTCGAGACCTTGTTTAGTCTTGTTCTAGTCCTTGTTTAATTCTGGTCTAGTCCTTGTTTAGTTCTGGGTTTAGTCCCAATGTCGATAGGATTTCTAAAAGGCGCGGCCACATTTTACCTCGGTTTTGTCCCAATGTAGAATTGTTTTGGTTCAGCCCTGGTCCAGTTTGGGTTTAGTTCCGGGTTTAGTCCCAATTTCGACCGACTTTTACACACGCGTGAATGTCATGAAACCTAAACCTTCCCTGCAACTATTAAATCCTGGACATGACGCCCTGGACACGACATCCTGGACACAACATCCTGGACACGACATCCTGGACACGACGCCCTGGACACGACAACCTGGACACGACATCCTGGACACGACGCCCTGGACACGACATTCTGGACACGACATCCTGGACACGACATCCTGGACACGACATCCTGGACACGACAACCTGGACACGACGCCCTGGACACGACAACCTGGACACGACATCCTGGACACGACATCCTGGACACGACGCCCTGGACACGACATCCTGGACACGACATCCTGGACACGACGCCCTGAACACGACATCCTGGACACGACATCCTGGACACGACAACCTGGACACGACGCCCTGGACACGACATCCTGGACACGACGCCCTGAACACGACATCCTGGACACGACGCCCTGGACACGACATCCTGGACACGACGCCCTGGACACGACGCCCTGAACACGACATCCTGGACACGACATCCTGGACACGACATCCTGGACACGACGCCCTGAACACGACATCCTGGACACGACATCCTGGACACGACGCCCTGGACACGACGCCCTGGACACGACGCCCTGGAAACGACGCCTTGGACACGACATCCTGGACACGACATCCTGGACACGACGCCCTGAACACGACATCCTGGACACGACGCCCTGGACACGACGCCCTGGACACGACATCCTGGACTCGACATCCTGGACACGACATCCTGAACACGACATCCTGGACACGACGCCCTGAACATGACATCCTGGACACGACATCCTGGACACAACGCCCTGGACACGACGCCCTGGACACGACATCCTGGACACGACATCCTGGACACGACGCCCTGAACACGACATCCTGGACACGACGCCCTGGACACGACATCCTGGACACGACATCCTGGACACGACGCCCTGGACACAAAGCCCTGGACACGACATCATGGACACGACGCCCTGGACACGACATCCTGGACACGACGCCCTGGACACGACATCCTGGACACAACATCCTGGACACGACGCCCTGGACACGACATCCTGGACACGACATCCTGGACACGACATCCTGGACACGACATCCTGGACACGACATCCTGGACACGGCGCCCTGGACACGGCGCCCTGGACACGACGCCCTGGACACGACATCCTGGACACGACATCCTGGACACGACGCCCTGGACACGACGCCCTGGACACGACATCCTGGACACGACGCCCTGAACACGACATCCTAGACACGACGCCCTGGACACGACATCCTGGACACGACATCCTGGACACGACGCCCTGAACACGACATCCTGGACACGACGCCCTGAACACGACGGCCTGGACACGACATCCTGGACACGACGCCCTGAACACGACATCCTGGACACGACATCCTGGACACGACGCCCTGGACACGACATCCTGGACACGACATCCTGGACACGACGCCCTGGACACGACATCCTGGACACGACATCCTGGACACGACATCCTGGACACGACATCCTGGACACGACATCCTGGACACGACATCCTGGACACGACGCCCTGGACACGACAACCTGGACACGACATCCTGGACACGACATCCTGGACACGACAACCTGGACACGACGCCCTGGACACGACATCCTGGACACGACGCCCTGAACACGACATCCTGGACACGACGCCCTGGACACGACATCCTGGACACGACATCCTGGACACGACGCCCTGATCAGGACATCCTGGACACGACGCCCTGAACACGACGCCCTGAACACGACATCCTGGACACGACATCCTGGACACGACGCCCTGGACACGACGCCCTGGACACGACATCCTGGACACGACGCCCTGGACACGACGCCTTGGACACGACATCCTGGACACGACGCCCTGAACACGACATCCTGGACACGACGCCCTGGACACGACATCCTGGACACCACATCCTGGACACGACGCCCTGGACACGACGCCCTGGACACGACATCCTGGACACGACGCCCTGAACACGACATCCTGGACACGACATCCTGGACACGATGCCCTGGACACGACATCCTGGACAAGACGCCCTGGACACGACATCCTGGACACGACATCCTGGACACGACGCCCTGGACACGACATCCTGGACACGACGCCCTGGACACAAAGCCCTGGACACGACATCCTGGACACGACGCCCTGGACACGACGCCCTGGACACGACATCCTGGAAACGACGCCCTGGACACGACATCCTGGACACGACATCCTGGACACGACGCCCTGGACACGACATCCTGGACACGACATCCTGGACACGACGCCCTGGACACGACATCCTGGACAGGACGGCCTGGACACAACGCCCTGGACACGACATCCTGGACACGACATCCTGGACACGACGCCCTGGACACGACATTCTGGACACGACGCCCTGGAAACAAAGCCCTGGACACGACATCATGGACACGATGCCCTGAACACGACATCCTGGACACGACGCCCTGAACACGACATCCTGGACACGACATCCTGGACACGACGCCCTGGACACGACGCCCTGGACACGACATCCTGGACACGACATCCTGGACACGACATCCTGGACACGACATCCTGGACACGACGCCCTGGACACGACAACCTGGACACGACATCCTGGACACGACATCCTGGACACGACATCCTGGACACGACGCCCTGAACACGACATCCTGGACACGACATCCTGGACACGACAACCTGGACACGACGCCCTGGACACGACATCCTGGACACGACGCCCTGAACACGACATCCTGGACGCGACGCCCTGGACACGACATCCTGGACACGACATCCTGGACACGACGCCCTGAACACGACATCCTGGTCACGACGCCCTGAACACGACGCCCTGAACACGACATCCTGGACACGACATCCTGGACACGACGCCCTGGACACGACGCCCTGGACACGACATCCTGGACACGACGCCCTGGACACGACGCCTTGGACACGACATCCTGGACACGACGCCCTGGACACGACATCCTGGACACGACGCCCTGGACACGACATCCTGGACACAACATCCTGGACACGACGCCCTGGACACGACATCCTGGACACGACATCCTGGACACGACATCCTGGACACGACATCCTGGACACGACATCCTGGACACGGCGCCCTGGACACGGCGCCCTGGACACGACGCCCTGGACACGACATCCTGGACACGACATCCTGGACACGACGCCCTGGACACGACGCCCTGGACACGACATCCTGGACACGACGCCCTGAACACGACATCCTAGACACGACGCCCTGGACACGACATCCTGGACACGACATCCTGGACACGACGCCCTGAACACGACATCCTGGACACGACGCCCTGAACACGACGGCCTGGACACGACATCCTGGACACGACGCCCTGGACACGACATCCTGGACACGACATCCTGGACACGACGCCCTGGACACGACATCCTGGACACGACATCCTGGACACGACATCCTGGACACGACATCCTGGACACGACATCCTGGACACGACGCCCTGGACACGACAACCTGGACACGACATCCTGGACACGACATCCTGGACACGACATCCTGGACACGACGCCCTGAACACGACATCCTGGACACGACATCCTGGACACGACAACCTGGACACGACGCCCTGGACACGACATCCTGGACACGACGCCCTGAACACGACATCCTGGACACGACGCCCTGGACACGACATCCTGGACACGACATCCTGGACACGACGCCCTGAACACGACATCCTGGACACGACGCCCTGAACACGACGCCCTGAACACGACATCCTGGACACGACATCCTGGACACGACGCCCTGGACACGACGCCCTGGACACGACATCCTGGACACGACGCCCTGGACACGACGCCTTGGACACGACATCCTGGACACGACGCCCTGAACACGACATCCTGGACACGACGCCCTGGACACGACATCCTGGACACCACATCCTGGACACGACGCCCTGGACACGACGCCCTGGACACGACATCCTGGACACGACGCCCTGAACACGACATCCTGGACACGACATCCTGGACACGATGCCCTGGACACGACATCCTGGACAAGACGCCCTGGACACGACATCCTGGACACGACATCCTGGACACGACGCCCTGGACACGACATCCTGGACACGACGCCCTGGACACAAAGCCCTGGACACGACATCCTGGACACGACGCCCTGGACACGACGCCCTGGACACGACATCCTGGAAACGACGCCCTGGACACGACATCCTGGACACGACATCCTGGACACGACGCCCTGGACACGACATCCTGGACACGACATCCTGGACACGACGCCCTGGACACGACATCCTGGACAGGACGCCCTGGACACGACGCCCTGGACACGACATCCTGGACACGACATCCTGGACACGACGCCCTGGACACGACATTCTGGACACGACGCCCTGGAAACAAAGCCCTGGACACGACATCATGGACACGATGCCCTGAACACGACATCCTGGACACGACGCCCTGAACACGACATCCTGGACACGACATCCTGGACACGACGCCCTGGACACGACGCCCTGGACACGACATCCTGGACACGACATCCTGGACACGACATCCTGGACACGACGCCCTGGACACGACAACCTGGACACGACATCCTGGACACGACATCCTGGACACGACGCCCTGAACACGACATCCTGGACACGACATCCTGGACACGACAACCTGGACACGACGCCCTGGACACGACATCCTGGACACGACGCCCTGAACACGACATCCTGGACACGACGCCCTGGACACGACATCCTGGACACGACATCCTGGACACGACGCCCTGAACACGACATCCTGGTCACGACGCCCTGAACACGACGCCCTGAACACGACATCCTGGACACGACATCCTGGACACGACGCCCTGGACACGACGCCCTGGACACGACATCCTGGACACGACGCCCTGGACACGACGCCTTGGACACGACATCCTGGACACGACGCCCTGAACACGACATCCTGGACACGACGCCCTGGACACGACATCCTGGACACCACATCCTGGACACGACGCCCTGGACACGACGCCCTGGACACGACATCCTGGACACGACGCCCTGAACACGACGCCCTGAACACGACATCCTGGACACGACATCCTGGACACGATGCCCTGGACACGACATCCTGGACACGACGCCCTGGACACGACGCCTTGGACACGACATCCTGGACACGACGCCCTGAACACGACATCCTGGACACGACGCCCTGGACACGACATCCTGGACACCACATCCTGGACACGACGCCCTGGACACGACGCCCTGGACACGACATCCTGGACACGACGCCCTGAACACGACGCCCTGGACACGACATCCTGGACACGACATCCTGGACACGATGCCCTGGACACGACATCCTGGACAAGACGCCCTGGACACGACATCCTGGACACGACATCCTGGACACGACGCCCTGGACACGACATCCTGGACACGACGCCCTGGACACAAAGCCCTGGACACGACATCCTGGACACGACGCCCTGGACACGACGCCCTGGACACGACATCCTGGAAACGACGCCCTGGACACGACATCCTGGACACGACATCCTGGACACGACGCCCTGGACACGACATCCTGGACACGACATCCTGGACACGACGCCCTGGACACGACATCCTGGACACGACATCCTGGACACGACAACCTGGACACGACGCCCTGGACACGACTTCCTGGAAACGACGCCCTGGACACGACATCCTGGACACGACATCCTGGACACGACGCCCTGGACACGACGCCCTGGACACGACATCCTGGACACGACATCCTGGACACGACATCCTGGACACGGCGCCCTGAACACGACGGCCTGGACACGACATCCTGGACACGACGCCCTGAACACGACATCCTGGACACGACATCCTGGACACGACGCCCTGGACACGACATCCTGGACACGACATCATGGACACGACGCCCTGGACACGACATCCTGGACACGACATCCTGGACACGACATCCTGGACACGACATCCTGGACACGACATCCTGGACACGACGCCCTGGACACGACAACCTGGACACGACATCCTGGACACGACATCCTGGACACGACATCCTGGACACGACGCCCTGAACACGACATCCTGGACACGACATCCTGGACACGACAACCTGGACACGACATCCTGGACACGACATCCTGGACACGACGCCCTGAACACGACATCCTGGACACGACGCCCTGGACACGACATCCTGGACACGACATCCTGGACACGACGCCCTGAACACGACATCCTGGACACGACGCCCTGAACACGACGCCCTGAACACGACATCCTGGACACGACATCCTGGACACGACGCCCTGGACACGACGCCCTGGACACGACATCCTGGACACGACGCCCTGGACACGACGCCTTGGACACGACATCCTGGACACGACGCCCTGAACACGACATCCTGGACACGACGCCCTGGACACGACATCCTGGACACCACATCCTGGACACGACGCCCTGGACACGACGCCCTGGACACGACATCCTGGACACGACGCCCTGAACACGACATCCTGGACACGACATCCTGGACACGATGCCCTGGACACGACATCCTGGACAAGACGCCCTGGACACGACATCCTGGACACGACATCCTGGACACGACGCCCTGGACACGACATCCTGGACACGACGCCCTGGACACAAAGCCCTGGACACGACATCCTGGACACGACGCCCTGGACACGACGCCCTGGACACGACATCCTGGAAACGACGCCCTGGACACGACATCCTGGACACGACATCCTGGACACGACGCCCTGGACACGACATCCTGGACACGACATCCTGGACACGACGCCCTGGACACGACATCCTGGACAGGACGCCCTGGACACGACGCCCTGGACACGACATCCTGGACACGACATCCTGGACACGACGCCCTGGACACGACATTCTGGACACGACGCCCTGGAAACAAAGCCCTGGACACGACATCCTGGACACGACATCCTGGACACGACATCCTGGACACGACGCCCTGGACACGACAACCTGGACACGACATCCTGGACACGACATCCTGGACACGACATCCTGGACACGACGCCCTGAACACGACATCCTGGACACGACATCCTGGACACGACAACCTGGACACGACGCCCTGGACACGACATCCTGGACACGACGCCCTGAACACGACATCCTGGACACGACGCCCTGGACACGACATCCTGGACACGACATCCTGGACACGACGCCCTGGACACGACAACCTGGACACGACGCCCTGGACACGACATCCTGGACACCACATCCTGGACACGACGCCCTGGACACGACGCCCTGGACACGACATCCTGGACACGACGCCCTGAACACGACATCCTGGACACGACATCCTGGACACGATGCCCTGGACACGACATCCTGGACAAGACGCCCTGGACACGACATCCTGGACACGACATCCTGGACACGACGCCCTGGACACGAAGCCCTGGACACGACATCCTGGACACGACGCCCTGGACACGACGCCCTGGACACGACATCCTGGACAGGACGCCCTGGACACGACGCCCTGGACACGACATCCTGGAAACGACGCCCTGGACACGACGCCCTGGACACGACATCCTGGACACGACATCCTGGACACGACGCCCTGGACACGACATCCTGGACACGACATCCTGGACACGACGCCCTGGACACGACATCCTGGACAGGACGCCCTGGACACGACGCCCTGGACACGACATCCTGGACACGACATCCTGGACACGACGCCCTGGACACGACATTCTGGACACGACGCCCTGGACAGAAAGCCCTGGACACGACATCATGGACACGATGCCCTGAACACGACATCCTGGACACGACGCCCTGAACACGACATCCTGGACACGACATCCTGGACACGACGCCCTGGACACGACGCCCTGGACAGGACATCCTGGACACGACATCCTGGACACGACGCCCTGGACACGACATCCTGGACACGACGACCTGGACACGACATCCTGGACATGACATCCTGGACATAACGCCCTGGACACAACATCATGGACACGACGCCCTGGACACGACATCCTGGACACGACATCCTGAACACAACATCCTGGACACGACGCCCTGGACACGACATCCTGGACACGACGCCCTGAACACGACATCCTGGACACGACGCCCTGGACACGACATCCTGGACACGACGCCCTGAACACGACATCCTGGACACGACATCCTGGACACGACATCCTGGACACGACGCCCTGGACACGACATCCTGGACACGACATCCTGGACACGAAGCCCTGGACACGACGCCCTGGACACGACATCCTGGACACGACATCCTGGACACGACGCCCTGGACACGACATCCTGGACACGACATCCTGGACACGACATCCTGGACACGACGCCCTGGACACGACATTCTGGACAGGACATCCTGGACACGACATCCTGGACACGACGCCCTGGACACGACATCCTGGACACGACGCCCTGAACACGACATCCTGGACACGACGCCCTGGACACGACATCCTGGACACGACATCCTGGACACGACGCCCTGGACACGACGCCCTGGACACGACGCCTTGGACACGACATCCTGGACACGACGCCCTGGACACGACATCCTGGACACGACATCCTGGACACGACGCACTGAACACGACATCCTGGACACGACATCCTGGACACGACGCCCTGGACACGACGCCCTGGACACGACGCCTTGGACACGACATCCTGGACACGACGCCCTGGACACGACATCCTGGACACGACATCCTGGACACGACGCCCTGGACACGACATCCTGGACACGACATCCTGGACACGACGCCCTGGACACGACATCCTGGACACGACGCCCTGGACACAAAGCCCTGGACACGACATCCTGGACACGACGCCCTGGACACGACGCCCTGGACACGACATCCTGGAAACGACGCCCTGGACACGACATCCTGGACACGACATCCTGGACACGACGCCCTGGACACGACATCCTGGACACGACATCCTGGACACGACATCCTGGACACGACGCCCTGGACACGACATCCTGGACAGGACGCCCTGGACACGACGCCCTGGACACGACATCCTGGACACGACATCCTGGACACGACGCCCTGGACACGACATTCTGGACACGACGCCCTGGACACAAAGCCCTGGACACGACATCATGGACACGATGCCCTGAACACGACATCCTGGACACGACGCCCTGAACACGACATCCTGGACACGACATCCTGGACACGACGCCCTGGACACGACGCCCTGGACAGGACATCCTGGACACGACATCCTGGACACGACATCCTGGACACGACGCCCTGGACAGGACATCCTGGACACGACATCCTGGACACGACGCCCTGGACACGACAACCTGGACACGACATCCTGGACACGACATCCTGGACACGACATCCTGGACACGACGCCCTGAACACGACGTCCTGGACACGACATCCTGGACACGACAACCTGGACACGACGCCCTGGACACGACATCCTGGACACGACGCCCTGAACACGACATCCTGGACACGACGCCCTGGACACGACATCCTGGACACGACATCCTGGACACGACGCCCTGAACACGACATCCTGGACACGACGCCCTGAACACGACGCCCTGAACACGACATCCTGGACACGACATCCTGGACACGACGCCCTGGACACGACATCCTGGACACGACGCCCTGGACACGACGCCTTGGACACGACATCCTGGACACGACGCCCTGAACACGACATCCTGGACACGACGCCCTGGACACGAAATCCTGGACACCACATCCTGGACACGACGCCCTGGACACGACGCCCTGGACACGACATCCTGGACACGACGCCCTGAACACGACATCCTGGACACGACATCCTGGACACGATGCCCTGGACACGACATCCTGGACAAGACGCCCTGGACACGACATCCTGGACACGACATCCTGGACACGACGCCCTGGACACGACATCCTGGACACGACGCCCTGGACACAAAGCCCTGGACACGACATCCTGGACACGACGCCCTGGACACGACGCCCTGGACACGACATCCTGGAAACGACGCCCTGGACACGACATCCTGGACACGACATCCTGGACACGACGCCCTGGACACGACATCCTGGACACGACATCCTGGACACGACGCCCTGGACACGACATCCTGGACAGGACGCCCTGGACACGACGTCCTGGACACGACATCCTGGACACGACATCCTGGACACGACATCCTGGACACGACGCCCTGGACACGACATTCTGGACACGACGCCCTGGACACAAAGCCCTGGACACGACATCATGGACACGATGCCCTGAACACGACATCCTGGACACGACGCCCTGGACACGACATCATGGACACGATGCCCTGAACACGACATCCTGGACACGACGCCCTGAACACGACATCCTGGACACGACATCCTGGACACGACGCCCTGGACACGACGCCCTGGACAGGACATCCTGGACACGACATCCTGGACATGACATCCTGGACACGACGCCCTGGACACGACATCCTGGACACGACATCCTGGACACGAAGCCCTGGACACGACGCCCTGGACACGACATCCTGGACACGACATCCTGGACACGACGCCCTGGACACGACATCCTGGACACGACATCCTGGACACGACATCCTGGACACGACGCCCTGGACACGACATTCTGGACAGGACATCCTGGACACGACATCCTGGACACGACGCCCTGGACACGACATCCTGGACACGACGCCCTGAACACGACATCCTGGACACGACGCCCTGGACACGACATCCTGGACACGACATCCTGGACACGACGCCCTGGACACGACGCCCTGGACACGACGCCTTAGACACGACATCCTTGACACGACGCCCTGGACACGACATCCTGGACACGACATCCTGGACACGACGCCCTGGACACGACATCCTGGACACCACATCCTGGACACGACGCCCTGGACACGACGCCCTGGACACGACATCCTGGACACGACGCCCTGAACACGACATCCTGGACACGACATCCTGGACACGATGCCCTGGACACGACATCCTGGACAAGACGCCCTGGACACGACATCCTGGACACGACATCCTGGACACGACGCCCTGGACACGACATCCTGGACACGACGCCCTGGACACAAAGCCCTGGACACGACATCCTGGACACGACGCCCTGGACACGACGCCCTGGACACGACATCCTGGAAACGACGCCCTGGACACGACATCCTGGACACGACATCCTGGACACGACGCCCTGGACACGACATCCTGGACACGACATCCTGGACACGACGCCCTGGACACGACATCCTGGACAGGACGCCCTGGACACGACGCCCTGGACACGACATCCTGGACACGACATCCTGGACACGACGCCCTGGACACGACATTCTGGACACGACGCCCTGGACACAAAGCCCTGGACACGACATCATGGACACGATGCCCTGAACACGACATCCTGGACACGACGCCCTGGACACGACATCATGGACACGATGCCCTGAACACGACATCCTGGACACGACGCCCTGAACACGACATCCTGGACACGACATCCTGGACACGACGCCCTGGACACGACGCCCTGGACAGGACATCCTGGACACGACATCCTGGACATGACATCCTGGACACGACGCCCTGGACACGACATCCTGGACACGACATCCTGGACACGAAGCCCTGGACACGACGCCCTGGACACGACATCCTGGACACGACATCCTGGACACGACGCCCTGGACACGACATCCTGGACACGACATCCTGGACACGACATCCTGGACACGACGCCCTGGACACGACATTCTGGACAGGACATCCTGGACACGACATCCTGGACACGACGCCCTGGACACGACATCCTGGACACGACGCCCTGAACACGACATCCTGGACACGACGCCCTGGACACGACATCCTGGACACGACGCCCTGGACACGACGCCCTGGACACGACGCCTTAGACACGACATCCTGGACACGACGCCCTGGACACGACATCCTGGACACGACATCCTGGACACGACGCCCTTAACACGACATCCTGGACACGACATCCTGGACACGACGCCCTGGACACGACGCCCTGGACACGACGCCTTGGACACGACATCCTGGACACGACGCCCTGGACACGACATCCTGGACACGACATCCTGGACACGACGCCCTGGACACGACGCCCTGGACACGACATCCTGGACACGACATCCTGGACACGACATCCTGGACACGACGCCCTGGACACGACGCCTTGGACACGACATCCTGGACACGACGCCCTGGACACGACATCCTGGACACGACATCCTGGACACGACATCCTGGACACGACGCCCTGAACACGACATCCTGGACAGGACATCCTGGACACGACATCCTGGACACGACATCCTGGACACGACGCCCTGAACACGACATCCTGGACACGACATCCTGGACACGACATCCTGGACACGACGCCCTGAACACGACATCCTGGACACGACGCCCTGGACACGACATCCTGGACACGACATCCTGGACACGACATCCTGGACACGACGCCCTGAACACGACATCCTGGACACGACATCCTGGACACGACATCCTGGACACGACATCCTGGACACGACGCCCTGGACACGACATCCTGGACACGACATCCTGGACACGACGCCCTGGACACGACATCCTGGACACGACGCCCTGGACACGACGCCCTGGACACGACATCCTGGACACGACATCCTGGACACGACGCCCTGGACACGACATCCTGGACACGACGCCCTCGACAGATTCGCTCGGCCAGTGAATCGCGTTTTGCTCATTTCCTTCTCAAACTCGCCATTTTCCGCTCACTTTCTTCCGAGCGGCGCGGGGCCGAGGTGTGAAAACGAATGCGCCGCACGGCCTCGCAAGTGCATCCGTCCTGTTTACTCAGCCCTTATCTATCTCTCGTATAATTAGATTCGTTAGAATAATTAAACAATCTGTCTGAGGAGCGCGACGCCTGGAATAGCAAGAGCGTCAGTGTCGTTCAGTTATTTAAAGCAGACTCCTGACTGCAGCGCTCATCAGAAGGCGCTCTCTGATAAACAACGGGGGGAAAAAACCTGCTGCGTCTCGTCGTTTTAGCTCACGGGAAACTCAAAGCGACCGAAAAAATGTGCACGTTTTTGTTAGCGTTGTACGGTTTAGCGCATACTGAACCTCACCAAGCTTTCAGTGCTCCAACTGCAACGTACGACCCAAATTTGTACTGTTATTGGTGTTAGCGGTCCATCTACAGGCAGCAGAGGGAATTAGCTAGCTCTGGTTTACTGCGGGTTTAGTCCTGTTCTAGTCCTTGTTTAGTCTTGTTCTAGTCCTTGTCTAGTCTTGTTCTAGTCCTTGTTTAATCTTGTTCTAGTCCTTGTCTAGTCTTGTTCTAGTCCTTGTTTATTCTTGTTCTAGTCCTTGTCTAGTCTTGTTCTAGTCCTTGTTTAATCTTGTTCTAGTCCTTGTCAAGTCCTGTTCTAGTCCTTGTTTAGTCTTGTTCTAGTCCTTGTCTAGTCTTGTTCTAGTCCTTGTTTATTCTTGTTCTAGTCCTTGTCTAGTCCTGTTCTAGTCCTTGTTTAGTCTTGTTCTAGTCCTTGTCTAGTCTTGTTCTAGTCCTTGTTTAGTCTTGTTCTAGTCCTTGTTTATTCTTGTTCTAGTCCTTGTCTAGTCTTGTTCTTGTCCTTGTCTAGTCTTGTTCTAGTCCTTGTTTAGTCTTGTTCTAGTCCTTGTTTAGTCTTGTTCTTGTCCTTGTCTAGTCTTGTTCTAGTCCTTGTTTATTCTTGTTCTAGTCCTTTTCTAGTCTTGTTCTAGTCCTTGTTTAGTCTTGTTCTAGTCCTTGTTTAGTCTTGTTCTAGTCCTTGTCTAGTCTTGTTCTAGTCCTTGTCTAGTCTTGTTCTAGTCCTTGTTTAGCTCTGGTTTACTGCGGGTTTAGTCCTGTTCTAGTTCGTTAAAAAAAACTAATACATGTTTTCTGACTTTTTACATTCATACCCTTTGTGTGAAAATATTGTCTATCCGGAAGCTTTCAGTCACACAATTTTTCCACATTTATTTGGTAAAAAAATGTTTTAATCTTAATACAAAATATAAATAATCGTTGAGTTGTCGTTTGTCGCAGCCGTAGTGCTTCAGCGCTTCAAATGTTACGTAGAACTGGTTAAATAAAGGTATAAAAAGGCTCCAAAAAAGCCCTTTATGGACGCTCACACCTCACGTGATTGACAGGTCTGGTGTGAGTTTTGGGGCGGTGTTATTTGTAAAAGTCCCGCTGGTTCCCTTTTGTCGTAGTTCGAGCTTGACACCGTCTCGACTGCCGAGGCTGAAGGAGACGAGTCGTTTTTGTTTAAAGACGCGCGCTTTTCCCACAACTCTTAAACTGTCAGAATCCGCCGCCGCTTCAGCTTCTGAGAGGCAGCGACGCAAAGTGACAAGTCCTCGGAAGCTAAAACGCTCGTGTTTTCAGATGTTTGTTTCTCCGCGTGTGTGTTTATGGCGCACATGTTTGCCTGTTTTAGCGAAAATCATTGCTATTGCTATGATATTGAGCAAGCAACAAACACAAGATGATTTAAAAGCCTTTGAATGGAAAAGATTAGCCCATTTTTACACATTAAGTTAAAGTGTTTCATAAAGAGTTTAATAAAGAACAGTTAAAGTGCCTATGACAGTTATTACAATGTTCTAATTTTGACTTTATTTGGTGTGTTTATACCTGTAGTACATATAAATTATAGTTTTACCCCAATCAAGCAGGTATTTGTGGAGAAAATGTTGAAAAATCTGTAGAAAATTTAACAGGAAGTGACATCACACTAGGAAGTTTATGCAAAATGTATCAAGAAAAAAAAAGTTGACTCTCTAAACATTAATTCATCAAAATTGAGTCGCGCTCATATTTTTATATATCCATTTTTGTCGAAGTAAAAGAATAGTGACATGAGATGAGTTTTGGCCCAGTGTTTGCTGTTTGTAATTGATGACATCACATTGGGAAATTTCCTAGTGTGATGTCATCAATTACAAACAGGAAGTGACATTATGAACCTAAAAATGTGCTATTCTGTGAGAACATTTATATATATATATATATATATATATTTTTTTTTTTGCAAGATTCAACTACATTTTTAGTAGTTGCCCCCTGAGTCGTCCGACCTGCAGGGGGCACTTTAAAGGGGACGTGTGATGATCACTATGGTTACGGGGCAGGAGGCGGGGCTTCTCAGGTTTGTAGATTTACAGTAAATATGTACATTTCTAGCACCTGCACGATTGTGTGGAAACGGAAAGTTAAAATCATACTTTGGAACATTCTCCATGTAAATTTTACAAATTAATGTGGAACATCATGGCCAAAGCAACAACATCTCCATGGAAACGAGCTGGTGGAGGCTCGTCCAGGGTCAAGTTTGTGGAGATGTGAAGCCCTTTCACAATAAGGGCAAAGGTTTTTTCTATGTGCAACATTGAAAATGAAAAAAAAAAAACTTGATTTGAGTCAACTTTTGGCTAAAATGTTACATTCTGGGGCTTTAATATACGTCATATACGTCATAAGGCGCTGGTACAGCTGGCAGCCCGGTGTAAACGCTCTCTCTTCTTTCTCACACTTATTGTGCTTTATCTCCTATATCTTGTAAATATAGTTAGTATATTTTTTCTATTTTACTGTACGATAGGGACACGCGCTGGAATAGTTTTTTAATTCAACTGTTTTTGACTTTTTTCGGCTGGATTTGAGCGTTTTTCGTTGCGTTCGTTGTGTTGTTGTGACGTGAGCTAGCTCCGAGCGAGCCCACCAGCCCCCCCGCGCCCTCCGGCCGCGCTAAAGTACGGCGTGTCGTCGGTACACGTTTATATACACGTTTATATGAAAGAGGAACTTCACGAACGATCGGGACACGCACTGGAATCGCTTTAAATTAACTTGTTTTGACTTTATTCGGCTGGATTGAGTGTTTTCGTCGTGTCGTTGCGATGTGTCTTGGCTCCGGCCCCGCCCCCCGGCTCCGGCCCCGCCCCCCGGCCGGCGCCGTACCGCGTTTCCACAAAGGAGGAACTCATGAAACTGCGGAGAACAGTCGTCTTACCCGGAGATCGTCACGTTATCCCGTCGCAATACTGACCTAACCTAATACTGATGTGCAATTCTGTCATATGTGCAATTGCTGTTGGAATTCATGTGCAATTCATGTGCAATTACTGTGAAATTCATGTGCAATCTATGTGCTGTCGTGACACATATTCATGTGCAATTACTGTCGGGATCACATGCAATGGTATTTATTTATTTTTTTGTCTATGGGAGTTTTTATTTATTTATAGGAGATCTTCTACTGAAAGTGTTTTTCAGACTTCCTATAAGTGATCTGTTCTTCTGTATCTACCTCTGTATCTACCTGCGTTGCACCAATGAAATTTCCCCATGTGGGACAATAAAGGAATATCTTATCTTATCTTATCTTATCTTTAAGTCAATGAACCTATTCCTCACATTACTATTATTAAGCAGACCTAGCTCAATTATGCCGTGTACTATGAAAAAAATGCTAAATAATCATATGTTAAAGTTTAAATCTAACATCTTTAACCAATTTGGCTCTGAACATTGTCAACATTTTGAATTTCTTGTAACTAAACAATAAATGAAGCTAATTTCAACTCTAAGAACCAAATTTAACCCTGCAAACCGCCTTCAATTTCCCCTCCCTGTACATTTTTCACAACTTATTCATGCTTTTCCCCTCCCCTGTGCTAACCCCTCCCCCGTGCTAACCCCTCCCCCCTGAATAACCCCCTCCCTCCTGCAGAAGACCCGCCTTGGCCTTGATGGACACTGCCCTTCCAGTGTCAATCTGAAGGTCACTTTGGCACCTCTCTTTTCACATTAGCGTCAGACTTTAGCCTCGGACAGGTTTTGGGCATCGCACCAAGAACCCCGGCGTGAATGACAAGCAGCCGATTCCCCCGGCGCCCGTCTGGCGTCCCGCACATTTAAAAGACTATTACCGACCTAATGATGTGCTCTGCGGCGCTTGATTGGATGGACCTCGTCAAATGGGGAGATTATTATTCGGCCTTGCTAAATTTACACAATACATTCCGCCGCCAACACCTGATGCCGCCGCGTTCTTTATTTATTTGTTTAAATTAAATGTCTCCCAAAAGGGATTAAATGACTTGAGATGCGGACCCCTCATTACCATAATCTAATGCTATGTTTATGAGCGAGCGCGGCGCAATTTGAATGAGAATGACTCCCCGATAAAGACGCGGGGCTCGACGGCGAAGGGGAAGACCGCCTCCCGAAGGCTTCTCAGTGCCACCGCGGCGTAACTTAAGTCACGTCAGGCAAATTCATTGTCTAAACAAATACATAATCAAGGGTACATTTTATAAACTGCAAATGTGCACCTCGGCGGAGTGGAATAACCGCTGAGACGGCGTTTGTTAAGCGACACACGCGCGTTCGGCTAATGCTAATGCACGGCAGAAGATGGATAAATGATAAGCGGCAGTTGGGGAGTGTCAATATTATTTTTGCACATTCGTTCGTTTTCAGTTATTTGTGTGCCTTAAATAGAGGATAAACTTAATACGTTTTAATTAACAGGGCGGGACTAACTGCGTAGGTTTAAATGTCAACGGGGTCCACGAGGTGAGAGTCAATAATGCACGACGTCTTGCCATGTGCGCTTCTCATGCATTATTCAGCGGTTTGATAGTATGTTTTTACTCATGAATACATACGCCAGTTAATTCCAGTATTTTAAGTGTTCGTTTCGGGTGGACAACAGGTAAAAGTAGTTCAGGCGACTGCGCACGTCACAGTTTTAACGAAGCTGAGCGGGTGGAAAAGGGCTCAGCGGTCGAAGATGGACAGATATAAGGTGTGTTACAGGTTTATTATACATAACTGGTTGGAAAGACGTCCAGGTTAAGGTACAGTTTACCAATTCTCTGCGTTTGACCCGTCCGTCGATGCTGCTGGGGCTTTAGATTGTCCTGGACTTGGAAACTGCCACACTGAAAGAATTACGCATATATGAAATGACAGGAACACTAAAATAACCCTAATAAATGTCAAACGCTGTCTCCATAAACCGCAACCACCGCTCTGCTGTACGGCCTGAATTTTTTAGTTTTTTTTGTTTTTTATACCTGTTCAGGCATCGTTTCAAATTTTTTTTCTTGGAATCCGGACTCCGAGACATGAAAAGGGTCAGAGGCAATTTTCCTCGCCCGTTTGAACAGTCTCCTCAAATTTCCGCCGTAATGACGGGCGCAGGACAGCGCTCGGGGGCCCCATCTGCAGATGTTGAGGCTCAGCTGGGTCAGGAGTTTCACTTGTTTTTGGGTTGATGGACACGAGCGGAAACATGCAAACTCATCCGAACGAAAGACGACCTCGGCTACAGTACGTCTGCGAAGGTTGAAACAATAAAGAACGTTGTTACAAAGTCAATTCAGCGTAATTGTACTCAGGAGCCAAAGCTCTCGTGTCGGCAAACAACGGCCCAAATTAGATCACGTCGGATTGTCGAATTCTTTCGTCTTTCAATTGCTTTACAATGGCGTTGGCAGCTATGAGCAGGTGGCAACGTCAAAACACACGACAGCTCGAGTTCTCCCTTTGTGCTCGGCGTCTTTGGGTTCGGCGCATGAAAGAGCAAACGTGTGTCAGACAATACGCCGGGATAAAAATAAAATAGTCCCGCGGCGGTAATACACGAGGCTTTGGCCCGGCGTCTGAGGTAGTCTGTAGATGGCAGGTCCACAAGGGGTTTGGCGTCCCATTGTTCACCGGCGTTATCTCCGGCTCGGCGGCGCGCTCCCAAAGCCCCAGAAGAACCCGAGGATTTCTTTCAGTCCGGCCCGGGAGATGTAGGACAACCCTGTCGGATGTCCAAGAAGTGGGACAGTGCGGAGAAACAATGGAATAATAGGCTTAGCGCTGCGGAAGAATACGTCATTGTTGGTTCGGGGGTGCTTCGGTCGGACGCACAAGACGGAGGATTAGAAAACGGCAGGATCTCCGGTGGATTCTCGTGTCGCTTTTGACAATTCATTATCCAGGTATTGTCTTCGGAAACGTCGCGGAGGTCTCGTGGGGGGACCGGCACGGGCGTACCTTTGGAAATCTGGGAAGCGCATACGTCTCGTCTCGATGTAGCACAATGGATGACCGGTCGAGAGTCGGAGAATGTGGGTCAAGTTTGTTTGTCGTCTTCCCTTTTGCATCTTCGGAAACCAAGAAAGCGCAGGAACTCTAGCAAAAATGAGCGAACAAAGCTATGTTCATCGTTAGATTGCGACGCGTCACTGAAGCGATCGTCCATTCCATGGGAAGGTTATCGCTTGGATGGGAGCGCTCTACAGTCTGGCGTTAAACCCAGAGGCAGATGCTTGATTTGACCCTTCTTAAAAACGCCTACATCTTTTGCATGACCACGGGATTTGTCTTCCCACGTGGTAGTTTCAGAAATGAGAAGCCACACGGTGAATCTGTTGGGTTTAAATACGAAGAAGACTTTTGTTTGTGTCCAAAAACAAAAGTCACACAGAGCAAGTTCAAACATTCAAAATGATAACGGCGATCGATGATTCAAAGTAAAAAGGCCATTTAAGTTGAACTAGAGGAAATATCTTATGAGAAAGCAGCAGATGGTCATCACAAAGTTAGTAGAAGTGGTTGGAAATGATCTTTACTGGAAGTTCTCATATAAAGAAGGCTTTTTTCTCATGTCTTTTGTCTGATAAATAAGGGTAGTAAACACATAATTATATCTTTTTTTTCAGGGACTGGAATGAGCAGAATACACACAACCTCATCAAAGAAACAGTTTTAGCACTCAAGTTTGTTAAGTTTACGGGGTTATTTTTGGCTTTCTATCTCTAAAATGCAAGGACAAAAAAACAACATTTTTACAAATGTAGGGTCTCTTTTGAGGGCTAATGCTGATAGATTGTTTAGAGTCCAGAGAAACCGATGGCCGATACGCTCCCTGATGTGAGGACGATTTTCAATATCTCTATCCATATAACAGCTGTAAATAAAGAATAAGAGGTTTTTTATAAGGTATTTATTCAAGTTTTTCTATAAGATATATATATTTTTTTACAAGTTATCTGTTTTTTATTGTTTACTTCTGTGCCTACTTTGTGTTGCAACACTGGAAGTTCCCCATTGTGGCACAAATAAAGGCATTTCTTTATCTTATTTTGATGATTCTAAGTTTCTTTACCACTAACTCATCCACAAACATGTGCAGTGCAGTCACATTTCTCACACTAAATCGTTCAAATAAAGCTTCACGCAAATTTTTAAGGCAGGTGAACCCAAACTAGAGATTTAATGCTGATTGCTGATTGACTAAAAAGCACAAATATCTGCTCGTGTTATGTATATCTAATTGGCCTCTCACGTTCCTTTTCCAAGTGTTTAAATGTCACCCTCTACGTTTAAACACAATTACCGATCTAACGCGCCTGTACTGTACACACCCTCCGGCCCCCGCGGTAATGACATTGCCCTCGCCGGCGCCCTGCTCTTGTCTGGGCCGTTCTGGTACATGTTTTTTTTTTAAAAGGCCAACACCTCCTCGCGTCAGACCGTCAGACCGAGCCCTCACACCGTCAGGACCTAAACATACGTCTAATTAGACCTTTTAGTCGCGCGCGCTTGATGATTATCTCCTTTCCGTGCACTTTTTCACGCGGCGTTGGTTGGCGTTGTTGTCGAGCGTGACCCCGGAGTCACGTCTCGTATGAAGTGACTTTAATATGCAAGAGCCGCACTCCACATATGGAATAATGCAGAGGGTAATTACAGACAAGTACAACATGTCACATGCGCGCCGGCTTTACTGATGTGCTAATACGAGTCGACACACAGAACGCGTCGTGCTCACCGCTCGGGGTGCAACAAAAGCACAATCCAGTATCCAGATAGTATCACCTTATTATTTCCATGGTCATGATCATTTTTTAAAAGTATTTAATTTTGTTTTTAATTTATAAAAAATAAGAAATGTATTTTTTAATTTAATTTAAAATGTAATGTAATTTAATTCAACCTTCTCAACCATTAAATAAAAACAAGAAGAATACACCTAATGCCTTTAAAAATGATGAACTTTTGAGCTCAAAAAGGAGTGGGAAGAAAAACAAATAAATGATATGAATTGCAATATTGCGGAAGAGAATTGTAGTATTCTACTTTTGCTTTGAAAATGCCACGACGAGCGTTTGATACGACCATAACTGTCATATCCAAGAGTTAAAAAGAAAATAGTAATGTCTTTATATTATATATTTATATGTTGCACTGAAATGGAGCAAAGGATCATGGTTTATGAGGTTTTTGTTTTCATTCTGTTGCTGCGGCAAAACATAGAATTACAGCAAAGCAACTCATTATTCGATATATCGTGACATAAGCACGAGACCGTGTCAATACAATGTCATGATAATTGTTTTTTATTGTTACATTCCTTCTCACCACCTGTTACAGAAGTTATGACATTTTTACCACAAAACGTCTTTCAAACGGTAATAGGGAGGAACCATATCTAAAGTGGCAGTGACAATAACCATAGCAACGAGCAACATTTGCATTATCTAATTATATTTGCAAAGCCTTTTATTTTCCATGAACACAAGTCTGAGAAATTGACTTTACAAACCTCTTCAGAAGCGTTTGATTGGTGGAAATCAAAAAGAGAGTTCAAAACAAATGAGATACAGTACAAGATACAGAACAAGACATTTGCACATAAAAGGGGGGAAAAAACTAACATACAAGGGTTTCGAAACAAATCAGAGAGTGGAGAATGAACGGGCCTCTGAACACGTCACAAAATGAAAAGGGGCGGGAGAAGAAGAACCAAGCTTCCCGCAGTACTGCTCAGCGGCCTGTTGAGGGCACTAAAAGACTCTAGTCCAGCGTCGGCAGCAGAAATGAGGTGGAAACAGCTTTATTTTGATATATTTCAGAACAACTTATATATAGTTGTGACACACGGTCATTTTAGATTGTATTGGTCAATCACTGCTTGCTTTGCTTGCCGACCCTGCACCAAAACCTTCGAAGTTTTGATCAAATGTACAGAAGGTTTCCAAAAACAAACCAAAAAACGTCCAATTGTAGGACACGTATGACATTTCAATACCTACTTCCTCCTTTGGTGCCGTCAAATACATCATGTACATCATCTTTAAACCCGTTGTACTCGATAAACCCGCTCAATTGAACCGTCACAAACGAAAAATGTCAAGCCGCTCGCGCTTCCTCAGCCCCGCCAGCCGCTCTGGAGGTCAGCGCGCACACATTACGAGCGTTTATCGTCGGGCTTTTGTCAGCCGCTCGGCGTTTGGACCACCTGCTGTCCGATCGCGCCGCTGAACCTCCTCATGTGGAAAACAGCAGAGGAGACGCGACACGCACACGCAGACACACACAGACACACACACACAACACACACACACACACACACACACACAGGTAAATACAGCGTCAACAGCAGCCAGCGAACTGCAAACGTGATCAGGGCTTCACGCCGCACCTGCTGCCAATCGAGCGGAAAGCAGAGACGACCTCGCGCGAACACGTCGTAGGGGTCTATTTGGATCGTGCGCCGTCCTTTTTTTTTTTGTCTCGAAACTGTTGGGAGAAGACGAGCTTTTTGGATGCGGCGCGTTGACGTGGCGGCGGTTCTGCGGCTTTTTCGAACGGCTTCATAACCAAATGATTTCCCCCGGTCGACGCGGCGCACGTGCTGAAGTTCATCGATGTTGGCACCTGTCTCGTTCTGGCGGTGTCACCTCCATCACTCTAATGGGATCGCAATCAATTATGCGAATTGAGCAGCGCGAGAGTTTTTCTGCCTAAAACGTAGACGTACGATTAGAGATCTAGGTGCCACCTTTGTTTTGAAGCACTTTGGGTCGTCACACTTTTTCCCACGTTATACTAGAGATTTAAACTCGATTTCAATGTCACGATAACGATTAAAAACGCGATTATTATCATTTTCAACACCATAATATTGACATTTGTTCTGTTCTTACTCTTCCTTTGAGATCGAGACCATTCTAAATCTATTGAGGTACGGTCCAGGTGTATGGTTTAGTTTAGTATATTTGTATTTGTCCGGGACCATGTGCACATTCATGTTATGAAAGAGCAAAAAGCTAGCTTCCATCCGCGGCCCCCGAGCAGGTGCACACATACGTTCAGTACATTTAAATGACATGCATATCTGTAAAGCCCAAAATCAGCAGCAGTTGCCTCGCAGGGTTTTCCAAAATCCTTGATTTCACCAGAAGAAGAAAACCAAAGAAAATCTAGTGCTGATGCTAGGATTTTATTTTAGTTTTGCAGGGCCACTTTTGTAGAGTGTTTGTTTGTTTGTTTGTTTATTTATTTCTGAATGAACCGGCTTGCAGGTGCTCTGACAGGTGATCTTACAGGTGCTCTTGCAGGTAGTCTTGCGGTGCTCTTGCAGGTGCTCTTACAGGTGCTCTTGCAGGTGCTCTTGCGGTCACAGGCTCAGATCTGGAGCAGAGTTGTTCTCCAGAGTACACGTGTAGTCGTTTCGATCGCTGATGAGAGTCAGTCTTTCGACTGTAATCAATCCGTTTTCAGTGCCAGCCCCAGTTTTCCGTTGCCGTGACGCAGGTGCAAACCATTAGCCAAAAAGGATCACACCCGACCTCTTCAGTCTTTACAGGCCCAAAACATGTCTTATATCCCTCCATTAAGCGCTCTGCCTTTCACACAGATAACACAAACCAGGGGAGCACTATTTACAGTTACCTTCCTGAATACGTATCATCGCTCCGTGAAAAAACCCTGCAGCTGCTCCCCGCATCCCGATAGAGAACTTGATTGTACAGTGTTATTTGCTATTACCTTGATTGGAAATAATTAGGGACTATTTCTGCTTCTCTGGGCGGTGCGGCGGGGAAGGTGACAGGTTAAAATAGGAGTTAAAAGTCCTGAAAAGCGTAGGATGACGCATTATCACAGCGGGTTGTGCGAGACTAACAGATGTTGACGGCACCTGTGACTTCAGCTCCAGATGATTGGTGGGTTCATAAAGGCAGCCAGCGGAGCAGCGCCAATACACTTTTCTAAATGTGACAGCTGCTATTTTTGAAGTGTCACGCCTCAACACAAGGCCCCTGTGACATGTTCAGATTCCAATTTCATATTCATCAAACCGTATGTATTTATCTAAAGGTGCGCCAGGACCAAAAATCGTGTTTATTAGCATTTCCTGATAGCTTAGCATAGTTATAGCATTGAAATGACTGCTTTTTGCTTCTGAAATTCACACAATTATGTTTTATCGATACAATTGTCCATCAATTGACCAAATAATCCCAATATTACAAATGTCAAACCGATTTTAGTCCAAAAGCTCATTCTTCAACACGTTTACTACAGTAACGCGGCCACTTCACACGTGAGATGCACAAATGTTCAAAATGATTTCTACTACCTTAAAGTGAGAACGCAAACTGACTTAAATTGTACGAAAACAGCCGCTCCACATTTCGTCGTTCGGATGAGTTTAAGCGTTTAAGTTTCGACAGAGCCACCGTAACATCCGCCAGGTTTAGAACATTACTTTATGTGACGTGCTGGAAATACTTACCGTATTTTCCGGAGTATAAGTCGCACCAGCCAAAAAATGCATAATAGAAAAGAAAAAAACATATATAAGTGGCACTGGAGTATGAAATGCAGTTGCAAGTGTGAAAATAACAAATAATATCAATTATAAGTCACTCCAGAGTATAAGTATAAATATAAGTATAAGTTGCACCCCGGCCAAAACTATGAAAAAAGGTGAAACTTATAGTCCGGAAAATACGGTACATGGAAAGTACTGCACATTAGCCAAAGTTCGGAGGTCAGACCACGGGAATGAACGAAGATGAAAGATTTCCCTGTTGTTTTGTCACAGTCTCAATAATTGTAAATAATCGTTAGATCGTGATGTTTTTTTCTCACAATAATCTCTACCTCGCAGAAGACTCCCGGGCAGCGCTTTTCTATGTTCCTCCTTGTGTCTGGGTGGGTGTCCTCCAGCTGCCCCCCATCAATCAATCAATCAATCAATCAATCGATCAATCAATCAACCTTTATTTATAGAGCCCTTTAGAATACTCAAAGTGACCAAAGTGCTTCACAATAAAATCAAGGCAACACAAAACATAGAACTAAAGGGGAGGGGCATGTCGGGGGGCTCATGTCGGGGGGCTCATGTCGGGGGGCTCATGTCGGGGGGGAGGGGCATGTCGGGGGGCTCATGTCGGGGGGAGGGGCATGTCGGGGGGCTCATGTCGGGGGGCTCATGTCGGGGGGGAGGGGCATGTCGGGGGGCTCATGTCGGGGGGGAGGGGCATGTCGGGGGGGAGGGGCATGTCGGGGGGCTCATGTCGGGGGGAGGGGCATGTCGGGGGGCTCATGTCGGGGGGCTCATGTCGGGGGGCTCATGTCGGGGGGAGGGGCATGTCGGGGGGCTCATGTCGGGGGGGAGGGGCATGTCGGGGGGGAGGGGCATGTCGGGGGGCTCATGTCGGGGGGAGGGGCATGTCGGGGGGCTCATGTCGGGGGGCTCATGTCGGGGGGGAGGGGCATGTCGGGGGGCTCATGTCGGGGGGAGGGGCATGTCGGGGGGCTCATGTCGGGGGGGAGGGGCATGTCGGGGGGCTCATGTCGGGGGGGAGGGGCATGTCGGGGGGCTGATGGTTCCAGAGTCTGGGACCAGCGACAGAGAAGGCTCGATCCCCCCAATGCTTAAGTCTGGCTCTGGGGACGTCCAGTGGAAGTAGATTTTTGTTTATCTTAGAGACCTTAGAGCTCTGCTTGGGTTACGAGCATCAACCCAAAACGTGCACCACAGGTAATCCAGCTGGTGGTCCCGACAAAGCCAAGATCAAGAGCAAACCAACAGCGTGGGATGCAACCAACATCTCCAACACGTCAATCCGCTAAACTACCCACCGGCAATCACTTAAGCATTTCTACAGTTGCAGTTGAGTAGTCCTCCCTCGTCCTCCTCCGCGAGCTGGTCTGAACCCGATTAGACCACGATCCGCGCCCCGCACTTGAGACGCGTCCTCGAGACGCACTTCAGACGGAAACAATTACTTTAACCAAGGCCGCGCGGTTTATAGACCCGCGGAAAGTTCAGAACAATCGAGCCGTACGTAACTCCACAGCGACGTCCGTGCGGCTGAGGACGGACTGTCACATGTCGGGCTCCCACTCTGACCGGGAAGGGCATCCGGCGTAAACACTACACATGAGCAATACATCGTTTAACCCTAGGACGGGTCAGTATCTGATTTTTGTGTGAATTTGCTCGTGATCCTTTGCGTTCAGATACATGTTATAATTCATAGTTTTAAGAGCGTTTGCCGGTGCCACGCCCCCTTTGAATCGACTAATTTGCTCGACCAAGCGTTTCCCCCGGTCCAGTAATCCCCTGAAGTAATTGTGACCTTCTGTTTTGGTCAGGGGCCAAACACCCGGCCGTGTCCAATCTGCGCTTCTCTTCTGAGCGACGGTATCAAAACAAAGCCGGTATCTCTGTGACAAATGGAGCCGTGCCAAACCGGCTCGAGGCATATGCACTTCATACATACGCCGTGTTTATACATATTTCATGTCATCTTCCACAAGCAATTTACTCCAACCGACAAACAAAGGCTGCATCTGCTCCTGCTCCCGCCCGTGTCCACAATACATCAATTTTACGGCTTTTCAAGACAAGATTTAACGCTAGCTTTGCCTTGCCGGGCTATTTGTTTACCACGCACAAAATGTATTAAAGAATCTGCCTGCGAAATTGCAAACTTAAGGGGGTAAAATGGCAAAAAAAAAGAGAGACGCAGAAAGGAGAATGGATTTCGCGAGCTTTGATGGGTTTTCTTCGGGTTTGCGCGGTCGCGGCGTTCAATAAATATGTCCCGGCGAAGTTATGGTCCGTTCACGCCCACGTAACATCTCGACCCTACAGTTGTAAGCCGGTGACATGCGACTACTCAAGCGGTGAGGGCCGGCGTCGGGAAAATTAATTCCTGCCCTCGTATTGATCGCTCGAATCTACGAGCGGAGGCAGAGCGAGCCCGAGAGAGCAGGGGTCAGGTGCCGGAGAACACAATTATATGATCGTACTTTACGTCATTATTACGGGATTAGAAATGACCGCTCCGCGATGGGACGGAGAGTGGACGAACGCTGCAGCTGTGTCAAGTCTCCGGTGCAGGATCTGCCAGCTGCTTGTCTCCGTAGATACGTTATTGCTTTAATTAGACACACTACGGGATTCGATACAGGTTTTTTTTTTTATCCCTCAAAAGACCTTAAAATGTGCATTCTTGCCATAGGTTAGAGCTGTAGTTGATTAAAGACATTCTTGGTCGACCAAAGACATGTCTCGTGCATCGATTGGTCGAGTAAACGGGGTCAGTGTGTGTGGCGCTGGCAAAAGCTCTCAAGACTAGTTCTCTATGATCTACCCAAATATTTGACTTGAACTGCACTCAAACGATCACCAGCTCACGGGAGTTCCACCAAAAAAAAGTATTCGTACAGAAAAGTACTTGTAAACTAAGTATTTACATTCCCAATTTACTCCCAAATCCGACTATTTGACATTTCGGTCGACTAAGACGCCATCGGCCGATCAATTGACGACAGACTGAAGAGGAGAGAGCGGCGCCTTTTCAACTCACGAGTGCGATTAACGTCTACGGAGCGGCGTTTGAGACCCAAGTCGGCGAACGAGGGGCGGAGACACGCACTTGTTTGTCAGGACGGTGAAGTGAGAAAGGGCAATGAGACTGGGGAATGACATGCAGCGGCGCAATACGACACCCGGCGATGTTTACCCTCGTCTTAGCTGAAGTGACGAGACATAAAGAACAAACGAATCCCTCGCTGCTCTCCAGTGTTGTTCTTTCTTTTCTAGCTAAAAAGTGTCACGGGAAAAAACAGACGCGCTCCATTCAGAACAGGCTATAAAGATCTTTTTATCGACATTTTCAAATGTGACGCACAACGAAAAGACCATAGAACAAGACCAGAGAGCTGCAGCCAAAAGGATGAATGGAAAAAACATAAAAGAGCTCAAAAATGCACGGGACAGAAAGCAAATCTTTACACAATAAACACAAAAAACAGTGGCGCTACCTGGTCCAAATTGAGTGCGACCATCACGATGTCCGTCCAGTCCTTGATCGCAGGCGAGGGTCGCGTCGTCCATTTCTTTGTGACGGCCTTTTTCAACCGTCGCCAAAAGTATGTCGCAAAGGTTTCCACTGACTATGGCCATGTCAGGAGTTTCAAGGCCCAAATACAAAGTTCTAAAATCAAACGTGTGTCAAATATGGTAAAATACAGGAAAGAGCATTGCAAATGAGCAAAGAAGAGGAGCTTGAGCACAGGATTAACGAAACAAGCGTGAACGAAACGTAATTCAACTCTAGCTAATGCTTTTGCTGTTATAACAAGCTCAAGAAATGTACGTTTAGCAAAACACATCCTTTACAACGGAACCTCATACCTACAATTTAGTTGCCAAGCGGCGCGTAGTTGGAACGAGCCGTTGAAACACCAGCGCGTGACTCACGAGGGTTGAGATGTGGGTTGCCAGATTGACTTTTTTCCTGCACTTCTCACACCTCCCGCTTCGCGTCATAAACAAACAGAGCTCGTGCGTCCTGCCAAGACTCGGCGCTGCGTGAGACCCTCAGACACACAGTTGTTTGTGCATCAGCGGTGGGCGCGGCGCGGAGCTAGCGCTGGGTTTGAAAATGACACCGCGACATTCGGCGGAACATTCAAGGTCTAATTTATACTTTTAAGGCGTGCAGAAGGTTTGTTTTGCGGTGCATAAACAAGTCTGACCGCTTCCGACTACTTTTACCGGCAGCAGTATTTAATCTCACGACCCTGACCAGTAGCCGCGGATGCTAACACTGTGCACACGCTTAAAAGGAATACATGTGGATATTAAGGGTTTGTGAGAGCTGGAACAAGTTATAGATTTAAATACCTACTTATACTCAAATCAGGACTCAACTTAAAAACAGACAAAACAAAGAATGGACAAAATAGGTAAATTATTATGCTTTGATTCCTCTTTTTGATTCCTCTTTTTTCTGATGTCACTTCCTTTTTTCTACTTTCCTTTACTTGTCCTATGTTCTACCTTTTCCTTTCTGTTCTTTTGGTTGATATGTGTTCTTATAAAATATAAGATTGCCAAATAATAAATATTGAATTAAAATTCTCTTTTCAAGACTTCTTGCTTAGCAGGCCAGTTCCTTCAGATTGAAAATGACCTTTCGGTGGCAGTTGAATCGTCCTAATTGTTTAAAAAAAAACACAACATTGTTCAGATGACGATTCTTTGATACTTTTTATTCCTTGCTTCTTTTCTTTTTTAGTTTTATCTTTTCGCTCTCCGGTCTTAAACATGTCTTAAACTGATCTTAAACAGGTCTTGAACAGGTCTTAAACTGATCTTGAACAGGTCTTGAACAGGTCTTAAACAGGTCTTAAACAGGTCTTGAACAGGTCTTGAACAGGTCTTGAACAGGTCTTGAACAGGTCTTGAACAGGTCTTGAACAGGTCTTGAACAGGTCTTAAACTGATCTTAAACAGGTCTTGAACAGGTCTTGAACAGGTCTTGAACAGGTCTTAAACAGGTCTTAAAAACAGGTCTTGAGTAGGTCTTGGACAGGTCTCGAGCAGGTCTCGAACAGGTCTTGGAACAGGTCTCGGAACAGGTCTCAGAACAGGTCTCAGAGCAGGTCTTGAACAGGTCTTGGAACAGGTCTTGAGCAGGTCTTGACAGGTCTTGAACAGGTCTTGAGCAGGTCTTGAGCAGGTCTTGAACAGGTCTTGAACAGGTCTGGAACAGGTCTGGAACAGGTCTGGAACAGGTCTCGGAACAGGTCTCAGAACAGGTCTTGAGCAGGTCTTGAACAGGTCCTGAACAGGTCTTGAACAGGTCCTGAACAGGTCTTGAACAGGTCTTGAACAGGTCTTGAACAGGTCTTGGAACAGGTCTTGGAACAGGTCTTGAACAGGTCTTGAACAGGTCCTGAACAGGTCCTGAACAGGTCTTGAACAGGCCTGGAACAGGTCTGGAACAGGTCTCGGAACAGGTCTCAGAATAGGTCTTGAGCAGGTCTTGAACAGGTCTTGAACAGGTCTTGAACAGGTCCTGAACAGGTCTTGAGCAGATCTTGAACATGTCTTGAGCAGGTCTTGAACAGGTCTTGAACAGGTCTTGGAACAGGTCTTGAACAGGTCTTGAACAGAATCACACAACGTCTACAATCGGGACTGAACTAGCACAAGACCAAACACAGTCTGACAAGAGCGATGGGCGTCCTCCTCCCCTCGCAGCGGGACAGTCTGGGAGCGTCTTCCACCGGAGGATAGATGTGTTGGCTTTGACAAATGGGCCCCCCGCTCCGATCCAGGTGATTCAGGACCCTCCCCCCGCCTTCACCCGCCGCTCCTTCTTGCTCTCGTCACCAAACACTTAGCACCGATTAATGTGTTGATTTGTGCCAGGACGCGGCCCACTGTGGCGGCTGATGGGTCGGTCCGCGTTTGTCCTTGTAGTCGCCGGATATGTCCTTCCAAAAAGATACAGAAGCTGAACAGCATGAGGAGGGAGAAGTGTCTTGCCCAAGTGCACTGTAAGAATCGTGGGGCTGCACAATATTGGACAGGATTGTGATTTTAAGCACTGCTATAGCGATATTATTGAGATGTTTTTTTGGCAAAATCATTTCAGTTATTACTATAAAGAACGAGAATCCTACGGAAAATGTTTACGCTTTTAAATGTACTTTCTTAACGGACAAATATTCTGCATTTTTTGAGTTGTCATCAGCCTTTAAACATGCTCTTGAGAACCTTTAGTTTGGCATCTCATGTTTTAGAAGGGAAAAAAAAGTGTTTATAAGGTTACATTTGTATCCCTGGTGTTTCCAACGGGACTAGCTGTGTTTTGACGCCATCTACTGGCTGCAGAGGGAACAACACACAGTTTAATACACACATTTCAAGGCATTTCAAGGTGGCGTCTCACTTCCTGGTCTCAACACACAGTTTTGATTGTAATTAGATGGAATAAATACTCACAAGGAGCCCGGAGAAGATTTGTGGAGTCAAAAAACAGCAGAAGATTCTCAGAGCGGCGTCACAGGTAGAATATGACGTCACAGATCGAGGAGATTCAGAACGGAGTGTTTTTGAGGCTCGGAGGGGAGAGGACTTTGTGTGAATGAAGCTAAATGTGCTCCAGCCGAGTTTGTGACGAGGAACAGAGTGAGAACAGGGTTAAAAGAGAAAGAAAGACAATTTTGCATATGTGTCCTTTAAATGTCTCACTTTTAAATCTGTTTTTTTGGTGTGGCTTTTTTCACCCATGAGCTCAACAGGTTTTTATCTGTAAAATAAAGGTTAATAAAATAAATAAATAAAACATTTAAAACAAATGTTGTCCATGTCTTAATGTATTAGTTTGTCAGAAAAACAAATAAATAAATGACTAAATCAAGGCTTATTTAGACTGAAAGAGTCAAATTGTGGATCAAATCCTCTGGGAAAGTGTCAGACAGTTGTTTTCCCAAGTGAATACAATGTAAGTGAAAACAAAATACCGTATTTTCCGGAGTATAAGTCGCACCAGTCAAAAAATGCATAATAGAGAAGAAAAAAACATATATAAGTCGCACTGGAGTATAAGTATAAGTATGTAAGTATAAATATAAGTATAAGTTGCACTCCGGCCAAAACTATGAAAAAACTTAAGACTTATAGTCCGGAAAATACGGTAAATAGGTTGTGTATTACAGTCACATTTGTATTCTTCTTAAGCTGCTTTTACGTTACGGTGCAGGATGTTTAGAACCATGATCTGTACGAGAAATCATTAAAGTCAGGTACAGGCCCTTTAAACATGTAGAGATCAGTGGTTCTCAAGCTGTGGTGCGTGGGTTCCTCTGCCGTTAAAACATCTGCATTTTACCTAATTATGTATCTTAAATTTGCTGAATTCTCAAAAAAAAACAAAAAAAAAACCTTTCAGCTCTTTTACTCCCAGTCTGTGGAGCAAAACCCAGAGACTTTGAATTTAATGATTTTATGCCATTTTATGAATTCAAAGCACTGGTTAGAAATGACCCACTCTGCCAGTGCACTTGCTTTGTATCATTTTATCCAATTTTGTATGTGTAAGTATATTTTTATGTATTTGTTAAATTGTATTAGTTGTTTTATTGAACGTTTTCTTGTATATGTAGTGATCTGTTTGAACTGGTTTTCTGCCGTGTTAGCAGGGCGCTCTGGCAAATGAGAAATCGCTCCCAAGGGCCCTCGATGTATAAATAAAGGTCATATTCATGTCGATTTCATGTACATTTTTGTCGTCCTTGTGTCGTTTAGATCTGGTTTGGCCACAGTTAGGACCGAGAACAGACCTGCTGAGAACATCCGGGTGTCTTTTCTTGATCCCGATAAGAGTTCGAGCATGTTTTTTGACGAGCGAACCACATTGGAGAAGGTTTAAAAGATAAAGAAACAGTCACATCTGCATTGTATGTCCACTTTAAATTGCGTTTCTCTCTTCGTGCTGTAAACACCCACAACAACGCGCTCACACAACACCCATACATAGCTGTGAAAATACAATATCTGGTGTGATCCAAACAAATTGTATATACAATGACCAGGATGAACCCTCGCGGGATTTACGCCAGGATTTCAATAACACGCCGCGACGTCCTGTTTTGTTTTGTACCTTTTCTATCTCTCGCCGTCTCAGAACTCATATTAATTTTTCATCACAACAGCGCACTTTGCCTCGACCTGGGCGTTCTCCTGCCTTCACCGTCAATAAACACAACCAGGTTAGAATTTTGCAGCGGTATAAATCTTTAACCATCACAGCGGCGTATTAGCTATTCTCTAAAACAGACGCCGTGCTCCGCGTTTCGTGGGGTCACATGCCATTAATCCATAATTCATACAATAATGTGTGTATTCCCCGTCCGTAATGTATAATTCATGTTAAATAGCTGCGCGGAGATGAAGCCAGAATGCAATTGGACGCAACAGGGAGAGTGGCCTTTTCGAGCAGCCGTTTAATAATAAAGTATGAGGACGAGCTATGTAACTTTTAGGGTGGGGTGTCCGTTACCATGGAGATGATGCGGCCTCGGCAAGTTGTTGGTCGGATCGAAGGCAAGTCCGCTCTCATTTAAAGCAGAACTGATTATTACATGTCTTTGTCAGTCCCTGTGATGGTTAAATATGTATTTTCATGGCGTTTGAAGCGTTCGGCGTCGCCCCCTGCTGTCTCGGCCTAGTAACGTTCACCGGCATCGACCCGGCGACGACTCTCCTGAGAAACCCTCGCTCTTTTTTAAATATTTGGCAAAGGAACATGTTTTTGTACGTGATTATACAACCTCGTGTAATAAAGAAATGAAAAAAAATTGGGAGGAAAAATTGCGTCTATTTACTGACAATGTATTTTCACAAGCGAGCTGCAGGGGGAGCTCTATCTCTTTAACACGGCTGCGAACTGGAAGATTTTAAATAAAGCGGTCCGTCTCACATGCACATGAAGGATAGCGACAACACGCTCTTTGAAAACTTCAGGAAGCCACAAGCGAATACCTACGAAAGTGTCACGTGGCCGCGCAGTACACAAAGGACACGCCCTTTCAGTCTGTTCACGGTGAAAATGACCCAAAAATCCAAACCTCGTGTGTGGATTAAAAAAAAGGGAAGCATTCACTGGAGGTAAGGTACATGTGAAATGGAAAAGTTTGCAGAATCTCTTGCTGTTGCTATTTTTACAATTTACGTCCGGCTGCTCTCTCTGGCGGTTGTTGTAAAGTTCATATCGAAAACGTTGAAACGATTTGAGGCTTTGGAGCCGCGACGCAAAACCATGGAAACCAGAGTCGCACCGACCCAGAGACATTGAGGAGGGACACGACAAAGTGTCACTCAGGCCACGCTTCGCCAAAATCGTGACGTGGCAAACCCGGATTGGTCCAAAAACCCTTCCGTTTGCAGCCGACCTAAGACGGTGTTTCGTCCCCCCCCCCACTCCACAATAAACTATCAGACCATCAGAATCGACTCTCGAATATCAGATTAATGCATCAACTTTTTCTTGATGTTTCAAATTATCGACCTCATTCCAAGAAATCTAAAGCACCAACATTATCCCAATCTTGTTCAATAATTCACTAACGTACTACACAAGGCTGCGCCGCTATTAAAAGGAACACATTTGGCCGTGAATTACCCCCGACGCCGGTAATAACTGCGATTTTCAACATTAGACAAAATGACAGGTGGAGACCGAAAGGAGCAATCACCATTTTCAACTTTTACAGCTTTCTGTCGGTAATGAGAACAGCAAGTCTTGGCTCGGCTCTGGAGAGATAATCATTTAAAATCGCTTGTGTGTTCTGAAAATGGACAAATTAAAACGGCACAACTGCGCGCATTGGGCGGGGGAAATCACGCAGGGATGACCGGGTAAGATCGGACGGGGAAATGATTTGGCAATACTACAACAACAATACTAAAAAGAACCTGTTTCTTCTAGTTCAGGCAACGTATAGAGAAAAAAAATGATAAAACTGATATTTAAACCATGTTTGGATGAAAAAAATGTGTCATGTTTTTTCTTAACACCGTGTCAAAGTGCCCATTATTCATAGACTGTTTTTGACACTGTTATCGATGTATTAGGGCCTCAAAACTCCTGCCATGGACACAATGTATGGATACACCTTTGAAATGTTCTTTTGGCAGCAGGAATAAAGGCAATTACAATGAGATGGACGACACAAACATCACCAACGATCAAGGACTGGACTGAGATAGGGACAGACATCAGGCAAATGGAAACAATAATATCCAGACTTAATTGGGATGGTTTTATTTTTTATTTAAATATGCCATGATTTTAAATTTTTTTTTTTTTAATGTTTTTTAATTTTATTTTTCCCTCTTGGGTCAGTTTTTGTTGTGTTCATTCTTTTTTTTTTTTTTTTTTATGTAAATAAAATAAAAAGGAACACATTTTCTTGGATTTAATTTTCTCAATGGTGTAATGTAGAAAAATGTGTCGACGTGCACGTAAAGAAGTGCGCAGTTTTGAGGAAGAGCCCTGATCCAAACCAAGTGTGAGTACTAAAGTTGTTTAACCCAGAGAAAAACCCAACCACACACAGGCAGAACATGCAAACTGAACACACACAGAAAGACTACCCAAAGCTTGCAATGCTTCTACTGTATGTTCCAAACACATCCATACACATTCTGGATTCTGTCCGATCTCTGCGCCATTTTGTCCGCCGTTTGGTGATGACGTGAACATGAGCTGACCACTAGGGGCAGCAGTGAACACACAGCTCAACAGTGGAAGCTTTGAGTCACTAAAACAAGCCGTAAAACCAATAAACGCTCCACTCACCTCGTTTTCTTTACTCTTCTACAACAAAAGTGATCTAAAAACCGTCGGGGCTGCCTCCATGTTTGTTTTTCATGTTTGTTTACGGTTGGCACTAGGTCATATAGGGAATTGGAAAGGAGGAAGTGACAACAATGCCCGTGACGACATGGCGAGGACGACATGGCGGGAGCCGGGCGGAAGTAAACAGGTGGTCGACTGTAGTAAACATGGCGAACGGTCCCGCTAATTCTGCTGATCCATCAATAATGTTCACTCTGAAGTTTACGCTGCATTTGATGTGAACAAGGACCAAACAATGAGTTCCTGGTGATGTTGTCTTGCTGAAAAACAATTTAAATGGGCGTGAATTGAATGTAAAACAAAGAATTGTTAAAATGTAAATCACATGGGTCTGGGTCCTAACCCCTGACCCTAACCTTAACCCTTAAACCTTAACCCTAACCTTAACCCTAACCTTAATCTTAAGCCTTAACCCCTAAACCTAACCCTAAGTTTTAGGTTTACTTTGTTTGGTTAAAACTAGTTTATACCATGACTTTGTATTAGCAAAAGTGTAGCTAACTCATCCCAAAACAAACTAGACTGTAAAAAAATTGTTCAACTTGAGATAATAAAGCTCCGTGCAGGAATCGATCCCTCAGATGCTTTGCCCATAGTCGTGTCTCTAACCATCGGGCCAGCAGATCTGCTAATTTAGAGTTGCGAGACAGTAAATATATTTCACTCACCACCAGCTGTACCAAAACCGTGTAGCAAAATGGTGAACCGCAAGTGATTTGGGCCGGAAGAGCGCCGCCATCTTGGATTTCATCACTTCCTTTCCAATTCCCTATATGACCTAGTTCCAACCGTTTGTTTACTCTGTTTCGTAGTGTTTTGGTGAAATTCTTCTTGGAGCGCCCTCTGGTGATTATTTAACGGAGCACAGACCTGGCTTTAGAAACAACCAGAAGTATATTTATGTATATACACTGAATATATGCAGAAGTTCATGTAAAATAAAAGTGTGTTGAGCGTGGCAGAAACCCAAAAGACCTGTAATCAATTATTTTATTTATTTATTTATTTATTTATATATATATATATATATACACACATATATATATATATATATATATATATATATATATATATATATATATATATATATATATATATATATATATATAAACAAGAACATTGGTATTAAAACGATGGATCTTGGCATTTCCAGTACACTTCCTGACTGATTCTGTTTGCTTTAGTTTCTTAAAGTGTTTCATATTTTCAAAAACAAAGTGACAAAGGACACATGACACGAGGTTAATGCAGAGAGAGAAAAAAGGTTTTAATCACCAATAAAAGTTACATTTGAGCATTCAGCTTGATTAAAATGCAGAGTAGATGTGGTCATTTTGGTTGATCACTTGGATTGGGGGCTGCAGCGGTAGGTGTTGGAGGAACAGCCCTCAGCTGGTTTAAATCCTATCTATCTGATAGGTTCCAATTTGTTGATGTAAACCAGAGCTCCTCACCATGCTCTAAAGTAATTTACGGTGTGCCACAGGGTTCGGTACTCGGTCCAATTCTGTTTACTCTTTATATGCTGCCATTAGGCAACATTATCAGAAAGCATGACATTAACTTCCACTGCTCTGCAGACGACACTCAGCTGTATTTATCAATGAAACCTGATCAGAGCGATCAAGTAGACAGACTTAGTGCTTGTGTGAAGGAGATAAAAACCTGGATGACACTAAACTACCTGCTTCTTAACCCTGAAAAAACCGAGGTCATTGTGCTTGGCCCTAAGCATCTACGAGACGCTCTATCTGAGCAGATAGTCACACTGGACAATGTCAGTGTAGCCTCCAGTTCTACTGTAAGAAACCTTGGAGTCTTATTTGACCAGGAGCTCTCATTTAAAGCTCATATAAATCAAGCTTGTAAAACAGCCTATTTCCATTTGCGCAACATCGCCAAAATCAGAAGAATCCTGCCTAAAAGTGATGCCGAAAAACTTATCCATGCATTTGTAACGACTAGATTAGACTACTGTAACTCCCTGCTTGCAGCGTGTCCTAAAAGCTCCATAAAAAGCTTTCAACTGGTTCAAAATGCAGCAGCAAGATTACTAACAGGAACAAAAAGAAGAGAGCACATTACGCCAGTGCTGAAGTCTCTTCACTGGCTCCCCGTCGAGTCTAGAATCAAATTCAAAATTCTACTCTTGACCTACAAAGCCATAAATGACATGGCCCCATCCTACCTCAAAGATGCTATAGAACCATATCATCCAAACAGAGCTCTTCGCTCTCAGAATGCTGGCCTTCTGGTGGTGCCAAGAGTCTCTAAAAGTACTGTAGGAGGTAGAGCGTTTAGCTACCAAGCTCCTGTGTTATGGAATCAGCTCCCGACCCATGTTAAATATGCTGACACAGTCTCTTCATTTAAGTCCAGGCTTAAAACGTTCCTCTTCGAAATCGCTTATGGTCAGACTAGTTAGGAACAGAAACATCAAATCAAATCAAATCAAATCAAATCAATTTAGAAACCCACAGCTTTAGCTACGCTGCCCTAGGAGTAACTGTGCTGGGGGAAGTATGGCAGCTTGAGCACTATCCTCTTCTTCTTCTGACTACTTATGCTATCAAACAATATTTATTTTTTGATTCCACTTGCAAACTGTTCACCGCCTTATTTTTCTTCCTTTCACTCCTGAGGACCTGTGGACCCAGATGCCCCTCCCCTGGTGAAGTGGTCCCTGCCCTGTGTGGACGGTCCCTCATCTGCCTGAAGAGTGGCTCCAGTTCGCCTCAGTCGGTCCCTCATCTGCCTGAAGAGTGGGTCCAGTTCGCCTCAGTCGGTCCCTCATCTGCCTGAAGAGTGGGTCCAGTTCGCCTCAGACGGTCCCTCATCTGCATCGAACTTGAAAAAGCGAGAGCCAGACTGAGTCCAGCCCTCATCACAGCCTTCATCACAAACAATCAAGGCAAAACATGAAAACAATATTTACCATATGAATGTGTAAAATAAAATCAATTCCTCTTACCTTGGTCACCTTCTGCCATCTGTGATTGGAAAATTACAAAATGCATTAAACAGATGAACATTGCATTTACACAAACCACATCAACATTGAGACTAAAGGAGAACTAGACTCAGAACTAAAGCTGGGCTGGATCAGGCCTGAAACAGGAGAAGAACAGGACCAAACCAAGGACTAAACGTGTGGATAGTCCTGTACTTACAGCTCGTGGCGTCAGCAGAGCGGCGACGGCCAAACTCAAGAAGAGTATCGGGAGGCGACGAGCGGCCATGAAGTCAAACGTTTCTCTGACGATGAAGGAGGTTTTAGACGCTGAAGGTTGTTCAATGTGATATTTTAAGACTTCTCTACTGTCGATGCACTTTTTATGATTAAACTCACGTATTTTCCAGAACCGACTTGTTTCTGTGCATAGCCTGAGCTCCTTATCGTATTATTAATGAATGAATTAACTCAAATAGCGCAGCAGTTTCGGCCGCGCGCCGCGGCTCTGTTGACACTCCCTGTCTTGGCCAGCTGAATTTCCTTTTTGACTACCAATCCTACGGTGATCGAATCACGCGTATTTCTATATTTATGATCAAATGAAGGCATAAAGCGGAGGATTCGAGATGTTCCCTTGTTATTTTCACATACACAGTACAACTTGCGGTGCCTCCTGTGAGCAGCTGGTACATTAAACGTTGTGACGAGCCCCAGTGCATGTCTTCGTTCTTCGTGCGCATTTTACAGACTGACTACATCCCGATGCCGTCTGCACCTTCACTTTAGCCTATGAGGAACTTTCGGACCAGTGAACCTTCGGACTAGAGAACTTTCGGACCAGTGAACCTTCGGACTAGAGAACTTTCGGACTAGTGAACCTTTAAAACCTTCGGACTAGCGAACCTTCGGACTCGTGGGGGGTAACCGAGCGGCGCGTGTGAGCTGCGGGATACGCCGGTGAGAGCGGCGCGTGAGCTTCAATGTTTTATGGAGTATTTCATTGTATAATAACTGTAAAAAAATAAAGGTTTCTACTTCATGGATTTCGCCTATTGCGGGTTCTTTTTGGAACGTAACCCCCGCGATAAACGAGGGTTCACTGTACTACTAAACTGTTTTTTCAACCCACAACGGCGGAAGGAGGACAATATATCGATTTTGTCGAGGATATAATTATAATGCCTTTCTCAAGACGAACTTTTCAAGAAAAGTTAGACATTGTAAGAAGAGGTCGTCCTACGCCGACGCTGCAAAGTCTGTTACAGGCGGGTTTGTTCCCACTTTCAAAGTTTGGACATGACGCGTTGAAAACATGTTGAAAACGACATGGGAAACGCACGGAGAACGACGTGGAGAACGAGCGGACAGCGAGCGGAGGACACACGGACATTGTCACAGAGAAGGTGAGGCCACGCCTGTTTAAACTGTGTTTCTGTCATAATGTATAGTGTCTAGAGCCATGGCATCATAATGATGGTAATATGATGGTAATAAGAGGTGGATTCATTCGGGTGGGACTGTGTATGACCTCACTGAAGGCCCAAGCCCCAGACCCACGGCCAGCCACTGAGATATATATATATATATTGAATTTAGCTAAAAAACTTTCAAATGTTCACACTAGGAAATTACCCAGCAAACACTCATCTAATGTCACAATTTTATCACAAAAATATATAAGACCAACTTTATTTTGTTGAATTGATATTTACAGAGTCAAAAATATGTGTAAATTCTGCATAAACTTTGGATGGAATGATTCCCTCGTGTGATGTCACTTCCTGTCATTTTCCACAGATTTTTTGGTGACTTTCTCGACAAACACCCGCTCGATTGGTGTAAAAAACCTGCCACGGGCACTTTAAAGGCCGTCTTTTAAATCAAACTGAGCAATCTACGAACACAAAAAAGTATATTAGTGAAGTATATTAACGGTAGAATAATGTTTGATTTTATAACTGTATTCTTTGGCTATAAGTTGACAGGTTCAGTCTGCCAAACTGCTCACACTCTGAACAAAAAGGAATGTCTTGCCCAAGGACACGACGCCAGCGCTGGAATTGAACCCGTCAGTCTTAGAATCAAAGGGCAAAGTTTTTCACAGTTGGAATAGTCACACTTTTCTTAACTTCACAGCGGCAATCTGACAAAACAACTTTTTTCCCCCTCCGTCACAAACCCGCCAGCAGGTAGCTCGGTGTGACCTCTCGCCCGAGTTTACCCTTGCACGGCGCCCCCTGGTGGTTCCCCCGCGGGTCTGTGCCTTCCCCCGGTCTAAACAAACACAAGTTATCAGCGCGGGATCAGGGATAAGAGCCTCGCTTGATCCATTATCTTTGGCATCGTGTCCCCGCGGCGCGTTGGATACCTGTCGAGCGGCGCTTTAATGGCAAACAGCCAAGGTCAACGCGAACATCGGCCGCCAGGTAAACACGGGAGGTCTTTAATTCACTCGGAGCTGCATCACGCACATATGAGGCTTTCACGGAGCGTGGGAAGGAGGAGAACGGCGCATAAATATGTGACGGATGTTCATTATGGATCCACGGACACATTTACTGCTGAAACGTCACAGGAAAACGCTTTTAAAATGTATAAAAGCTTGAAGCGCCCCCTACAGGTCAGATGACTCACTGAACTAAAATGCAGTAAAGATGAATATATTTTAATAAATATATATGTCATAACAGGATTGCAAAATTTTCAGGTTTATAATTTCACTTCCTTTTTGTAATTGATGGGCCAAAATTCATCTAAATGTTAGAATTTGCTTTCGTTTGACAAATAGAAATATATGAGAGCACTTTTGTTTTGTTGAATTCATGTTTAGAGAGTCCAAAAAGTTGTTTCTTTGTGTAAATTCTGCATAAAATGTGACTGGAATGAGTGTCGCTGGTGTGATGTCACTTCCTGTTATCATAATACATCTCAGGAGTTCACTTTCTCCTTGGCAAATTTTTTTATTTGATTGGATAAAAAACGAAGGCAAACTTCCAAGTGCTTCTTTGACCATTATCTCCTTTTCAAACGGACCTCGCTCTCTCCATTTCCCCGTCACAAAACTCTGATCATGTCTCGCTTTTATTAAACGACTTCACACTGACCTCCGTCTCCCCCAGTTCTCCCGAAGTCACTGAGTCCCGCCCCCCCCCCCCCCCCCGCCGTCCCCCCGTGACAGAAGATTCTTTTGTCTTTAATCACAACCTTGAGAATCCCTCTCTCCCTCCGTCTCCCCTTCATCGCTCATATTCTCCGTCTTCCTCCCTCCTTCTCTTCCCCTCTTCTGTCTCTACTACTTTCTCCCCCTCTTCCCCTTTTCCCTCCTGAATGCTCTGATATCTGTCCCTCTCCATTTCCCTAAAGCTCATCTCTCTTTCCTTCTTACCCTCTCTTATCACTCTTTCCCTCCCTTCCTCTCGCTCTCTCCCTCTTTCCTTCTCCTGCAATGCAAGGCTCTCCATCTCTTCTAACTTTCCCTTACCCTTTCCACCTCCTGCTCTCTATCCTCTTCTCTTTACTCTCTCCTCCTCTGTCCCTCCATCCCTCTATCATCTCTCTCCCTCATCTCTCTTATTCCCTTTTTCTTTCTCCCTCCCTCCGTTTCTCTATATTAGGCATTTTGACACAACGCCCTCATTATCCCCGGTCACCCCTGCTCGTCCCTCCCCCCTGGTCCTACTCAACCTTCCTTCCTTCCTTTCTTTCTTTCTTCCCTTCTGTCTCAAAGCGTTCTCGTCTCTTTCCATATCCATATTCTCTTCTCCACCTCTCTCCCCCCTTCTTTCTCTTCCAAAATTCCCTGATATCTCACATTCTTTTTCAAACTCCTTCCACTCCTCTCCCACTTTCCCTCTCTCTCTCGCTTTCCTATTCTCCATCAATGCAGTGATCTTTCTCTTCTCCTTGTTCATTTCCCTCACTCCTTCTCCTTCCCACTCTCTATCACCCCCACTTATCTCCCCCCCCCTCTCTCTCTCTTTCCTATTCTCCATCAATGCAGCGATCACTCTCTTCTCCTTGTACATTTCCCTCATCCCTCATCTCCCTCTTTCCTCCCCCTCTCTCTCTCTTCCTCCGCGCACAGATCCATTTCCTTCAGGGGGACGGCGATGCGCTCGGATACGCGGCGCTCATACGATCGCGAGCGCGGCCTTTGAACGAAAAAATAAAAAACGCTGACGCGATCATTAAACGCGGCACAACGAGCTCGTCATATCTGATCCGGATTGATACTTTTGTTCACCTATTGGCAGAATATTAGATGAGAAGAGCCAACATGCCCAGCTTGCAGTTCCTCGCACTTAAAGAGCCCGCGATCACTTGACGTTTTTTGATCGAATATTCATGCGCGGAATACTTAACGCGCTTATCGCTTTTAACCCCTCCGGATCGGGCGGACTCGGCGCGCGGAGCTCCCCCTGATCATCCACCTGACGTAATGGCCACTTTGGAAGGATGCCATTGATGTTTTATTTCTGCTCGCTACAGAAAGAATAACGGAGAAGGCGAAAAGTGCGAAGCGTTGACGAGACACTCGCCATGATGTTCCGATGTTCTCTCTCGGAATAGGAAAAGGTGAGAGAGTTTGCAGTCTGGTTTATCAAGACCCCATTAGTAGTTCCTGGGGTCTCCTTTAGCTTTTAGCGGTTGAGATACTGGCTATACATGGCACGAGTGAAGAAAGTGTGTTGCCCAAGGACAGAGCAGGAGTTGGCGTTGCCGGAACTGGAATTCAGACCGATTAGAGGGTGAAGATCTCCATAAAGACTGAGATTCTGTGTAGTTTTGTTATAGATTAGGCCAGGTTTGGGCCTTGAGGTTACATGTTGGTTCATTTCCGTTGGTTTTACAGAACAGAACAATAATATAAGACAAGATGAACATGTTAAACACGTTCATCCGGCATTTCACACAGACGTCTTTGCAGCCTCCAGTAGTCCCACCCTCACAGTCCTCGTCCTGCAGAGGCCTTCAGGTGCATCTTCAGGGTGGGATTCCTCCTGCTCAGTGTAGAAAAAAGATTTGGAGAGACGTTTCTGTGGAGGGTCCAACAACAGCTTATCTTCCATGGAGATGTTATAGCTTTGCCTGGAAGGTTTCACGGTATGGCATTAAACATAGCCACCTCCACAGAGACAAATGGTCAGATCTATGGAAAGGGACTCCATCTTATGGTAAAAAAATCACATTTTATCAAGGTGTTTTTAGAGATGAAAATAGATGTATACAATTTTGCGGATCACTGCAAATAAATAAACGTTTGACGTTCTTGAAATTATTATTATTTCTTTTAATCGCTGTTGAACCTTCCATCTGTCTTGATTGCTGATAAGAACTGTTAAGCTGAAGATGCCACGTTTTCCAAATGCGACGGCAAACATTTACCCTCGTTATCATTTAATTTATTCATGTATTTCATGTTATATTAGGGTTACATTGTCCACGTTATTATGTTATGAAACGAACACTTACCTTACAGTAACAACTTTCTAGATCCATCAAAACATTGAGTTAATATGGGAGCGCTGCGAGAATGCGTTTGACCCATCCTCCATGTCGAGCCTGAACCTTGGTCCTTATACTATTCATGTTGGGGTTGTTACTTGAACGGCAAATTGGTAAAACATGCTAAATCCATAATCCAAAATGATGTTCTGCTACTCAAACCCGTTTTCGCCGCCACGGGTCATCCACAAAGACGACCCGCAGACACCGCGAGTACGAAGCGCGTATGACAAAAACACAAGATCATATTTTATGCTACAAACGAATGATAAACCTCGACGAACTACATTGTCCTTTTTTTCAGAGATTGGATTCCCCCCCGTCCCAATGACCAGCTCTCTTCTCTCCTTACGAAACGCAATCAAACTTTTCCCCCCGTTGAACGAGCGGGCGAGCGGTCGGCCCACGCGCGCGGCCTCGCCCCGCCGCGCTCGGCCCATCTCCGGGTTCAAATCTCGGATACAATGTGAACGATGGAGTTTCAGTGTCAATGCATCGCCCCGCAAAATTACCTCCTCCGCCTGGCTTCCTCTAATCTCTGCGGCTCTATTGAAGGAGCGAACCCCTTCTATCCTCTTCCATTGACAAGGTAAAATAGGTTTTGCCAGCTTGATTGACAACTTTGTCCGACCTGACAAAATGTAATGCAGTTGAGGACAAAAAACAGATCACGGATTTCTTTGGAGCCAATCTCGACTCGGCGATTACATTTTCCCCGCCGTCTTCTTCTTTATTGTATCCGATGGGCTTTTGGAGCGCGCGGTATTGTGCCGCTCCGCCGCTCGCCGCGCCGAGGTGAGCGTCGGAGGCCAATACGTATCTGGAGAAAGGCGTGACAAAGCGCCACATTGAAGATATTAGCTTTGGAGTGCCGCGGACATTTAGCGGGGAATTCTCGCGAGCTACAAAAGGAGTAAATAAAAGTGTACAATGAGGGGAAAGCAGGGGGGGAAATGCGAGCGAAGTGTTCGGGATCGTCCGCAAAGTCAAGATGGTTGACAATGCAGATGGAAATGGAGAGAACGGAAAATCACGGGCTGCATATTTGTATTTCACTATTATTGGCTTTTGGAGATGAATATTTTGTCTCCGTACCACCTTTGAGGGGCCGAGCGGGTACGGGCCTGGTCAGTTCTTGGAGTGGACACTTGGGGAGCCGTTTGAATCCAGGTGTAGTTCTTGTTTGGTCCTGGGCGGTGCAATGTTTACACCGTGATTGCAGTTGCGTGTGTTTTTCAAGCTGAATTCGATTAGTCCTCGTAGCCCCAGTAGGTTACTTTATCATGAATAATTTCAGTAGTAATAGTAGTAGTAGTAGTAGTACATTCAGTAATATCACATTTTAACACAACAACCTCATCAGAGACATGACTGAAGGGGTTTAGGACCAGTTGAAGTAAAAAAACAACAACAACAAACCTATAATGCCTAACGCTATTTAACGTAAAAGCATAAGAATTTCAAGAAAAGGGACAACATTAGTATTAAAAAATGTGTTTTAAACCAACTTTTAAAGGCATCTGTTGACTATGACTATGTTTTTAATTGATCATCCAGCTTGTTACATATACTTACCACTTTGACAAAAATACAATCACTTTTTTATTAGTTTGATTTGATTGAATACACCTGTCCCTCTAAGATTATACCGACTCTCGCTCTGTTCAAATAAAAAAACTGTACTTTTAAAAGCCTTCAACCAAAAGTGTGGGGGGGAAAACTCCTCAGGTAAGTCAGTTCACACACCTTGCCCATCTCTGAATGTGGAAAACATGCTTTCTTACAGTGAGCAGTGAGAAAGCAGCCGCTTGCCTCCACAGAGACGCATAACTTTAATGCCAGACATCGACATTCTGTACAGCAACATCGCGCAGCAGCTGTGTGAAAGACGGCAACTGCGCAATCAACGGAGAAGTAGTCGACTGAAAAGATCCTCGGTCGACTAAAGACACGCCCTGTCCACCGATTAGTCGACTAACAGGTCAAAAAATATGAAGTATCTCAATGTATCTTACCAAATCTGCACTCAAAAGTACTAGTCACGGATATACAAGTCGGATTACACTTGTGATTCGCTTCAAAATCTTAAACTCACTCCATATGGTTTCCTTTTTTCTGTCGTCCCAGATCAATCCTTTTTAATCAACATAAAATAATTGGTCGACTGAGACCCCATCGACCGATTAATCGACTGAATGACTAAACATTACAGCTACGAAAAACAAACAAACCTTTTAGAATAAATGGTTTGAATTAAGTCCCAATAGCACCTAGTTACTTCCTGTTTGCTTTGTCATTTAATAAATTCAAGAAATACTTTGAAAAGCCTTGTTGAAATAGTGTGGGAAAATAACCCTCTGCTCTTCACACACTTTATATAACGGGCTGTGTGTTATCACCCCAACTGACAACCACACTTTTGTGCGTTAGCCCGAATCATGAACGTAATTCGCCTGAAAAGCCCCATCGTCTTTGCGCTAAACCCTGTGGCACGGCGACCTTGTTGCGCGTCTCGTCTCTTGCCTCCTCTTTCACCATCGCCGCTCGCGTCGCTAGCTCTCTTGTGAGCGATAGCGGGCATTAGCCTCGAACTCTTAATTGCCAAATATTTGATGCGTTCTCAATGGCCTTTGAGAGAGCGATGAGCCGACGCGAGCGCTCAAACGGCACTCTAAAATGTCGCCGTCATACAAAGCTGTGGCGCGTCCGTGTCAACAGCGGAATTAAAGGGCTCTGATGGCCTCCGCGCTTGGACTGTGCTCATAATTACGAGAATACATTTTAATTCATACATAGCTATTTCATTAAGGACTCATCCATGGGTTTCAGTCACATCACTTATTTGTTGTCGCCATGTTGCAGACGTCACACGTACGGTTGTTAGTCATGAGAAACAGCACATCAAAGTGAAAAGTAGAAGGGTTTAAAAAATAAGAATTAAAAAGGGTTGATACTTGAAGAAGAAGGAAGATCTGGGCTTTGATCCTTGTCTACACCAAAAGGACAAACATTTGTGGACATTTCTATCTGCTTTTCCTCGTCCAAAAGCCCTCTGCATTGGACACGCCCTCTGCACCGGACACGCCCTCTGTGCCAGACACGCCCTCTGCATCAGACACGCCCTCTGCACTGGACACGCCCTCTGCACTGGACACGCCCTCTGCACCGGACACGCCCTCTGCACCGGACACGCCCTCTGCGCCGGACACGCCCTCTGTGCCAGACACGCCCTCTGCATCAGACACGCCCTCTGCACCGGACACGCCCTCTGCATCAGACACGCCCTCTGCACCGGACACGCGCTTTGCACCGGACACGCCCTCTGCACCGGACACACCCTCTGCATCAGACACGCCCTCTGCACCGGACACGCCCTCACAGCTTTCAAGAGCACGGACTTTGTGTCTGATCCTAAATTATAACACCCGAACAGTTGGAAATGAGGCTCCTTAAAACGGTCTGCAGTGGGCTAGCGTTTATTAGCGTAGCCACTAGCATTAGCTGCTAACGACCTGAAACAAACAGCTCCGCCTCAGTCTGGAGTGACCTCTGTAAATCCACTGGTCCCTCCTGACCACAGGGGTCTTTGGGGGCGTGACAGAAGAGAGAGAATCCTTGTGTGACGTCACTTCAGACGCATGAAGTAAAGACAGTTAAGTAAAGATATCTTCATGGTGGACTCCCCTCTAGAAAAGTGACGTACGGCACCTTTAGGTCCATTTGTGTTTGACATGACGGTTTCAGAATGAACGGTTAGCTAAACAAACTTAGTTCCTTCCATAAGTTGTTGATGTTGAACATATAGTTTTTCATGGTTCTCATACAACGATATCTCTGCCTGGATTAAATTGTCTGTTGCTTGAAATTTACTTCTTATAGTTTTCTATTACGTCATAAGGCGCTGGTACAGCTGGCAGCCCGGTGTAAACGCTCTCTCTTCTTTCTCACACTTATTGTGCTTTATCTCCTATATTTTGTAAATATAGTTAGTATATTTTTTCTATTTTACTGTACGATAGGGACACGCACTGGAATAGTTTTTTAATTCAACTGTTTTTGACTTTTTTCGGCTGGATTTGAGCGTTTTTCGTTGCGTTCGTTGTGTTGTTGTGACATGAGCTAGCTCCGAGCGAGCCCACCAGCCCCCCCCCCCGCGCCCTCCGGCCGCGCTAAAGTACGGCGTGTCGTCGGTACACGTTTATATACACGTTTATATGAAAGAGGAACTTCACGAACGATCGGGACACGCACTGGAATCGCTTTAAATTAACTTGTTTTGACTTTATTCGGCTGGATTGAGTGTTTTCGTCGTGTCGTCGCGATGTGTTTTGGCTCTGAGTCCCCCAGCCCCGCCCCCCGGCTCCGGCCCCGCCCCCCGGCTCCGGCCCCGCCCCCCGGCCGGCGCCGTACCGCGTTTCCACAAAGGAGGAACTCATGAAACTGCGGACAACAGTCGTCTTACCCGGAGATCGTCACGTTAACCCGTCGCAATACTGACCTAACCTAATACTGATGTGCAATTCTGTCATATGTGCAATTGCTGTTGGAATTCATGTGCAATTCATGTGCTGTCGTGACACATTTGTGCAATTACTGTCGTGATCACATGCAATGGTATTTATTTATTTGTCTATGGGAGTTTTTATTTATTTATAGGAGATCTTCTACTGAAAGTGTTTTTCAGACTTCCTATAAGTGATCTGTTCTTCTGGATCTACCTCTGTATCTTCCTGCGTTGCACCAATGAAATTTCCCCATGTGGGACAATAAAGGAATATCTTATCTTATCTTATCTTATCTATCTTCAAAATGCCTTTTAAATGTGAAGGCAATGTCATTGAGTCAAATATTTACACTAAAATCTGCTTTAAAAATGTGCAGTAAGAAATAAAAGTCTGGTCCAGGCCCTTTAATATATAGAGCATTTGTTAGAACATGACTAATCCTGCTCTAAACTGGAACTAGACCAGGTTTGCAGGACTACAGGTGGACTAAACCGGGTCTAAACTAACATCCACCATTTTTAAAGCATATACAGTCTAGGCACGAACCACAATATGTCTTAAGCTTTTTAAATCAATACTTTATAACACGATCTAAACATGCTTATAATGCATTTATTTCCTGCACTCACATAGTCTGGGACCGTGCCTTTAGTCTGCGAGTTTTGATAGAAGTAATCGACAGGAGGATTTACCAATTAGAGAAACAAATGGCAGTTTATGAGCAACAAAAAGGCGAAGCACTAAATGTTGCGATCGTCTTGTCAAACAACGCAACAGTCGATTGATTCTCGCATTCCAACAGAGGGTAAACGAGGCCTAAACGAGAACTAAACCAGGACCGAAGTATCAAATAATCCAGAGCTGATTCATAACAAAAAGTAGATTTCAATTCCATTAAATAAACCTTTTCGATTTGACGTGAACTGCAAAAAGACCCAAAACCACAACCAAAAGTCAACCAAGAAATGACCCGTGAAGATACAACGATGACGTCGACTCCCCCTTTCGTGTTCTGCCTGTAAAACACCTCGAGATGACCTATGGACAAACGCAAAAAGTTGACTTTGTCGGGAGTTTGCGGCGCTCGAAAATGCCAGCGTACATTATTAATCGTAATGACACGGACTTAGCTGGGCGCTTGGGTCGGTTCGGCGGGCGGTCGGTCCTGTTCCCCCTCCGCCCCCCATCGCTCTCGGAGAATCCGGTAGCTCGTCCGCTGTGAAAATGTCTCCTCTCTCGCGGCGGGAGGCGAACGCTCGGCGCCAACAGCCACTAATCATTAGGCCGACATCGATAGAGCCGAGCGCGTTCGCTCAGCCACCGGACGAAACACCTGCGAGTGATTCTCTGCACAGATATCGAAGAGGATCTCTCCGAGGACACGGCTAATTAATCAACGGAATAATTAGCATAGCGAGGTAAACGCTTGCCAAAGAGGTGAAAGTCCAACGTGCTCGCCGATGAACCAGTTATCCAACATGTGTCCCAATGATACGATACGATATTGACAGCACTGTAGCGGGTTAAGCTGGTACCCAAAAACCAGATGGTGTTCACTTCCATCACCTTTCTTTCCTTCTGTTCTAAATGTTACTTCCTTCTTGAATACAACTGTATGCGTTTGACTAGTTTCTGCACTTTAAAGGGGCTGTACACTAGTTTTGTCATGTAGTAAGTGTGTTCTCGCCACGGTAGAACAGATTTACAGCTTTAAGGGTCAGAATCAGAGCGCTGTGCGCCGTCTGCAGCGAATGATTGTATTGTATTCTCCGCGAAAGCAAGACGCGCGCCGTTAGCAGGCTAGCTTTTGTTAGTAAACGGGGAAATCCGATCGGACGCTTAGAAACTCGTCTGTGAATCATTACGATGCTCGGAAGGTAAGTGAGCGATACACGTGGAAAATAGTTTTAAATGGTCTGGTTCTGTTTTTCCACATTTTTAAAGCGGTAAAATGTTAACGTACGTATAACGCGACAACGACGACCCGCGCTACAGCTAAACCGATGAGCCAAATGACATGGCCCACATTCAAAGAGACAAATCTTTTACCAAACCCTACAACACATTCAATCTCGTGAAGACAAATCAAAATTGCATTAAACATTTCGTCAACAGAGAATTATTTAACACAAAATGGTCAAATGAATTCCCCCAAAGTCTGAACTCCAAACTTTTACTGCAGATCTCTTGATTATAAAACCTCAAATAGATGTTTTGTCTTGTTTGTGGAACTATTATGCAGCAAGAAAGTCTCTCCAAAGCGACGGACCGTTGAAATGTAAAACAAAGCCATTATTATTTTTGTACCAAATGGGACAAAATTCTCGCAACTTGTCTCGAAGCACAACCGCGGAATTGTTTTAAAAAAAGTAGTTTGAATCCAACAGCCCAATTACTTCAGGTAACGGCCGCGTCCGCATTTAGAATAACCTCACGCCGCTTATAGACACTCCCATTAAGACACTGTCACACCGTTTCATTATTCTGTGACCTTTGCGAAGGTCAGCCGTACCTTTGTTCAACCATCATCATCGTTGATTTAAAAGAAAGCACAACGTGTGGAAGTAACATAGGCTCGGATCACACTGTGAGCGTGTGGAGGTGAGAGGAGACAAAAGAGTAGAATAGAACGGCACTAACAAGAATGTTTCCATTTCAGCCGCCAATTGGTCGTGGCCGAAACATTTGAGGGTCAAAGACACAGCTCAGAGTATCAAGAGAGCTTTAGACCTTGTTTAGTCTAGGATAAGGTTTGATTTAGTCCTGGTTTAGTTCTGGATAAGGTTTGATTTAGTCCTGGTTTAGTTCTGGTTTAGTCCTGGATAGGGTTTGATTTAGTCCTGGTTTAGTCTTGGATAATATTTCATTTAGTCCTGGTTTAGTCCTGGATAAGGTTTGATTTAGTCCTGGTTTAGTTCTGGATAAGGTTTCATTTAGTCCTGGTTTAGTCCTGGATAGGGTTTCATTTAGTCCTGGTTTAGTTCTGGATAAGGTTTGATTTAGTCCTGGTTTAGTCTTGGATAGGGTTTCATTTAGTCCTGGTTTAGTCCTGGATAAGGTTTCATTTAGTCCTGGTTTAGTCCTGGATAAGGTTTCATTTAGTCCTGGTTTAGTCTTGGATAGGGTTTCATTTAGTCCTGGTTTAGTCCTGGATAAGGTTTCATTTAGTCCTGGTTTAGTTCTGGATAGGGTTTGACTTAGTCTTGGTTTAATCTTGGATAAGGTTCGACCTCCTGCTGGTGCCAGAGTCAGGACAAAACATGGACCAGCCTCCTGCTGGTGCCAGAGTCAGGACTAAACATGGACCAGCCTCCTGCTGGTGCCAGAGTCAGGACAAAACATGGACCGGCCTCCTGCTGGTGCCAGAGTCAGGACTAAACATGGACCGGCCTCCTGCTGGTGCCAGAGTCAGGACAAAACATGGACCGGCCTCCTGCTGGTGCCAGAGTCAGGACTAAACATGGACCAGCCTCCTGCTGGTGCCAGAGTCAGGACAAAACATGGACCGGCCTCCTGCTGGTGCCAGAGTCAGGACTAAACATGGACCGGCCTCCTGCTGGTGCCAGAGTCAGGACTAAACATGGACCGGCCTCCTGCAGGTGCCAGAGTCAGGACTAAACATGGACCGGCCTCCTGCAGGTGCCAGAGTCAGGACTAAACATGGACCGGCCTCCTGCTGGTGCCAGAGTCAGGACAAAACATGGACCGGCCTCCTGCTGGTGCCAGAGTCAGGACTAAACATGGACCGGCCTCCTGCTGGTGCCAGAGACAGGACTAAACATGGACCGGCCTCCTGCTGGTGCCAGAGTCAGGACTAAACATGGACCGGCCTCCTGCTGGTGCCAGAGTCAGGACTAAACATGGACCGGCCTCCTGCTGGTGCCAGAGTCAGGACTAAACATGGACCGGCCTCCTGCTGGTGCCAGAGTCAGGACAAAACATGGACCGGCCTCCTGCTGGTGCCAGAGTCAGGACTAAACATGGACCGGCCTCCTGCTGGTGCCAGAGTCAGGACTAAACATGGACCGGCCTCCTGCTGGTGCCAGAGTCAGGACTAAACATGGACCGGCCTCCTGCTGGTGCCAGAGTCAGGACTAAACATGGACCGGCCTCCTGCTGGTGCCAGAGTCAGGACTAAACATGGACCGGCCTCCTGCAGGTGCCAGAGTCAGGACTAAACATGGACCGGCCTCCTGCTGGTGCCCAGAGTCAGGACTAAACATGGACCGGCCTCCTGCTGGTGCCAGAGTCAGGACTAAACATGGACCGGCCTCCTGCTGGTGCCAGAGTCAGGACTAAACATGGACCGGCCTCCTGCTGGTGCCAGAGTCAGGACTAAACATGGACCGGCCTCCTGCTGGTGCCAGAGTCAGGACTAAACATGGACCGGCCTCCTGCTGGTGCCAGAGTCAGGACTAAACATGGACCGGCCTCCTGCTGGTGCCAGAGTCAGGACTAAACATGGACCGGCCTCCTGCTGGTGCCAGAGTCAGGACTAAACATGGACCGGCCTCCTGCTGGTGCCAGAGTCAGGACTAAACATGGACCGGCCTCCTGCTGGTGCCAGAGTCAGGACTAAACATGGACCGGCCTCCTGCTGGTGCCAGAGTCAGGACTAAACATGGACCGGCCTCCTGCTGGTGCCAGAGTCAGGACTAAACATGGACCGGCCTCCTGCTGGTGCCAGAGTCAGGACTAAACATGGACCGGCCTCCTGCTGGTGCCAGAGTCAGGACTAAACATGGACCGGCCTCCTGCTGGTGCCAGAGTCAGGACTAAACATGGACCGGCCTCCTGCTGGTGCCAGAGTCAGGACTAAACATGGACCGGCCTCCTGCTGGTGCCAGAGTCAGGACTAAACATGGACCGGCCTCCTGCTGGTGCCAGAGTCAGGACTAAACATGGACCGGCCTCCTGCTGGTGCCAGAGTCAGGACTAAACATGGACCGGCCTCCTGCAGGTGCCAGAGTCAGGACTAAACATGGACCGGCCTCCTGCTGGTGCCAGAGTCAGGACTAAACATGGACCGGCCTCCTGCTGGTGCCAGAGTCAGGACTAAACATGGACCGGCCTCCTGCTGGTGCCAGAGTCAGGACTGAACATGAACAAGAGGATTATATTTGCACTCTTCTCGTTCATATCTTTAACTGTTTTGTGACTTCTGTATCCTGAAGCGCTGCGACGTCCGACTCGAGCTCTACAGATAAACGCGCCGCTGAATTTGAGTCGTCGCTCGGTTCGAACATCCGCACGTCTCCGAACAGCTGGCGTCAGCGATGTCTCGTCAGTTCCATACTGCAGAGTCATTCTACCGCGTTCGCCATGTTTTTTTCTTCAAAAGACGGTGGTAAAATGAACAGAAGGGCCAGAAAAGTGTCGGGCAGGTGGTCATAATGTTCTGCCTGATCGACACACTCACACAGCGATTATTGTGCGTCGCCTGAGCAGTTCCTCTCGGATTATTTCAATGGTTTCGACATCATTAACGGTCCAAAAATACCGCGTGAGACACAAACTGTGCTTTTTTTTTCTCGTGTGTGTCCATTTCTCTCTCTCCCGCGCTCAGCATTTTCACAATGTGCTCTTTTCAAATGTCGAGGGAAGTGCGGCTCCTAATTTAGTCGGCTCCGAGACAAAATTTGTGGCTGTGGCCTGCTGGGATCAAACATTTGGAGGAGAAACCTTTTGCGAGTACGTCGGGGGAGTGAGAGGAAGGGGATAGCCATCTTACACAAAAAAAACAATAGAATTAGGTTACACTCGATCTACTCTCCAGGAAAACTTTTGCAGATTGGGTCCAAGTCTGCAGATGATAATAGTTTTGCAGCGCAGTGGATTTATGCAGCGTCTGGACCGGGGCACCCACCGAAAATACTGTTAGAATATATTGAAACTTCTCTTTACAAATACAGCACATTGGTTTAAAGACTTGCAATGCTAATGTTTCTATTATTTTAATTGTCTGCGCATCCTGTAATTTGTGATTACGTATTATTAAACATTGAATCCTCATACTTCCCAACTTATCCATCATCCCAGGGGGAGATAACGCATAAAAAAGCGGGAGATTGCCCCCCTAAAAGGGAGATTTCAAATTTCATCAGAATTAAGAGATAAAAACAAATAAAAACAAACAGGGACACACATTTTTACTTTATCTGATACATTCATACGACCTAGACCTGTATTTATTTTTTTTCGTCGGTTTGTCATTGTCGGCGACTCTAGTTTTGGCACCACTCACGTCGTTCATCATGATGTCAATTTTATATTAAATACCACGTGCACACTTTAACTTTGCGATTTGCATTCTGGGACGGAAACACGCCCAGCATTCTTAGCGTAATCAAAACCAACATGGCAGCGCCCATGTCAGCTGTTCCCCCCGCTCGCCTTCGCTACCAAAATAAAGGATAACGGCGTAGAAAAGGTCAATTTTTGAAATATCTTCAAATCGGGAGATTTAGAGGACCCAAATCGGGAGACTCCCGACTAAATCGGGAGGGTTAAGAAGTATGAATCCTTGTTCCTGCTTAAAAAAACACACCTGGAGTTGTGTTTAGCTTCACTCACGCTTGTTTTATTAATCCGGTTTACAAACTCGTCTTCGCTGCGTCTTTGCTCAGAGAAAAACTCATTTTAAAATTTTCCAGATTTGTGACGTCAAAGGTCGAGATCCGGAGATGTTTCCCGGAGTGTCTTGCACAAGGACGCCGCGGCAGTATGTCCTGGTCAGAGCTGGAACACAACCGCCACGTTCAGGGTCGTGTCGTCACCAACACTAAATTAAAGGTCCTCTGACAGGTTGAACTAAAATGCAGTTAAGATATATATACATTATTGAATGTTTCGAAAACTTGATTTAAAAAAAAAAATCACAGAATAGCAAATTTTTAGGTTTATAGTTAAAAGGTGGAATGGACGATTTTTTTCAGCAAATTTTTTATCATATTTCCTCGTGGCGTGGATAGATCATTAGTCCAGCCACGTATCAATCAGAAAACGTACCTACCGCTCACCTGCAGCCGCGTCAGGCTCGTCCCCACGTTTTCGCGTGCCTAAGCGCATGGATCTATCATAATATAGTTCCCTCAGTGTACGGGGCAAAATGAAGACGGAGAAAGACAGTTCGAGCTGACGCAGAAGTGGACAGAAATCTACGGGAGACGAGAGATGCGATGCGCTCCGTTGCGCTAATAAACAAACGCACGTGTGTGTTGTATCAGTCCGCACGGGGGAGTGGCATGTGCACTTCCACCTGCGTTCTCAAATCGCCGAAAAATCGTCCATACCGCCTTTAACTTCCTGTTTGTAATTGATGACATCACATGAGGAAATTACCCAACAAACACTAGCCCAAAACTCATCTAACGTCACCATTTTAAAAAAAATTATGAATAAAAATATATGAGAGCGACTTTATTTTGTTGAATTAATGTTTAGAGAGTCAAAAAAGTTGTTTCTTTGTGTAAATTCTGCATAAACGTTGTCTGGAATGAGTGTCCCTGGTGTGATGTCACTTCCTGTCATTTTCCACAGACTTTTCAACGTTTTCTCCACAAGTACCTGCTCGATCGGTGTAAAACTACAATTTCGGTATCCATTCAAACAACCTCCGCCACTTTTACACACGCCTTAACGAGCCGCACGGACGAGTTAATTACACAGTAAAGACGACTCGACGACGGAGGTTGAAAGAAAGGCACCCGGGCCCTCGGGAGATTCCAAGACGGAACAATGATCCTGAGATTGGCCATAAAAAAAAAAAAAAACACCTCCAAACTACGATCACATCTCTCGCTCATTAATTATGCGCAGAGAGACAAAAAGAGGGCAAACGGCCTCCTCTGCCCTTGCCCCGCCCCCTTGCCCCGCTCCGATGCATTCATATCGGCGAGAAACGATCCAGATTTTTCACTTCAGAGATGACAATTACCAGTTCGGGGACGGAGCGCCGGGGGTCAAGGTGGCCGTCCGATGAATGAGCGGGTGTCACGTTTGCAGATGCCAGGGCTCCCTCTGCGTTCACCAGCTGGCTCCGGAACGCTCCCCCCGGGCCCCCGGCACCGCCATCGACTGCACATCACAGATAAGGGGGGGAGGAAAGGATAGTTTGGCATTAGGGCGTTTTTGGAGCGAAAGGACACACGTTTGGCCTTATTTGTATATTGGCCCGTAAAGAGTGCTTTTGAGTGTCTTTGGTTTGGCTTGAAATAACGTTGAAGACCACACGTGACTTTCCATCGGTCAGGAATTCCATTGTCAGGGTCGGTGTTGACGCTCTGCACATCTACTGGCAGCAGAGGGTCCAATAAACACAACCTAGCTTGATCCGGCGCGCTAACGTTAACGCGCAGTTGTAACGGAGGCGATTTGAGGGCGAAATACTCAAGACAACGAGTCTGGAGAGGATTTATTGATTTAAAAACAGCACCTCTGGATCTCCACCTTTGACGTCGCAAATCTGGGACATTTGAAGCTGAGTGTCTTTGTGAGGCTCGGCGGGAAGAGGACTGACCGGACGGGATTAGTGCGTGAGTGAAGCTAAATCTGTGAGCAAATCAAACACACGATTCACACACTGCGACCTCCATTTAGAGACGTCATGATAGCAAATGTTAGTGTTGCGATTGTAACATCACAATTTAATGATTATTCACAATTATTGAGACCAAACAACAGTGAAATGTTTTAATTTTCCTACATTCTCATGGTTTAAAACATATTATTCCTCAAGTTTGTGACCAACTTTACAAAACTCTCTGAAACTGTGACAGAAACAAGTACTCAGTCTATTTTTTGGGCTTTATATTGAACAAAAACGACTTAATTTTTATTTTTAAAAAAATGTTTAAAAAGTGTTTAAAAGTTAATTTGTCAAGAGTTTTAAAAAAAACCGTTTATAAATACATTTTAAATAAATAATCGTGTTATATCAATGGAAAATATTGATTGTCACTTTTGTGTTTTGCTATGCAATTATCAAATTGCTACACAAATTTGAGAAAATTAAAGGATTGTTTAGCAGCTGCTGCTGTACAAGTGAAAATCCTTAATCTGAGCCCTGAACTCGCTGTGGAGTACAAGTATATAAGTATAAATATAAGTATAAGTCGCACCCCGGCCAAAACTATGAAAAAAGGTGTGACTTATAGTCCAGAAAATCAATAGCAATACGTCATAAAAACACAATAAAATACAATAGTTTCTTCATCAAATTTATAAATACCATAAACCTTTAAAATACACAACTGCTAACATTATCCTCAATTCATGCAGAAATTGAGCAATTGCGTTCAATGCCATGACAAGTGAAGCAACAACAAACCCTTCACAATAAAGGTCACAGAGCACATCTTTAATACGACTACAGTAATCGCTCTTTTCGTGCTCAGTGCTCACATCACAGCTCCGTTTACTCGCCGTGTACCTACACAGCGTCGCTATTCCCCCGCGCGCCTCGTGTGTACCTAGCGAACGGCGCTAATTTATGAAACAACTCCAACGTGTACGAGATCAAACGGGTCTTTCTTTACCAACTTCCATCCTTTACCGCCTTTGTTCCCCTCCGTCATCCCGCCCTTTGTACACCCTCTCCCTTTCTATCCCCGCTCTCTCTCTCTCTCTTAAAAAGCGGTAGGCATATTCATGAGGGGAGCATAATTAAGCAGCGGGGCCTTGGACGCCTTCCAGATGGGTGAGTTATTGTTGCCATTATTGCTCCTGGCTGCTATGAGCTCTGCTATCTAGGATTAATGCTGTTAGGATTTGGAGCTCCGACACCATCTTACCACTTAGTCCCATGATGGATCGTGTTAGCCAAAGTCGTTTGCTCTGACACTCTCTACTTCCCCGCTTTTTATGTACTTTGCCTCGGCGTATTAAGGCTCTTACCACTGGCTTAATTGCCTATTTAGAATTCTCCTCTCTGTGACCCAAATGCGTTTTATTTGGCGAAAGTAATTAAGTTACCTGTAAATATTCCGTCCGCCGCCCCATCCATCTCTGTTATGTGACTACTCTGTTTTGGTGTTTTTAATTAATTAAATGGCGGCGGAGTCCGGACACTATTAACCCCGCCGAAAACAGAAAGAAATTGGTTTTAGTGAGGCTTAGAGCGGGGGTTTTGTGTTGAAGTGCGTTGTGTACACAGGCCTAAGCGAGTGATAAATTAGATTAAAGGAAGTTGAGCCATTACAAAATAAAATCCTTGTTAATCGCGGGGCTTTGGAGACGTCAGTCACAGTTAATCACAGTTTTATAACATTGTATTAGTTCTGCGTGGTGCTTAAACAAATTATTATTTATGATTCCAATAGTAGAGGCTAAATGGACTCCGGAAAAAGCACTTAAAGATCCTAAATTTGTCGGCATACTGCTAATGGCCATTTATGTGCGGTTAAAAAGCTAAAAGTAGAATTTATTGCAATAATGAAATATTGAACAGTGCGAGCAGAATTACACGGAGGATGCTGCGTGATGGACTGCTTCATAAAATGTAAAAAAAAAAACAATTCTGGCCGGCCATTCTGTGCCAAAAATCAGCTGCGTAGCTCTTGGCACACATAAAGTCATAAAATAATTGGAACTAAATCTGGACAATAAACATAAAACAATACACAACAAATATGAATCATAATCAAATAACAATGAGGTGTTAGAATAAATACAGACGTTGATTGTGTATACATATAAAAGGTGAAGCAGTTGGTGTTGTGTACAGGGAGAAGAGCAGAGGGGAAAGTACACAGCCTTGGGGAGAGCCCTGCGCTTATAGTTCGGAGTTTCCAAACAAAACAGGGAGAACGGTGTTGAACGCCGAGCTGAAATCGACAAACAGGACCCAGGGGGAGGTTCTGGGGGAGGTTCTGGGGGAGGCCAGGCTGTGCGAAGTGAATTTAATGACTTACCGTGGAACATTCAGGAAAAGTATCCATGGAGATGGTAGGTGGCTCCTCCAGTGACTCAGTAGATCGATCTTGATTTCTTAAATATGCACAGAATCATACACATTTATTTTATTTTTTCCTCCATTAGCTCTTCTAAGCCTTTTCTGGTACATATGTAGTTAATGTCAGTTTTTTTGACTTGTGACCACCCGAGACCACCCGCTCACTGCTGTTTACATGACGTATGTTTGCATAAGCGTTCCCATCAAATGACCTCCATTAAACGCATCATCCACGGAACGGAAAAACATTCACGACACGGGCAATGTCCATTTCCTGTCGGTCAATGGCTTCGCGAAAAACATACAGACTAATGCTCCAACACGGCCATTTATGTCACGCTGAAAGGGGCATTTAGGCATCTGTTTGACGTGTAATGGGTGAAAGTGACTGCTCAGACAATCAAAACAGCAATTTATGGGACATTTTGGCATTTTTCACATTTTAATTGAGTCAATGATATGGAAAATAGGTTCAATGTTGAGCACGGCCATCGTCGCATTAGGCTTTTTAACGGCCCGTGGAAAAAAACTCAAGCTATCGAGGAAATAAGTGCGTTTTTGAACTCCAGAAAGTGAGTACGATCACATGTCCAGTAAAAAACAGATATAATAAAAAGATAAACCAATCATTAGATCAGATTCATTGGCGTGTGTTTACATGCCAAAGAGAAATCTGATCATCACAAACACCTGTCGGTTAATCAATGGATTTTTTACTTTTAACTGTTGCTTTTAGAAGAAACAATGCATTTTAAAATATCTCTTTCCATCATTAACATTTTTCTAGCTTGTCTTTTTGCATAATTTCCCTTGCCAATCAGAAATAAATCGTCTTACCTCCCTCACACATACACTGCTTACATGTCATTTCAATAATTGGACAGAAATCAGATAACGATCATGTCCAACCCTATATTATTGTTTCCATTAGCGACCTAGCCCCCTCCTCCGCGCACGGAGAACAGGTCGGACACGGCGGTCGCCCCCCACAACCACTTAAACGGCTCCTTCATTACGCCCGCCACCTCCGCGCCGAGCCCCGGGACAAGCGAGTGCGGCGAAAGCGCTCCATTCTTTACCGCCGCCTTAACCCGTCCTTAAAGGTACGGCGCTAAATCACGGCGGTGCTTAGCTCCTCGCCCGCCTCGTACTCACTTAAGCGCTAATGAGAACAGCTTAGAGAGTGATTCATGGAGACAAGGAAGAAACAAGCAAGGCAAAACAAAAGCCACATTGTGCCCTTGATTTACTGGCACCGCGCCGGGAAACGGAGGCTGAAGACAAGAGGAAAGGGAATAAAATGCACTTTACAGCAAAGAGGTTCTGTATGTTCCTCTTGTTCCCTCTGTCAGAATGATCCATTGATCCAAAACACGCACCGCACGTACGAGCTCTTCTGATCCTGACCGAGACGAGCTGCAGAGCTGGAGTTGGGTCTCTGCTCCCGACGGTTGACCCGGCGGCGCTTGTTGAAGGATGGGTCAAATAGTAACTGCTGAAGGAGAACATGCTATAGAACAGAGAGATGTATGACGAGAGCAGATGTTTGTGTGTAATATCGCCGATCGCAAAGGAAGTGAGCCATGTTGGCTCTCTTTGTGTATCAGAAGTACTTATAGTCAGTCCTACGAGTATATTATTGCCCTTGCGGTCAAGCAGCCGACCAGCTGAAGAAATAGAGCCGTGCAAAATAAAAAAAAAATAAAGATCAATCTTTCTCTTTTGCAGCAGCAGCAACACGTTCATTTTGTGGACACTACGTCAGATGTTTATGAAGATATGAAATCTAATGCAATGAATAAAGTCTAGTGTGGCAGTGTGGCTCTGTGCAAAGGACTTCACCCATCTTCACCCAAGTGGCCGATGGCGTCGATTGGCAGCCTCTCGTGTGTCAGTCCACCCCAGGGCAGCTGTGGCTACACCAGCGATCGAATAAATAAAGCAATGGAAATGTGCAAAAACGTGCCACATAAAGTATAAAGCCATGACATCAAACACTTCCAAACTGTTTATTTTTTGATCCGTCCTGAGAGGTGGTCGTGTTATTAAGTTAACGGCACGTCACCCCGGTTCTTTCTGCTCTCCATTGGCTTCCCCTTTCTTTTAGAATTGATTTTAAAATTTTACGAAATGGCCTGGCACCTCCTTATCTGGTCGAGCTTCTGTCCGCTCGTAACCAAAGCAGGGCTCTAAGGTCTCTAAGGGCTCTAAGGTCTCTATGGTATCTAAGGTCTCTAAGGTCTCTAGGGGCTCTAAGGTCTCTAAGGTATCTAAGGTATCTAAGGGCTCTAAGGTATCTAAGGTCTCTAAGGTCTCTATGGTATCTAAGGTCTCTAAGGTAAGGGCTCTAAGGTATCTAAGGGCTCTAAGGCCTCTAAGGGCTCTAAGGTATCTAAGGGCTCTAAGGTATCTAAGGGCTCTGAGGTCTCTAAGGTATCTAAGGGCTCTATGGTCTCTAAGGTATCTAAGGGCTCTAAGGTCTCTAGGGGCTCTAAGGTCTCTAGGGGCTCTAAGGTATCTAAGGGCTCTAAGGTATCTAAGGTCTCTAAGGTATCTAAGGTATCTAAGGGCTCTAAGGTATCTAAGGGCTCTAAGGTCTCTAAGGTATCTAAGGGCTCTAAGATAAAAAAAAAATCAACTTCCACTGGACGTCCCCAGAGCCAGACTTCAACATTGGGGGGATCGAGGAGATAAATCCAGGCTAAAAAACGTATTTATTCAGACTGTATGTAATGACACTATATTTTGTACAGTTTTTTTTTTTATTTATGTTTTTGTATTGCCTTGATTTCATCGTGAAGCACTTTGGTCACTTTACGTCTTGTAAAAGGAGGTCGATTGATTGATTTGGACTGATTTTCTCCACATTTCCCTTGTTCACGGTGAAACTACAGCACATGCCATTTTACTTTAGTCCTACTTCTACCTGAGCCTCGGGACGACATTCATTTACCGCGGCGACCCTCGACCTCCGACCCGATGGAAGTTGTCGGCGTCTCGTTAAGAAACACGAGACCGAGCGCGCTTTGCTTTTATGTTGTGCAGTGGAATGTTGTGGTAGGCAGCCTCACTCCCACTTTCCCTATGCCCTTTCGTTCTGCGCCAGCGTACCGCGAGCAGGATAAATAAAGTTGAATTTATGTAATACCTTGCGGAGCCCATTGGCACTGGGGCCATGATATGTGTTCACAGACCAAAGGACAGGCTGAATGCTTGAGTGGCGTTGTACCTATTAAACGTGCTGCTTTAGAAAGAGGAAAATGCTTACTTTGATTTCCCCCAGGCTGCCGGCTCTCTGAGTGGAATAATAAAAAAAAAAAAAAAAAAAAAGATCAGGCGAGCGAAGGCAGCGCAAGAGAGCACGGGATCATTAAAGTGAGGCAAAGAGATATATCCTGGCGGAGATGGAACAAAATGAAAACGGATTGGTGATCATAGGTTAAGGGAAAGTTGCACCGGCGCCATAGAAACATTTGTTATCTGCATCCTTCAATGCCGCTGGGGTTAAACGTGTCGGGAACGGGGGGGGGCGAGATGAAGGGGCGTGGCGATGAAGAAGAGCATGCAAACTCCATATGTCGGCACAGTCTACAGGTCCTACTCGCAATGAGGCAAAATAAAACTGATTTACTCTCAAATATGCCATAATTTAAGGGCGAATATGATGCAAAATGGACTTTTTGGAGACTTTGACGATGCCATGACATTGTTCAGTCATAAAAAACATACTTGGAGTTGTATTTCAATTACACTACATTAATTCATCCTGTTTACGAAATTCTCTTTTCTGAGCCTCACAAAAAACATTCCTGTGCCGTTCTTAAGTCCATACATCACGTTAAGACTCGTTCTGAACTAGCATTTCTGACTCAAATCACATTCATTACAACCGTGCGATTCCTTCTGCTGTCTCCGAATCTTGATGAAACAACAGCGTAATGTCTGGTTTTCAATATAAACATTAATTTAAGTTCTAAAACATGAGATGCCAAAGCAAAGGGACTCTTGAGCGTTCCAATTTCACACTTAACAAGGACAAAACCAGGTCTAAAACCGCTGATATACTGTAAATATACTGTATACTGAGCGGGGACCAGGCTAGGAACACCCCATTGCCAGAACTAAACCAGGACTAAAGCGCCGTTAAACCAGGATCTTCCCAGAGCAAAAAGAAACCAGGTCAAATCCAGGACCAGGTCTGAAAATGATGGATGCACCCCACAAGAAGCTGCGGGTGACCAGGACTTACCCGGCCAAAACCGGGTCTAACGTGGGACTAAACCAGGTCTAAAGCACCTCTGACCCAGACGTTCTGACCCAGTTTCCCATCGCAAACGTCCAGAGTCAGATCCAATGCAAGCGAGTTCCACTTCCCCGTGTTCTAGGCTCAGAAAACACATCGATGGTGAGCGCCACACACGGCGGCGCTTCCTTGTTTATTATCGGCATTTTCCGTTTCATCTGACCACAAACGACCCGAGAACTGTAACACGTCTTTCTTTACCAGCTGAGGCAAGTCTTTCCCAAATGTGTGCAGAAAACCTGTGCAGCGATACGCGGGTGGGCGGCAAGCGTTTCCAAACACTTTGAATAAAACAAAGAACGGGAAAAGAGAAAAAAAAAAAGGTGGTGAGCGTCTCGAATGCCCCGAAGATAACAGGAACAAAAGCAGCAAGTAAGGATTTAGTTTGCACATTAAAGTCGACGCCGGATTGAAACCCGCGGAGGGGAAAGCGCTGACTTCGAACAAAGAGCTGTGAAAATTGATTACATTTTGTGGGATTGCGAGATGGGCCCAGCGTTTGTGACAAATGTAAATGGGGAAAACAACAGAGATGAGTCCGTGATGCGCGTTGACCTCCTTTCAGCGGCGGCAGGAAGGCTAGAGCCGCTTCTCCGAGGTCTGGGCCTCTGTTTGGTCTCCATGGAGATCGCGTCACGGGTCAGATCGGTGGAGGCGAGCGTCATAGTGGGAGAAACACACGACTTTGCCCCTCTTTTACGACATGTTTTGGGAGATTATGCATATTTTAAGCCCAAAAGCCATGTCGTGAGTGGTTGTGGACATGTGTTAGCTCAGAAATGCAGCACTGACTCTTAAAATCTGCACTTTCTCTTGTAATTGTTGAACATTGGAGGATAACGCAGCTCTTCTAGATTGAAATAAATGTTTGGTTTTGTTTTCTCTGATTCATGGTGCCGTTGGTGGACGTTCAATGTGTTGCTGACCAGGAGTAGAAATACTTATCAATATGAAGAACACATTATTTAATATGAAAGAAAACAGTATTTGGTAGAAAAATGACTTCTGTACTAAGGATCTGAGTCTTGGTTTACAGAACACAGGAAATAGTTCTGATCTTTCTGGTGTATTTCCAAAGAAGACGATGCATTTTAAAAAAACAAACTGTACGAAACACAAATGTAACATTAAATACAGGCTGCGGCAAACACAAAAAAATCTTGTTATTGAAATATAATTGGCTGGGACGGAATAATTGTATTGCACTAAAACAGAGTTCTGCTTTGTATTATGAATTGTAAATGGCAGGATTATTATTTCTTCTTCTTCTTCATGTTCTCATCTATTTTTGCAAGAGGTGGCGATGTGCCTTGACCTTTCGCAGCGGCGGTTAACCAGGTCTAAAGCGGGCTCCGGTGGGTCGAGCGGAGCTTTGGCAGGTGCTTTGGCAGGTGCTTTAACGGGTGCTTTGGCAGGTGCTTTGACAGGTGCTTTGGCAGGTGCTCCGAGAGGTGCTTTGAAAGAGCCTTTGGCAGGTGCTTTGACTGGTGCTTTGGCAGGTGCTTTGAAAAGGCCTTTGGCAGGTGCTTTGGCAGGTGCTTTGAAAAGGCCTTTGGCAGGTGCTTTGAAAAGGCCTTTGGCAGGTGCTTTGACTGGTGCTTTGGCAGGTGTTTTGAAAAGGCCTTTGGCAGGTGCTTTGACTGGTGCTTTGGTGCTTTGGCAGGTGCTTTGGCAGGTGCTTTGGCGGATGCTTTATCAGGTGCTCTGAGAGGTGCTTTAACGGGTGCTTTGACAGGTGCTTTGGCGGGTCCTTTGGCAGGTTTTTGGCAGGTGCTTTGACGGGTGCATTGACGGGTGCTTTGTGGGTGCTTTGGCTGGTACTTGGCAGGTGCTTTGACAGGTGCTTTGTCACTGTGCTTTGGCAGGTGCTTTTTCGGGTGCTTTGACAGGTTATTTGGCAGGTGCATTGACGGGTGCTTTGACAGGTGCTTTGGCAGGTGCTTTGGCAGGTTTTCTCCACAAATACCGGCTCGATTGGTGTAAAACCATCATTTCTTTGTACAACAGGTATAAACAAACCAAATAAAGTCAACATTTGAACATTTTAAAAACTCCGTCAGACGTCACTTTTACAAGTTGGTGAAAACAGAAAATTGCAAAGAAAAATAGGACAGCGCGATTATTTTAATGGTCACGAGAAGAAATTGGCGATGATTTAAGGTTTGCTAAAGAAAAGAAGAAGCAGCAGCATCTCCACAGGTCCAGAGGGCGTTCTGCTTTACTAACACGCTGTAATATGCATATGTTTCTGGTCATGAATATTCCAGCGGCTCAAACTGCCGTCCTCTCTCACATGGAATACTCACATTGTCAGCTGAAGGGCCGTAATCGACTTATTCCCTGAGCATCCATTAGGAGACTAAAAGACGGCGTGGAATTAGCTTAAGCTTTGTTGGACTTTGGACTAATTGGGACAAATATGCGGGACTATAAATGTAAGACTATTGATTTATGCATAAATGTCAACTCTCTGTGTCGTGCCCCGTGTTCACAATGAATTCCCTAAACTCTTTGTAATCCCAATAAAATAATTAGTCGACTAATAACCATGTTTATTGACGACGATGTCATCAACTGCTTAAGCGACTCAAGTCATTTGCCCTTTGTGTTGTGATTGGATTTGGATCAGATGTCAGTTTAAAGACGTTTAATAATACATCATCAGACACTGCAAAAATAAAATAAATGTGTTTTAAATTTTGCACAAAAATATTCAGATTTTATCGAAGAATCGCACATTTCTTAGGTGAAAGATTGTACTTCCTGTTTGTGACGGATGACATCACACAAACTCATGTAATGTCACTTTTTTTTTTGGGACAAATACAAACATATAAGAGCACCTTTGTTTTGTTGAATTACTATTTAGAGAGTTTAAAAAGTTGTTTCTTTTGTGTAAATTATGCATAAACTTTGTAGAAAATAACAGGAAGTGACATATTATCCAGATTTTTCCACTTTTCTCCACAAACAGCCACTTTGATTGGAGGAAACTATTATGTACATGTACAACAGGTATAAACACTTCAAATAAATTCAAAATTAAAAAAACAATCATGAAAACCTGTCACGGGCCCTTTAAGCCTACAGTATGACATAACCCATCTGTCAGCGCAGGTTCCCCAGCCCCCCCCCCCCCGCTCGGGCCCCCTCACCAGGCCGCGCGCTGGGACCTGGAAGCCCCCGCAGCCACAGTGCATCTGCTCGGCGCTGCCCCCGGTGTACGCCGGACGCGCACATCGCACACGGACGCGCACATCGCACACGGACGCGCACATCGCACACGGACGCGCACATCGCACACGGACGCGCACATCGCACACGGACGCGCACATCGCACACGGACGCGCACATCGCACACAGTGAATGTTGCCATCGTGCCAGTGATTATGGCGAGTGTGGAGATTGGAGCTTTGGCTGCTCGCGGTGTGACACAGGAGCGTGAAGATATGATCACATATGAATACGCGACAAGCTGGGTGATATTTTACGCTCACAATAGTTTATTTATTATAATTTGTTACTGTGTGGCGTTGTGTTTAACCCCTCGCACACACACGGGGTCTTTGTTTCATCTAAAGACGCTCAATGTAACTTTAACCATCTCAAAGTGTAATGAGTTTATTCGTATGCGCCTTTCAAAACAACAGTATTAAAAAAAAGATGAAAAAAAGAATAAAACACAGTATGAACCTGGATGAGCTCATTGATGACAACTGCAAAATGTCTGTTTTTATGAATAATAACAGACATTTTGATATAATTGCGAATCATCATCGAAGGCTCATGTAGAGACTCACTGAGGTGTGGAAAAGTATTGATTCTCTTTTATATATATATACAATTTTAGTCCATTATTAGTCATATCTGAGTTTATCCGCACATATTGACGGGGATGAAAGAAAGATATTGACGTCAAGCTAAAATAGTCAATGTGTCTTAATTAATTTTGATACAAATCTATAGATATTTCACACTCTTTTTGGATCCGGAAAGTGTCAATTTATTTGCACTTCATCAAAGGAAAAAGAGGGACTTAAGTGACGATGTGCAGGACCAAAAGAGGGACAGGCGGTCGCCCTACGTGCTCGTCTCCATGGAGATGTGATGACATGCGGGACGACTCATTGAACTAAAACGCAGTTAAGATAAATATATTTTGAATTTTGCCAAAAAACATTAAAATGTCATCCACAAATAGCATCTTTTTTGGGTTTATATTTTCACTTCCTGTTTGTAATTGATGACTTCACTCGAGGAAATTACCCATCAAACACTGGGCAAAACTCCACTAGTGTTTCTAATCAATATTTTGTATCTGACGAATACAAATACATGAGAGCGACTTTATTTTGTTGAATTCATGTTTAAAGAGTCAAAAAAAAGTTGTTTCTTTTGTGTAAATTCTGCATAAACTTTGACTGGAATGAGTGTCCCTGGTGTGATGTCACTTCCTGTCATTTTCTACAGATTTTTTTACGTTTTCTCCACAAATAAAAAAATAGTGTAAAACTATCATTTATATGTACAACAGGTATAAATACTTAAAATAAAGTCAAAATAAAGTTAGAACATGGTAAAAACCTGTCATTGGCACTGATCAATCGTGGATGTTTTATTGCTGGAAAACGTGTTACTCCGAGTGGGATCGCCTCTCCGCAGATCGGACCTGTAACGTGGTCCAGTGGCATCGTCTGCTCGTTTCCATGGCTACAAAAATGTTTACTTTTGTGCCGTGGAACAATCCGGGCCAACGAAACGACATCTTATGAGCAATACGTTTGAAGTTAACAATGTTTCCCCCCCAAAAGCTCTCGCGTCTAAGACCGCGTTTCTGAAATGAAAGTTTCTGTCAAACGCTCAAAAGTCAAAACTTTCCTCCGCGCGCGGTTTTGCCGGATGCGCCCCCTCTCCCCCCCCCACGCATCAGCGCAGTGACACGTTTCATCTGCACCTGCCTTTGTTCCATTATTACTCAACCTGTAGATAGATTGTTTAATAACCTCTCGCTCGCTTCTCAATTACCGCCCTTTTTTTTCTTCCTGATTCTGGCCCCGACACCTGCCGCCGCGCATCCAACTCCGCGGCGGTCTCCCGAAATATAGAGGGGCGCCCGGCTCTCTGTATTCCGTGTGAAGTCGGATCAGAGCGCCTCCTACATAAATTAATGAATAAACAGCATGCGGCGCCCAGATACACAGCGCGCGCAAACCCTGATGCAACAACAAAGCAACGCCGCGGCCCGCGCTGCTCCTGGTGATTGTGACTGCGGCAGAATTCGCGCGCGCTAGCTAATTAACACGTAAGAAAGAGTCACCCCTGATTCTCAAGGGGGGGCTCCAGCATTCCGAACGCGGTGCTTATTTATTTATCTACATCCGCGCCAAGATTGGAGGCGTTTCCCCGTTTTGTCGCCGCTGTTGAGTGTCGGCGATGTTCGGCTGCCGTTGCGCGAGAGTTGCAGTCGATCCGTCGCCCGATCTAAATGAATAATAAAGTACACGTTGGTGGCAAAGCTTGATCACCGTAATAAAGAGCGGCGTGCAGTGTCAGATGGATGTGGCACTCCGAGGCAAGTTGGCGAGCGCTGTAAAATAAATGACGGGTAATTTGACGCGAGGAGGAAGAAGGGAAAAGTATGCGCGCGGGATGAATTATTTACGGCCATCCGTCATCCGTCGCTTCTGCAGAAGGAAAGCGGCGGTCGAAGCGGCGGTCGAAGCAGCAACGAGACGCGAGATTTTTGACATGTTATTATTTGTTTTTGTAACTTTGACTGGACTGGACCGGGAGATGATGAACAGAACCGGTGATGAAGTGATGAACGAAGAAGAAGAAAATGTCTGCGGTTTAAAAATAAGTAAGAATCTGTTACGGGCGAGCTCTTCTGTGCGTTGCGTGGCGGTGTTGTGGGCGGGGCTTGGATGGGGATCACCGATTGGCCTGCTGGCGGCCAATCGGAGCAAGGAGGGCCACTTTCGAGAGGAGGGAGGTGCGGCTGCCACGGCTCGATGGGGGTTCTGGTTTCGCTCGTTTGGTCAAAGCCTTTCTTCAGATGAGTAAGATCGGGCTTTCTTGGAGTTTGTTGTGTTGGCACGACGACTGGCACACACCCCCTTCAACCAATGTTACGCACAGCAATTGAATGCTTTGGCTCTTCAATAAACCGGCCAAACGTCTTGTCCCGTTACGATTGTTTTGTGTTAGTTGTGTCGATGGAGGAATGAACCGTTCGTTGATGGTTCTTTGTTAATCTCTCGAAACAAAAACGCACGAAAAGTTGAACGTCTTTAAGGTGATTTTGATTTATTTTCAGACTAGTTTCAAAACGTAGTGGCACTAAGCAATGGAGTGGTAAGCGGGTATAGACGTCGCATTAGGGGGCGTGGCCTGGCGTGAGGGAAAAACCCCCGTCGATACGATAACGCACGCTACTTTTCTCCCTCTTTTAAGACGTTTCCGGGCGAATTGTGTATATTTTGAGCGCGGCGAATTCAAGACGAGTAACGATCGAGTCTTCATGGTGTTTGTTGGCACGGCGTTACCGCGATGATATTGACGGATTGTTCAGTATATCAAAATACAGCAGGCGGCGCTAGCGTGGCGGTTCTGTTTTGCACTTTTATTCTTCTTCGTTTCATTGCATTCGGTTGTCGAGCAGCGGGTGATGAGTTTCTACATTGAAGTGAATGGATCGCTTCCCCCACCGAGGTCTGTCCGTGGGTGATCTCTCTGATGTAAGCTGTATTTATCGGGGCCCCTGGCGAAGCGTCACGGGGGGGCCTGCCACCAGCCACCCCCACGACCTTTCTCTTGACCTTAAAAATGTATAAGCTGCAGTGGGAATTGATTGACAAGTATGTTCCAAGTGCAGTTTGATGAAGCCATGGGTCAGATTGGTGCAAAATGTAAGTGGGGATGGAAGAAGAACTTAAAAGAAGAAAAATTAGAAGAAAAAGAAGCCGTTCATGTTTGGACCCTTGGATTCAAACACACTGAACTGAATTGAACTGTAGCTTTAGCAAACTTTATATTGGGTCAGGCCAAAATGAGCATCTGGCTCAATCGGAAGAACCAGACAGCTGGGTCGGGCCGCTCGGACCCGGTGGAACTCTAAAAGAAACTGATCGCGGCACGACTCAGACTTGAGTATGTGTACGGTGGACCGGTGGGGGCGCTAGAGGACTTTGAAGACGAAGCAGAAGAAGAAGAAGCGAAAGAAGATGACGCAGCAGAAGAAGAAGAAAAACTCTCCAAAGACACTCTAACGTGGTGTAAAACTTAAACTGCAGTCAATCAGAGACCAAAGCACTGCTCTCTGGGGGCCCCAAGCGGTGAGGAGGGCCCGAAACTAAACACATCCTTTTGTAAAGCGAAAGAAAGCAGAAGCAGAAACAGCAGTTTTAGCAGCAGCAGCAGCAGATGAAGAAGGAGAAGCAGCAGAAGAAGCAGAAGAACTCTCCAAAGACATATTCTAATGTGATGTAAGACTGTAAGACTGCATTCAAACAGAGACCAAAGAACTGCTCTCTGGGGGCCCCAAGCGGTGAGGAGGGCCCGAAACTAAACACAGCCTATTGCAAAGCGAAAGGAAGCAGAAGCAGAAGAAGCAGAAGCAGAAGAAGCAGAAGAAGAAGCAGAAGAAGAAGAAGAAGCAGAAGAAGAAGAAGAAGAAGAAGAAGAACTCACCAAAGACACCCTAATGTGGATTAAGTATTACACTGCAATCAATCAAATATAAATTGTAATTACTGTAATGGGGCCTGTTGGGACAAAATAACTGCTCTCTGGGGGCCCCAAGTGGTGAGGAGGGCCCAAAATGTGTCACCTGTGCTTCTAGTCACGTGAAAGGACGTTGAGCCATTTGAGCCAGTTTAAAATTGGCAAGTTTGAGGACCCAATATGTAACAACCCATTAGAGGATTTTCAGACTGGACGTTCCTTACGTGAACACCCGTAACACTTCCGTCTAAGATGATGAACTTTAAGTAAACTCTGGGACCAAACACACCCCATCGCGTTCACTCGTGGCCCGCTCTAATTGCCTCGATCGCGCCCGTCCGTGCGCCGTAATTGGACAGATGGTTCGCCCCGGCACCTCCGCAGACCCGCACCGCCTTCGATTGACTGACACGCGCAGAACAAGCCCCTCCGTGATCAGGAAGTGCAGTGCATGAATGCGTAATGCTCTCGCTGCCTGCGCCGCCGCGGCTGCCGTCTGGGGGCCTTCGAATCGCGTTGGCGGAGGGAAAGCAAATCGGGGCGATGCATAAAGCGCCTTTGATTGACTGATGATGAAGTCTGCGGAGATCACTGGAGGTAAACTACTGTATAATGGAAAGGTTTCGTATTGACAGCGTGCCGATAGAATTCATTTCGGGATCCGGAAATCCCTCTAGGTGGATAAACAAGGCCCTCCGCCGAGACCCAGCGTAACGAAATAAATACAATCTTAACACCATTAGCCTGCTTTTGTCTGCGCGCTGTAGTCTGTTCTTCTAAATGCGGCGCTTCAAAATGAAATATTCATTACTCCGTGGTATTTCCGTCTTCCGATTCATCCGGCGTCTTCGACTCAATTTCAATCTTAAAAACCGCGCGGAGACGTACGGGTCTCGCATTAGCAGTGCTGCCCTCTGGGGGCCCGTTTCCCCGAGTGGGAGGCCGCGGCGTGATTTATGTGCAAAAGAAATGAACATAAAGGAACTCATTTTGAAAATCTAGATCTTCAGGGACGGACTTGTTCAACTGGGAAAGTCAAGAAAAGATATATTTTTAACATTATGAATTTAGTTGGCAACTGAAGAGGTTTGTTATGTTATAATCAAAGGGAAGAAGTGCGGAACTAGAGCGGGAACAACAGTACACAACATGGGCCTATATATATATATATATATATATATATATATATATATATATTTAAACATATAACTGTACTTGTTTTATCCTTCAAACTTCACAAACAAATGAAAAAACAGTATTTTTTGGCCTCACAAGAGTAAAACTGGAGCCGCATTTGAAAACATTATCTCCTGTCGACGTGTTTGATCTTTGACGCAGCAATCAGCGCCCAGAATCAGCTTAAACGGTAACGACAAAACACATCTTAAACGTTAACGTTATGCTCGACAAAACATGTTTTTTGTATGGATTTTTTGTTTAGTTTCACCAAGCACCATGAACCCTACAGGAGCTACTACAGAAAGCACTCTCAGAACTATGTATCTGGGCCTGAAAACTCCTGCCGTGGACACGATAAATGGATACACCTTTGGAATGTACTTTTAGCGGCAGGAAAAAAGGTCATCACAAAGAAATGGACGACACAAACATCAAGGATCAAGGACAGGACTGAGATATGAACAGACATCAGGCAAATGGGAAAAATTACAGGCGAACATTATTTGGACATGAAATAAAAAATAAAAAATAATAATAAATGGACTGAAAGTTATGACTTGGCAAATGTAACGAACATATATAACAACCAAAATGCATGCTCTTATTTTGTTGTCATATTTAAAGCGCCCCCTACAGGTCGAGCGACTCATTGGACTAAAATGCATATATATTTTGAATTAAGTTAAAAAATATAACAATGTTTTCCCAGAATACCAATTTTTTTTAGGTTTATATTTCACTTCCTGTTTGTAATTGATGGCTTCACACAAGGAAATTACCCAGCAAACACTGGGAAAAAAAATAAGCTAATGACACCATGTTTTTAATTCGACAAATAAAAATGTGAGAGAAAAAAATATGTATTTTGCTGAATTAATGGTTAGAGAGTCAAACAAGTTCTTTCTTTGTGTAAATTCTGCATAAACTTGTCCCTGGTGTGATGTCACTTCCTGTCATTTTCTACAGATTTTTCAGTGTTTTCTCCACAAATACCTGCTCGATTGGTGTAAAATCATTTTTATGTACAACAGGTATAAATACACCAAAATAAAGTAAATTAGACAGTGGTAAAAACCTGTCATGGGCATTTTCAGTGAATGGAAAAGGACAATGTGAAACTACAATGACTTAACACACAACATGTACTCGTATTACTACTGTGAAGTCAGCTCAGGTGTCAAAACCAGCGGCTGGAAAGAACCTCTTACCTGCTTAATATTTCCTTTACAAGGCACTAAACTAAAGTGCAAACCCGTACAAATATTGACTCCCTTTGTATTTTGACAACAGCCTGAAGTAATATTAAAACAATGTCAGAAATCCGTTATAACTAATGAAAGACGTCACATTTCGTGAACACAGCTTTCAAAACAAATGTGTTGTTTGCATCGATCGAGTGTTAGAATTCAATATCGCTCTTAATATAAAAACAAGCGCAGTGTGAAATCACATGGCTCAAACCAATCTGCCTTCCCGCCATGCTTTGTCTTGAGGTCAGGATCGAGGTCAAAGTTCAGAGGTCAAGGGAAGCTGGCAGCGTCTAACAACTGGAGCAGTTTGTGGTTTTGACTGAATAATTTAAAGTCGAACATGGAACATAAACCAGTGACTTTCACCACAAGCCATTTAGAGACACGCGACTGTAACTGTAGCATCTGATGCTAACCGCTAACAGAGTCAAATTATAGCTTTAACAGAGATACTGTATTGAACAGAAACATTCACAACATATACATACGTCCAATTTAGAGGCTTCTTAAGTCATGTTTTTTTCTTTTCTGTTTTCTGATGTCAATTTTGAATTTTAATTCTGTAAGTAATGCAGAATATGTGTCGTTTCACACCTCAAACTGAGCTCTTCACTCTTAAAATGCTGGCCTTCTGGTGGTCCCAAGAGTCTCTAAAAGCACAGTAGGAGGTAGAGCTCCTGTGTTATGGAATCAGCTCCTCTCCATGTTAAAGAGGCCGACACTTAAAACATTCCTCTTTGAAATGGCTCATGGTCAGACCAGTTAGGAACAGAAATATAAACCTACCGTTTCCCAGGTACGATGTGCTAGGAGCAACTCGTCTCGCGGCCCCGTCTCGCGGCCCCGTCTCGCGGCCCCGTCTCGCGGCCCCGTCTCACGGCCCCGTCCTGTAGCACAGATGCTCTCTAATGACGCTTTCAGTGTCACTCACTGGGGCAACCGCTGTTGTCATTTTGGGCATTAAGAATATAATTTGAACTGAATTTGAGCGCTGCGATGATTAGAGCGTTTCCTGTGAAAAATTACGAGCTTTAAAAACACAGAGGAGAAGAAGAAACAGAGCTGGAGGAGGATTGATCAAGTAGAAGGAAGCACATTTTAACATTGTAGATAAGTCTGTGATGGGATGACTGGATCGAGCGGAGGAGAAAATGGAGGAAACACACAAACTCCACACTGAGCGTTTGGTCCGCTCTCCTTCACGCTGCCGAAGTGTCCTCGAGCAAGACGTTGAACCTCTGTCTCCCGGTGTCCGTCACCCTGGGATACAAATTGCCCAGAGGGTTTCAGGATGCTAAATTTAGCTCATTAATAGCTCTGTTCGAAACGCTTTAGAGGGAGAAATAAAAAATAATCTACTTTAGACTTTAGTTTAGTCCCAAATGCTCAGACAGAGTGAAGTGGTGTGTGTCCCCGTCATGATTAGACGACTTGACCCTTGAAGGTGCACCGACGTTCACTGTCCTTTACGGCAACTCGCCACAAAGTTATTGCCAAGCGTCTTTCAAAAATACATTTCGCTCACGCATATTTGTCTGGCCATGTTTTTGTTTTGTTTCCGTTTCGCAGCAGTAAGTACAGCGGTGCGTCGGACACAACGTGACGCCGCCATTTCGCCGCGCTCAGACTCGTCTGCATGTTAGCGTAATTGATACGGAGCAGAGTCCTAAATGGAGCTTGAAAATGTCCCCCATAAAAAGCTAATGTCTCTATAAGTGTAAGTGAAAGGAAGCCGGCGTGACAAGGCGCTATATTTGCCCGCGCGGCTGTAAAACAACGGCGGCGCGCAATTACGACTACAGTCAACGCTCCGATGTGAAAATGGAATGAACTCCGAGGAGCGGCAGCCTCCAAGAAGTCCATTACAGTTACTTTATTGAATTACCCGAGCGATATTTGGATTAAATTGTACCGCGCTTTGACTTATAGGTTTATTTGTGGCTAAATGATTTGCCTCACGCTCGTGCAAAGGGCGGCAATGACGCACGTTAGCTAAGAAAGCAATCGAACGCGGTGCGAAATGACAACAAATACACAAAGGATACGAAGCGAGCGGAACACGAACGATACAAAGCGAGCGGCACGCGAAGAGTACGAAGCGAGAGGCACACGAAGGGTACGAAGCAAGCGGCACGCGAAGGGTACGACGCGAGCGGAACACGAAGGGTACGAAGCGAGCGGCACGCGAAGGGTACGAAGCGAGAGGCACACGAAGGGTACGACGCGAGCGGAACACGAAGGGTACGAAGCGAGCGGAACACGAAGGGTACGAAGCGAGCGGAACACGAAGGGTACGAAGCGAGCGGAACACGAAGGGTACGAAGCGAGAGGCACACGAAGGGTACGACGCGAGCGGAACACGAAGGGTACGACGCGAGCGGAACACGAAGGGTACGAAGCGAGCGGAACACGAAGGGTACGACGCGAGCGGAACACTAAGGGTACGACGCGAGCGGAACACGAAGGGTACGACGCGAGCGGAACACTAAGGGTACGAAGCGAGCGGCACGCGAAGGGTACGAAGCGAGAGGCGCACGAAGGGTACGACGCGAGCGGAACACGAAGGGTACGAAGCGAGCGGCACGCGAAGGGTACGAAGCGAGAGGCACACGAAGGGTACGACGCGAGCGGAACACGAAGGGTACGACGCGAGCGGAACACGAAGGGTACGACGCGAGCGGAACACGAAGGGTACGACGCGAGCGGAACACGAAGGGTACGACGCGAGCGGAACACGAAGGGTACGACGCGAGCGGAACACTAAGGGTACGAAGCGAGCGGCACGCGAAGGGTACGAAGCGAGAGGCGCACGAAGGGTACGACGCGAGCGGAACACGAAGGGTACGAAGCGAGCGGCACGCGAAGGGTACGAAGCGAGAGGCACACGAAGGGTACAACGCGAGCGGAACACGAAGGGTACGAAGCGAGCGGCACGCGAAGGGTACGAAGCGAGCGGAACACGAAGGGTACGAAGCGAGCGGCACGCGAAGGGTACGAAGCGAGCGGAACGCGAAGGGTACGACGCGAGCGGCACGCGAAGGGTACGAAGTGAGCGGAACACGAAGGGTACGAAGCGAGCGGCACGCGAAGGGTACGACGCGAGCGGAACACGAAGGGTACGAAGCGAGAGGCACACAAAGGGTACGAAGCGAGCGGCACGCGAAGGGTACGAAGCGAGAGGCACACGAAGGGTACGAAGCGAGCGGCAACATTTTAAATATATAAAATGTATCTGCATTTTGAGTCGTCTAAACTGAGGCACTTTAATTCCAAACACAAAAAGAACAGAAAATGTATTATAGCGAACTGTTTACTTTAGATAAATATATACTACTGTATGTCACCTTTTCCCCTCCGTTGAATTACTTTATGTTGATTTTCTTTTCTCAATTATGCAAATCTCATTCCCACTGCTTGTTTCGAGGAGGCAATCTTCAGTGGAATACATATTTTGCTTCTCCGCAGCCCTTTTCCCTTTGAATAGACCTTAATCAAATCAGTGGAAGTGCACCCTCAAATGAATCCCATTTGTACATTTCTCACAGATTCTACAAAAAAAAAGGAAAAATCTCAAATCCAAACTCCAGCCTCGGCCCCGGTCCCTTAATGCGGTCCACCCTGAGCCCATTCCTCGGCACTTGAAACAATCGCCGCTGCTGCCTTAGCGCCCGGCTCAATGTTAATGGCGTGATTAGCGCTGTATCTTTCCCTCCGCGTGGCCCATTTATTTTGGCCCATTAAGTGTCGGAGCGATGCCCTGCTGACTCAGACGCTCGCCGGAACAAACAGTGATATTAAAACGGCTGTTAGCGGCCGAATCAATCACGCGCAATGGCCCAGAAGGTCACGACGACGGGCGACTGGAGAGGAAAAGGCGGGAAAAGGAGGGAAAAGGAGACGACGAATCCGCACGTGTTCGAGGGGGGACGGGACGGCGAGCGTGCGACATCAGTGATAAAGACGAGTTCGGGACGCTTTTAATAACGATGTCTGTTGGATATCAATCATTCAACGGCGGTATCGTCCCGTCCAGACCAAATCAAGGATAAACCGCAGGACTCGGTGAGCACGAACGGACTGATTAGGTGAAACAGCGTGACGTTTCACACGACGGGGCACGGCGGCGGCGGACTGAACAAATGACAGACGCTCGTTAGAAACTCCTCGGTGTCTGTACGGTCTGTGGCTCGGACACTGGACCAATCACAGGGCAGCGTTGGGGTTTGGGGGCGGGAGCCAAGGGCTCCAAATGAACCAAAACGTATTTACAGCTATTTTAATGGAAACACAAACAGTTTTTTTTTTATTTATTTTGTATTATTTGTTTATTTATGAGTGGGAAAGACGTGCTTTTCTCCTAAATTGGTCTAAAAAAGTTAGATTTTTCCGCTTAAGCTGTTCAAATGCTTCTACTAAGCGGGTCAAATATGATGCATTATTTGTATTATCAGCCTTTAAAGCCATCTACTGGCTGCAGAGGGAATTAAGTTCAAGATAAACATAGATCCATGAGTTCAAGCTGGTGTGTTCACTTCTGGGTCTCAGCACGCAGTTGTACTGATCGTGATGGGACGGAAGATATTTTTTATGGAGTTAAAAACAGCAGAAGATTCTCAGATCCACATCACAGATGGAGAAAACACCAGATGTCAGTTATCCAGGAGATTCAGATCAGACTGTTTTTGATGTTTTTACTTTACAAATCAAATGTAAAGTGCAATCTATATACAATTCCTCCTCCTCTTCTTTTTTCCTCTTCTTCTTAACCAGGATTCATCAAACTCCAGGTATGTTAATATAATAATAAGTATTTGTCTGAACTTCCAGCTACAGCATCCTCAAGCCCTCGCCGACCACCGACGGGACACGCCCGCTATGCCACCGTTACCTATATTTAGCCGACACGTGACTTTCCCCAGGCGCGCGCACGACTCCAACACACACGTCAACCACCGGAGTATTCGGATAATTGGCTTCGTCATCGCAGTGATTTATGCTTTCATTTCCCGCCGCTTATCCTCGCGGCTCTCGGGGGCCCCGGGCGTGTCACCAGAGACGCGGCACTAAAACGCATCCCCCCCACAGACCGTCCGCAGGTAACGGGAGACCGCCACTTAGGAACAATTATCTGCACCGCATACTGTACATTTACGACTAATCCTGCAGAGCGCGCGGCCCCGACTGCGCTGCATCTCTGAACAGTTCAAAAATCTGCGATGGAAAAATGCGGGACACGCCCTGAAATTCATCAACGAGTTATATTTAAACGCCTCTTTGCTCCAAAAAAACAAAATCATGACCTCACGCAACCCCACAGAGTCTTTTGAGCCCAAAGTCCATCCTGTTCCGTGTCCAGAGCAGACCACAGCTGTCCTCCGAGTCTCTAAAGCCTTAACTTGTTTAGCAAAGATCCTGCTCCTCCGTCGGCCAATCAGAGCTCCCGTTTAAGCTCCCGTAATCACATTTGGTTTGACATAAACTCCTGGCTCCGCGGCTCGGGCTCCGCTGCTGCAGGAACAAGACGTTTTCATGAAAATGAAGCCCAGAACAAAGAGAACGAGGGTGGAAGCTCGGCGGTGGAGTTTGGAGTGTAAACACAGAGAACACGACTTGGTTTCACAATATTTGTATTTGATGTTGGCGCCGATTACACAGATTATTTGTCAGGCGCAGAAGGGACATTTCTTTAACTTAACTTAGTCATTTATCTATCTTTTTCCAAGTGCAAGTTCCTTTTTTTTCTTCTCTTATTCACGTCTTTAAGTACCGTATTTTCCGGACTATAAGTCAAACTTTTTGTCATAGTTTTGGCTTGGGTGAGACTTATACTTAGATTTATACTTATATATTTATCCTCCGGAGCGACTTATATGTGATATTATTAATTATTTTCACTCTTTCAACCACATTTCATACTCCAGTGCGACTTACATATGTTTTTTTCATTCTCTATTATGCAGTTTTTGGTGCGACTTATAGTCCGGAAAATACAGTATTTTTGTTCAACTTTATTTTAATAAAAGTACAAGTTTCAGGTCCCAAACTTGTGCCGCTTGTTTGTTGAGTTGCAAAATTGTGTCGTCAATAAAGCCATAGATAATTTTGCTTGAAAATAAATATTGAATCCAGTTATTAATCCGTGGTATAAACTTACATCTAAATTGGATAAATATTCAGAATAAAACAATAAAAATCCATGGAGAATTCAGCCTAGAATAGAAATAGAAAAAATAGACTCAGTAATTAGGGGTGTTGAAATATAATATAATATAATCCTGCATCAATCACTGACACTAACACAACACTAATGTCGGATTTAACAGAATATGATGAAGATAATACTTTAGAACTTTACTAGGAATTTGACTAAAACTTCATCATTCAACTCAAATCATTGAACTTCATCATTCAAAATAAATGAAATAAATAAAAATGAAAAAAGCACAGTTACAATGACAGCAAAAATAAACAATAGTTTGATCAAAATTGTGAACTAGATTTGCTCAATTTATACATTACACGTCACATCTTAAAGGAAACGTGCCTCTAAAATCCCTAATTTGTATTGACAAAAAAAGTTAGACATATCAACAATAAATCAACAAGTAAAAGTCAGAATATAGAAGTGTTTTGGTCATAAAAACAGCACAAAACAACTAAATAAGAGGGCAAAATCCATTGGCGAGCGCGTACCTGTAAGTGCCTTTAAGCCCACGTCTGAAGCGGACGACGGTGACTAAGATGAATTGCCTGCAGCTTATCTCCATGAGGTGGCATACGGCGAGGACATGGTCTGACGGGGTGTCAATCAACCCGTCCGTCATTTCAATCGCCTTTCACCGGCGCGCTCGGGGGCCCCTCCGAACGCGCATTTTAAATAAGTGCAACGTGCGCGGAATGCGGTCTTCAAAACGCACTGGAGACTGACCTTAACGGACGGAGGGAACGCTTTTCTTTCAGCGTCCAAACACCTCGTGAAACAAAATACTGTAGGTGCAATGGCGTTCCAGCAGTCGTGAAGATAGCACCGGCTTTATTTCTTTGTCCACGCACGGCATTTGAAGAGTTGAGGAGGAACGGCTTTGAGTTCCTCGATAACTAACATCTTGGCGTCAGACGGAGCTGGTTTTCAAGTCCCGAGGCAGATTTAAGGTGTAAAAGCAGCTTAAAAACCTCAGAAAATGTGACTTTTAAAGAGTGATTGGTGGTATCGCCCGGTGGTCTGTGGCCCGAGCGTTTCTCTGCGTTTCATCATGAGGCCATCGAAGAAAAAAGGCTTCAACCCTGATGTAAATGAATAAAACAAGAAGGTGATGCGGCTGTGACTGCGGCTCAGTGGTGGAAGAAGTACTGCATTTTGTTACTTAGATAAAAATAAGTACAGATACAGGAGCAAAAATGTGCTCAAGTCACAGTTGAAGTATGATTTTGACTTTATTTGGTGTGTTTGTACCTGTTGTACATATGAATGATAGTTTTACACCGATCGAGCAGGTATTTGTGGAGAAACGTTGAGAAATGTGTAGAAAGTGACAGGAAGTGACATCACACTCACTCAAGTCAAAGTTTATGCAGAATTTACACAAAGAAACAACTTTTCTGACTCTTTAAACATTAATTCAATTCAACAAAATATTGTCGCTCTCATATATTAAAATAATAAATGCAATTCTGACATTGGTTGAGTTTTGGCCCAGTGTTTGCTGGGTAATTTCCTTGTGTGATGTCATCAATTACAAACAGGAAGTTAAATTATATTTATATTTTTTTTGTGCAAAATTCCAAATATATTTATCTTAACTGCATTTTAGTGCAATAAGTCATCCAACCTATAGGGGGCGCATTAAGTAAAAGTAATAAAGTATTACATTATGTCGGTGTAATCCCTCATTCGTCCAGGTGTGTTCCATAGTAGAAAAAGCTTCAGTTGTAGTCATCTGGACTCAGTTTGAAAAAATAGACGTTTCGACTCTCATCCAAGAGTCATTGTCAATAACAGAATTTGGATTGAGAACTCCGATATTTATACTGTTCTGTGGTAAGACCCGCCCATTGGGAGGAGCCTTCCTGAAGTAGAAAGAGTTGTTTGAAGACGGTGAGGTGAAGGTTTTAAGCAGGGAGAAAAGATGGTTTGAAAGAGGAGTCAAGGAAGCTATTTTTGTTAAAAAAGAAAGACCTTCTCTAAACAGAAATGGAGGGCTTAGGTTTCATCTTCCTGTTATTTATAATGGGATTCTGAACCCCTGGAAAGGTAGAGGACCAGGTAATTTAGATGCTAATCAGGTACTCAGGGTGGTTGAGCCAGGGTCTCACAAAGACAAAGAGGTTTCTAATAGCCCATTAAGATTCTGAATAGGCTCGGTAGATACAAGGGGGAAGTTTCTGTTGAAACAAACAACTCTTTCTACTTCAGGAAGGCTCCTCCCAATGGGCGGGTCTTACCACAGAACAGTATTAATATCGGAGTTCTCAATCCAAATTCTGTTATTGACAATGACTCTTGGATGAGAGTCGAAACGTCTATTTTTTCAAACTGAGTCCAGATGACTACAACTGAAGCTTTTTCTACTACCAAAGTATTACATTGTACTTTTAGAGTAAAACGTACTTCAGAGTGAAATGTGACAATCTCAATAAAGAATTGTTAAAAAAAAAATGGAATCAATCTATTTCTCAATGTTTCTTTTCCATATACTTTTGTTTGCTTAAGTTCAAAACCTTTAGACGGACAAAAAGTACTCAATTACAGTCAGTACTCAATTACAGTCAGTACAGTCCTTTTCAAATATGTAGTGGAGAAGAAAGTAAAGACCACATAAAAGTTGCTCTGTTTTTTATAATTCTGACTTAGTTTGTAGAACATGTGGTAAATGTATATCATAGTTTTACTTCCGTTAAGTTGCAGTTTGTGAAGACATTTTGAAAAAGTAAAGTTTTTAAAAAATTACAGGAAAACGAGCTGAATCCCTCTGTGATGTCATCAGTGTGCGACACAGAGCCAGTTTAAACCATGGTTGGACTAAATAAAGGTGTTTTATGGTGTTAATATGTCAGATCAGAACTGTTGTGTCATTTATGTGGAGTTTGGCTCTTGTTTACAGTCTGGTTGCTATGGTAACAGCCGTGGAATCACCTCTACCTGTGTCATATTTGTCCTCACGTCCAACCAGGAAGTACAAAAATGGTCAAACTGGGGACAAACGGACAAAACGTTGAGTAGAATTCGAACCTTTTCGACGTATGTACATATATTTCCACAAAACCGACGCAAAACCACAAGGACCTTCGAAGTTTCCCCCTCATTAAAGGCGTGACCTTTTTTGGGGGGAGAGCATACAACAAGACCTTTAGAAAGAAAAGACCCCCTTACATTAGAATAATTTATACATTTGCGGCGCAGATTACGGAACAACAGAGACCTCAGTGGTAATGACAGCGTTCGGAAGCCGGATCATATTTATGTACATGTATTTAAAGCACTCGCCTAATAGACTTGGAAATGGGAGTCGTAGCGATCCTTCGCAACCATCAATCCGCACACGAAAGGCCGTTAGGAGCCGCGCGTCCGGGTCCGCGGCGATCGAGAGGCTGATTGGGCGTTTGCGTGCGCTGGCGACGCCCACGAGGTGCGACTCGGGGGGCGACTCGGGGGGATGTTTAAGAGAACACATTATGCCCCGAGTTTTTAACATGCTGTTCGTTTTTGTTCTGAAACGGCCAGAGACGGGACTAATTTGTCTATTTTTGATGTGTTTTTATGGCTGATCGTTCTAAAGCCAGAGGAACCGATGGTGATGAGCTCTGCTGATATTTTTGGCTGAAATGTGGGACCAATTTTAATTATTATTATTTTTTTCATTATTTTGTATTGAAAAAAAACAACACAGACCAATCAAAACGTGTGTGTAAATAAAGATACAGTGACATTGTCAACAACAGCAACGGCAGGAGAAGAACAAGGAAAAAATGATATATCAAAATATATATAACTTTAAATTACTGAAAATTCACCCCCAGTCCTGTTTTAGACCTGGTTTAGACCTGGTTTAGTCCTGTTTTAGACCTGGTTCAGACCTGGTTTAGACCTGGTTCAGACCTGGTTTAGACCTGGTTCAGACCTGGTTCAGACCTGGTTTAGACCTGGTTTAGTCCTGGTTCAGACCTGGTTTAGACCTGGTTTAGTCCTGTTTCAGACCTGGTTTAGTCCTGGTTCAGACCTGGTTCAGACCTGGTTTAGTCCTGGTTTAGACCTGGTTTAGTCCTGGTTCAGACCTGGTTTAGACCTGGTTTAGTCCTGTTTCAGACCTGGTTTAGTCCTGGTTCAGACCTGGTTCAGACCTGGTTTAGACCTGGTTTAGTCCTGTTTCAGACCTGGTTTAGTCCTGGTTTAGTCCTGGTTCAGACCTGGTTCAGACCTGGTTTAGACCTGGTTTAGTCCTGGTTCAGACCTGGTTCAGACCTGGTTCAGACCTGGTTTAGTCCTGGTTTAGACCTGGTTTAGTCCTGGTTCAGACCTGGTTCAGACCTGGTTCAGACCTGGTTTAGACCTGGTTTAGTCCTGGTTCAGACCTGGTTCAGACCTGGTTCAGACCTGGTTTAGTCCTGGTTTAGACCTGGTTCAGACCTGGTTCAGACCTGGTTTAGACCTGGTTTAGTCCTGGTTCAGACCTGGTTCAGACCTGGTTCAGACCTGGTTTAGTCCTGGTTTAGACCTGGTTTAGTCCTGGTTCAGACCTGGTTTAGACCTGGTTTAGTCCTGTTTCAGACCTGGTTTAGTCCTGGTTCAGACCTGGTTCAGACCTGGTTCAGACCTGGTTCAGACCTGGTTCAGACCTGGTTTAGTCCTAGTTTAGTCCTGGTTCAGACCTGGTTCAGACCTGGTTTAGACCTGGTTTAGTCCTGGTTCAGACCTGGTTCAGACCTGGTTCAGACCTGGTTCAGACCTGGTTCAGACCTGGTTTAGACCTGGTTTAGTCCTGTTTTAGACCTGGTTCAGACCTGGTTCAGACCTGGTTCAGACCTGGTTCAGACCTGGTTCAGACCTGGTTTAGTCCTAGTTTAGTCCTGGTTCAGACCTGGTTCAGACCTGGTTCAGACCTGGTTCAGACCTGGTTTAGACCTGGTTTAGTCCTGTTTTAGACCTGGTTCAGACCTGGTTCAGACCTGGTTCAGACCTGGTTCAGACCTGGTTCAGACCTGGTTTAGTCCTAGTTTAGTCCTGGTTCAGACCTGGTTCAGACCTGGTTTAGCCCTGGTTTAGTCCTGGTTCAGACCTGGTTCAGACCTGGTTTAGTCCTGGTTCAGACCTGGTTTAGACCTGGTTTAGACCTGGTTTAGTCCTGGTTCAGACCTGGTTTAGTCCTGGTTTAGACCTGGTTTAGTCCTGGTTCAGACCTGGTTTAGACCTGGTTTAGTCCTGGTTTAGTCCTGGTTTAGACCTGGTTTAGACCTGGTTTAGTCCTGGTTTAGTCCTGGTTCAGACCTGGTTTAGTCCTGGTTTAGTCCTAGTTTATAGCCTCATTTCAACTCGAGCGACATGACTTTCTGTGCAACAGGAAATGCAAATAAAGGCGAAGCGGCGGCGGTAAAACAAATGCCAGAGAGACATACATTTCTATGGACTCGTCACTTAACGTGGCCCTGTCTATATCAACAGAAAGAACGTAGTCATCACCGCGGTAACCAGGCCGCCTCCCACATGCGTCTGGAAGGAGATTGCATTCCAATTCCCCCAGGTGCAATTTGACTTCAGGTTAGCAATTTCTGATTCCTCCGGTTAAATGTAATCACTCAGAATTTACTCACAGAAATGCCCGTCTTGTCATGTACCTTTTCCCGGACATGTTTCTTTACCCGCCGCGCTCAAGACAAATGTGGCCCGAATAATAACCATGTCCATTTTCATCAACGGTTGAAGTGCCGGGTCCGCGACGCATCGGATCTTCTCCTCGTTCCCGCGCGGCGTTGCATATTCTCCCCACGCACATTAGCGTGCAGAATGCAGATTTGCCCCACAGGTGGATTAGTATTGTCTGGTTTGTGTTGCCGTGTCTACAGTCTTGTCTATCAGCGTGCTCGGCTGTATGGAGGACCTGCTCGGCTGTATGGAGGACCTGCTCGGCTGTATGGAGGACCTGCTCGGCTGTATGGAGGACCTGCTCGGCTGTATGGAGGACCTGCTCAGCTGTATGGAGGACCTGCTCGGCTGTATGGAGGACCTGCTCGGCTGTATGGAGGACCTGCTCGGCTGTATGGAGGACCTGCTCAGCTGTATGGAGGACCTGCTCGGCTGTATGGAGGACCTGCTCGGCTGTATGGAGGACCTGCTCGGCTGTATGGAGGACCTGCTCGGCTGTATGGAGGACCTGCTCGGCTGTATGGAGGACCTGCTCGGCTGTATGGAGGACCTGCTCGGCTGTATGGAGGACCTGCTCGGCTGTATGGAGGACCTGCTCGGCTGTATGGAGGACCTGCTCGGCTGTATGGAGGACCTGCTCGGCTGTATGGAGGACCTGCTGGGCTGTATGGAGGACCTGCTCGGCTGTATGGAGGACCTGCTCGGCTGTATGGAGGACCTGCTCGGCTGTATGGAGGACCTGCTCGGCTGTATGGAGGACCTGCTCAGCTGTATGGAGGACCTGCTCAGCTGTATGGAGGACCTGCTCGGCTGTATGGAGGACCTGCTGGGCTGTATGGAGGACCTGCTCGGCTGTATGGAGGACCTGCTCGGCTGTATGGAGGACCTGCTCGGCTGTATGGAGGACCTGCTCGGCTGTATGGAGGACCTGCTCGGCTGTATGGAGGACCTGCTCGGCTGTATGGAGGACCTGCTCGGCTGTATGGAGGACCTGCTCGGCTGTATGGAGGACCTGCTGGGCTGTATGGAGGACCTGCTCGGCTGTATGGAGGACCTGCTCGGCTGTATGGAGGACCTGCTCGGCTGTATGGAGGACCTGCTCAGCTGTATGGAGGACCTGCTCGGCTGTATGGAGGACCTGCTCGGCTGTATGGAGGACCTGCTCGGCTGTATGGAGGACCTGCTCGGCTGTATGGAGGACCTGCTCAGCTGTATGGAGGACCTGCTCGGCTGTATGGAGGACCTGCTGGGCTGTATGGAGGACCTGCTGGGCTGTATGGAGGACCTGCTCGGCTGTATGGAGGACCTGCTCGGCTGTATGGAGGACCTGCTCGGCTGTATGGAGGACCTGCTCGGCTGTATGGAGGACCTGCTCGGCTGTATGGAGGACCTGCTCGGCTGTATGGAGGACCTGCTCGGCTGTATGGAGGACCTGCTCGGCTGTATGGAGGACCTGCTGGGCTGTATGGAGGACCTGCTCGGCTGTATGGAGGACCTGCTCGGCTGTATGGAGGACCTGCTCGGCTGTATGGAGGACCTGCTCGGCTGTATGGAGGACCTGCTCAGCTGTATGGAGGACCTGCTCAGCTGTATGGAGGACCTGCTCGGCTGTATGGAGGACCTGCTGGGCTGTATGGAGGACCTGCTCGGCTGTATGGAGGACCTGCTCGGCTGTATGGAGGACCTGCTCGGCTGTATGGAGGACCTGCTCGGCTGTATGGAGGACCTGCTCGGCTGTATGGAGGACCTGCTCGGCTGTATGGAGGACCTGCTCGGCTGTATGGAGGACCTGCTCAGCTGTATGGAGGACCTGCTCGGCTGTATGGAGGACCTGCTCGGCTGTATGGAGGACCTGCTGGGCTGTATGGAGGACCTGCTCGGCTGTATGGAGGACCTGCTCAGCTGTATGGAGGACCTGCTCGGCTGTATGGAGGACCTGCTCGGCTGTATGGAGGACCTGCTCAGCTGTATGGAGGACCTGCTCAGCTGTATGGAGGACCTGCTCAGCGTGCTCAGCTGTATGGAGGACCTGCTCGGCTGTATGGAGGACCTGCTCGGCTGTATGGAGGACCTGCTCAGCGTGCTCAGCTGTATGGAGGACCTGCTCGGCTGTATGGAGGACCTGCTCAGCTGTATGGAGGACCTGCTCAGCTGTATGGAGGACCTGCTCAGCTGTATGGAGGACCTGCTCAGCTGTATGGAGGACCTGCTCAGCGTGCTCAGCTGTATGGAGGACCTGCTCAGCGTGCTCAGCTGTATGGAGGACCTGCTCAGCTGTATGGAGGACCTGCTCAGACCTGCTCAGCTGTATGGAGGACCTGCTCAGACCTGCTCAGCTGTATGGAGGACCTGCTCAGCGTGCTCAGCTGTATGGAGGACCTGCTCAGCTGTATGGAGGACCTGCTCAGCGTGCTCAGCTGTATGGAGGACCTGCTCAGCTGTATGGAGGACCTGCTCAGCTGTATGGAGGACCTGCTTAGCGTGCTCAGCTGTATGGAGGACCTGCTCAGCTGTATGGAGGACCTGCTCAGCGTGCTCAGCTGTATGGAGGACCTGCTCAGCTGTATGGAGGACCTGCTCAGCTGTATGGAGGACCTGCTCAGCGTGCTCAGCTGTATGGAGGACCTGCTCAGCTGTATGGAGGACCTGCTCAGCGTGCTCAGCTGTATGGAGGACCTGCTCAGCTGTATGGAGGACCTGCTCAGCGTGCTCAGCTGTATGGAGGACCTGCTCAGCGTGCTCAGCTGTGTGGAGGACCTGCTCAGCTGTATGGAGGACCTGCTCAGCGTGCTCAGCTGTATGGAGGACCTGCTCAGCGTGCTCAGCTGTATGGAGGACCTGCTCAGCGTGCTCAGCTGTATGGAGGACCTGCTCAGCGTGCTCAGCTGTGTGGAGGACCTGCTCAGCTGTATGGAGGACCTGCTCAGCGTGCTCAGCTGTATGGAGGACCTGCTCAGCGTGCTCAGCTGTATGGAGGACCTGCTCAGCTGTATGGAGGACCTGCTCAGCGTGCTCAGCTGTATGGAGGACCTGCTCAGCGTGCTCAGCTGTATGGAGGACCTGCTCAGCTGTATGGAGGACCTGCTCAGCGTGCTCAGCTGTATGGAGGACCTGCTCAGCTGTATGGAGGACCTGCTCAGCTGTATGGAGGACCTGCTTAGCGTGCTCAGCTGTATGGAGGACCTGCTCAGCGTGCTCAGCTGTATGGAGGACCTGCTCAGCTGTATGGAGGACCTGCTCAGCGTGCTCAGCTGTATGGAGGACCTGCTCAGCTGTATGGAGGACCTGCTCAGCGTGCTCGGACCTGCTCAGCTGTATGGAGGACCTGCTCAGCGTGCTCAGCTGTATGGAGGACCTGCTCAGCTGTATGGAGGACCTGCTCAGCGTGCTCAGCTGTATGGAGGACCTGCTCAGCGTGCTCAGCTGTGTGGAGGACCTGCTCAGCTGTATGGAGGACCTGCTCAGCGTGCTCAGCTGTATGGAGGACCTGCTCAGCGTGCTCAGCTGTATGGAGGACCTGCTCAGCGTGCTCAGCTGTGTGGAGGACCTGCTCAGCTGTATGGAGGACCTGCTCAGCGTGCTCAGCTGTATGGAGGACCTGCTCAGCGTGCTCAGCTGTATGGAGGACCTGCTCAGCGTGCTCAGCTGTATGGAGGACCTGCTCAGCGTGCTCAGCTGTGTGGAGGACCTGCTCAGCTGTATGGAGGACCTGCTCAGCGTGCTCAGCTGTATGGAGGACCTGCTCAGCGTGCTCAGCTGTATGGAGGACCTGCTCAGCTGTATGGAGGACCTGCTCAGCGTGCTCAGCTGTATGGAGGACCTGCTCAGCGTGCTCAGCTGTATGGAGGACCTGCTCAGCTGTATGGAGGACCTGCTCAGCGTGCTCGGACCTGCTCAGCTGTATGGAGGACCTGCTCAGCGTGCTCAGCTGTATGGAGGACCTGCTCAGCTGTATGGAGGACCTGCTCAGCGTGCTCAGCTGTATGGAGGACCTGCTCAGCGTGCTCAGCTGTGTGGAGGACCTGCTCAGCTGTATGGAGGACCTGCTCAGCGTGCTCAGCTGTATGGAGGACCTGCTCAGCGTGCTCAGCTGTATGGAGGACCTGCTCAGCGTGCTCAGCTGTGTGGAGGACCTGCTCAGCTGTATGGAGGACCTGCTCAGCGTGCTCAGCTGTATGGAGGACCTGCTCAGCGTGCTCAGCTGTATGGAGGACCTGCTCAGCGTGCTCAGCTGTATGGAGGACCTGCTCAGCGTGCTCAGCTGTGTGGAGGACCTGCTCAGCTGTATGGAGGACCTGCTCAGCGTGCTCAGCTGTATGGAGGACCTGCTCAGCGTGCTCAGCTGTATGGAGGACCTGCTCAGCTGTATGGAGGACCTGCTCAGCGTGCTCAGCTGTATGGAGGACCTGCTCAGCGTGCTCAGCTGTATGGAGGACCTGCTCAGCTGTATGGAGGACCTGCTCAGCGTGCTCGGACCTGCTCAGCTGTATGGAGGACCTGCTCAGCGTGCTCAGCTGTATGGAGGACCTGCTCAGCTGTATGGAGGACCTGCTCAGCGTGCTCAGCTGTATGGAGGACCTGCTCAGCGTGCTCAGCTGTGTGGAGGACCTGCTCAGCTGTATGGAGGACCTGCTCAGCGTGCTCAGCTGTATGGAGGACCTGCTCAGCGTGCTCAGCTGTATGGAGGACCTGCTCAGCGTGCTCAGCTGTGTGGAGGACCTGCTCAGCTGTATGGAGGACCTGCTCAGCGTGCTCAGCTGTATGGAGGACCTGCTCAGCGTGCTCAGCTGTATGGAGGACCTGCTCAGCGTGCTCAGCTGTATGGAGGACCTGCTCAGCGTGCTCAGCTGTGTGGAGGACCTGCTCAGCTGTATGGAGGACCTGCTCAGCGTGCTCAGCTGTATGGAGGACCTGCTCAGCGTGCTCAGCTGTATGGAGGACCTGCTCAGCTGTATGGAGGACCTGCTCAGCGTGCTCAGCTGTATGGAGGACCTGCTCAGCGTGCTCAGCTGTGTGGAGGACCTGCTCAGCTGTATGGAGGACCTGCTCAGCGTGCTCAGCTGTATGGAGGACCTGCTCAGCGTGCTCAGCTGTATGGAGGACCTGCTCAGCGTGCTCAGCTGTGTGGAGGACCTGCTCAGCTGTATGGAGGACCTGCTCAGCGTGCTCAGCTGTATGGAGGACCTGCTCAGCGTGCTCAGCTGTATGGAGGACCTGCTCAGCGTGCTCAGCTGTATGGAGGACCTGCTCAGCGTGCTCAGCTGTGTGGAGGACCTGCTCAGCTGTATGGAGGACCTGCTCAGCGTGCTCAGCTGTATGGAGGACCTGCTCAGCGTGCTCAGCTGTATGGAGGACCTGCTCAGCTGTATGGAGGACCTGCTCAGCGTGCTCAGCTGTATGGAGGACCTGCTCAGCGTGCTCAGCTGTATGGAGGACCTGCTCAGCGTGCTCAGCTGTATGGAGGACCTGCTCAGCGTGCTCAGCTGTATGGAGGACCTGCTCAGCGTGCCAAACATCGGTCCTGGATGTCGTCGATTATTATAACGGCAAAACAAGACGAGCGAATGTGTTTGAATAAGGTTTTGGCAAAGGACTGACGGAGGATTTTACAGAGGATTGTACAGATTTGGAAGGTAATGTGGGAAAAAGGTTCAGACGTGTGAAACTCACGACAGTAAAATAAAATAAAACATATCAACATTGCTTTACATAATGGCCCATCCAGTTCTGTACCGGAATTTAACCAGGACTAGACTAGGACCATCCAGGACTAGACTAGGACCATCCAGGACTAGATTAGGACCATCCAGGACTAGACTAGGACCATCCAGGACTAGATTAGGACCATCCAGGACTAGACTAGGACCATCCAGGACTAGACTAGGACCATCCAGGACTAGACTAGGACCATCCAGGACTAGACTAGGACCATCCAGGACTAGACTAGGACCATCCAGGACTAGACTAGGACCATCCAGGACTAGACTAGGACCATCCAGGACTAGATTAGGACCATCCAGGACTAGACTAGGACCATCCAGGACTAGACTAGGACCATCCAGGACTAGACTAGGACCATCCAGGACTAGACTAGGACCATCCAGGACTAGACTAGGACCATCCAGGACTAGACTAGGACCATCCAGGACTAGATTAGGACCATCCAGGACTAGACTAGGACCATCCAGGACTAGACTAGGACCATCCAGGACTAGATTAGGACCATCCAGGACTAGATTAGGACCATCCAGGACTAGACTAGGACCATCCAGGACTAGACTAGGACCATCCAGGACTAGATTAGGACCATCCAGGACTAGACTAGGACCATCCAGGACTAGATTAGGACCATCCAGGACTAGACTAGGACCATCCAGGACTAGACTAGGACCATCCAGGACTAGATTAGGACCATCCAGGACTAGACTAGGACCATCCAGGACTAGATTAGGACCATCCAGGACTAGACTAGGACCATCCAGGACTAGACTAGGACCATCCAGGACTAGACTAGGACCATCCAGGACTAGACTAGGACCATCCAGGACTAGACTAGGACCATCCAGGACTAGACTAGGACCATCCAGGACTAGACTAGGACCATCCAGGACTAGACTAGGACCATCCAGGACTAGATTAGGACCATCCAGGACTAGACTAGGACCATCCAGGACTAGACTAGGACCATCCAGGACTAGACTAGGACCATCCAGGACTAGACTAGGACCATCCAGGACTAGACTAGGACCATCCAGGACTAGACTAGGACCATCCAGGACTAGATTAGGACCATCCAGGACTAGACTAGGACCATCCAGGACTAGACTAGGACCATCCAGGACTAGATTAGGACCATCCAGGACTAGATTAGGACCATCCAGGACTAGACTAGGACCATCCAGGACTAGACTAGGACCATCCAGGACTAGATTAGGACCATCCAGGACTAGACTAGGACCATCCAGGACTAGATTAGGACCATCCAGGACTAGACTAGGACCATCCAGGACTAGACTAGGACCATCCAGGACTAGATTAGGACCATCCAGGACTAGACTAGGACCATCCAGGACTAGATTAGGACCATCCAGGACTAGACTAGGACCATCCAGGACTAGACTAGGACCATCCAGGACTAGACTAGGACCATCCAGGACTAGACTAGGACCATCCAGGACTAGACTAGGACCATCCAGGACTAGACTAGGACCATCCAGGACTAGATTAGGACCATCCAGGACTAGACTAGGACCATCCAGGACTAGACTAGGACCATCCAGGACTAGATTAGGACCATCCAGGACTAGATTAGGACCATCCAGGACTAGACTAGGACCATCCAGGACTAGACTAGGACCATCCAGGACTAGATTAGGACCATCCAGGACTAGACTAGGACCATCCAGGACTAGATTAGGACCATCCAGGACTAGACTAGGACCATCCAGGACTAGACTAGGACCATCCAGGACTAGATTAGGACCATCCAGGACTAGACTAGGACCATCCAGGACTAGACTAGGACCATCCAGGACTAGACTAGGACCATCCAGGACTAGACTAGGACCATCCAGGACTAGACTAGGACCATCCAGGACTAGATTAGGACCATCCAGGACTAGACTAGGACCATCCAGGACTAGACTAGGACCATCCAGGACTAGATTAGGACCATCCAGGACTAGATTAGGACCATCCAGGACTAGACTAGGACCATCCAGGACTAGACTAGGACCATCCAGGACTAGATTAGGACCATCCAGGACTAGACTAGGACCATCCAGGACTAGATTAGGACCATCCAGGACTAGACTAGGACCATCCAGGACTAGACTAGGACCATCCAGGACTAGATTAGGACCATCCAGGACTAGACTAGGACCATCCAGGACTAGACTAGGACCATCCAGGACTAGACTAGGACCATCCAGGACTAGACTAGGACCATCCAGGACTAGACTAGGACCATCCAGGACTAGACTAGGACCATCCAGGACTAGACTAGGACCATCCAGGACTAGACTAGGACCATCCAGGACTAGACTAGGACCATCCAGGACTAGACTAGGACCATCCAGGACTGACCCAGGACTAAAACAGAATTAAACCAGTTAACAATATTTTTTATTTGAACTTTAATATTTGGAAGATGGGTCGTGGGCCAAAATAAATCACTTGGAGGGCCTGATTTGGCCCTTGGGCCTTATATTGACTTGTCCTGCTCTAACACCTAACCTTAATCAAGTAGTTACAAAGCCTGAATCATGCATAAGAAACTATTTGTTCATATGAATCAAGTCTTTGCTCATGCTTCAGGCAAATGAAGCTGTAGTTATTATAAAGTGGTGTCCAAGGATTTCATTTAGTCTTCTAGATGAGTCATGAACTAAGACACTGACACAAATGAATGTAGAGACGCTTCCGAAAGGAATGAATCACCCTCACGAGTACAATCATTAAAGCAAGTTCAAAGTTTGACAGAACGGTCTGATATTTAGTCATGCAACAACGACCCTCCCGCGACAACAACAACAACAACAACCCTCCCGCGACAACGACACTCCCGCAACAACAACAACAACCCTCCCGCAACAACAACGACACTCCCGCAACAACAACAACAACCCTCCCGCGACAACAACAACACTCCCGCCGCAACAACAACAACAACAACCCTCCCGTGACAACAACGACACTCCCGCAACAACGACCCTCCCGCAACAACAACGACCCTCCCGCGACAACAACGACCCTCCCGCGACAACAACGACCCTCCCGCGACAACAACGACCCTCCCGCGACAACAACGACACTCTTGCAACAACAACAACAACAACAACAACAACCCTCCCGCGACAACGACACTCCCGCAACAACAACAACCCTCCCGTGACAACAACGACACTCCCGCAACAACGACCCTTCCGCAACAACAACGACACTCCCGCAACGACCCTCCCGCAACAACAACGACACTACCGCAACAACAACGACCCTCCCGCGACAACGACCCTCCTGCAATAATGACCCTCCCGCAACAACAACAACCCTCCCGCAGCAACAACAACAACCCTCTCGCGACAACAACGGCACTCCCGCAACAACGACCCTCCCGCAACAACAACGACCCTCCCGCAGCAACAACAACAACCCTCCCGCGACAACAACGACACTCCCGCAACAACGACCCTCCCGCAACAACAACAACAACCCTCCCGTGACAACGACACTCCCGCAACAACGACCCTCCCGCAGCAACAACAACAACAATAACCCTCCCGCGACAACAACGACACTCCCGCAACAACGACCCTCCCGCAGCAACAACAACGACAACCCTCCCGTGACAACAACAACACTCCCGCAACGACCCTCCAGCAACAACAACGACCCTCCCGCAGCAACAACAACAACCCTCCTGCGACAACAACGACCCTCCCGCAACAACGACCCTCCCGCAGCAACAACCCTCCCGCGACAACGACCCTCCCGCAGCAACAACAACAACAACCCTCCCGTGACAACAACAACCCTCCCGCAACAACAACGACCCTCCCGCAACAACAACGACCCTCCCGCAGCAACAACAACAACCCTCCCGTGACAACAACAACCCTCCCGCAACAACAACGACCCTCCCGCAACAACAACGACCCTCCCGCAGCAACAACTACAACAACCCTCCCGCGACAACAATGACCCTCCCGCAACAACAATGACCCTCCCGCAACAACAACGACACTCCCGCAACAACGACCCTCCCGCAACAACAACGACCCTCCCGCAGCAACAACGACCCTCCCGCAGCAACAACGACCCTCCCGCAGCAACAACAACAACAACCCTCCCGCGACAACAACGACACTCCCGCAACAACGATCCTTCCGCAACAACAACGACCCTCCTGCAACGACAACAACCCTCCCGCGACAACAACGACACTCCCGCAACAACAACGACACTCCCGCAACAACGACCCTCCTGCAACAACGACCCTCCCGCAAAAACAACGACCCTCCTGCAACAATGACCCTCCCGCAACAACAACGACCCTCCCGCGACAACAACCCTCCCGCGACAACAACGACACTCCCGCAACAACGACCCTCCCGCAACAACAACGACCCTCCCGCAGCAACAACGACCCTCCCGCAGCAACAACAACAACCCTCCCGCGACAACAACGACACTCCCGCAACAACGATCCTTCCGCAACAACAACGACCCTCCTGCAACAACAACGACCCTCCCGCGACAACGACCCTCCTGCAACAATGACCCTCCCGCAACAACAACGACCCTCCTGCGACAACAACCCTCCCGCGACAACAACGACACTCCCGCAACAACGACCCTCCTGCAACAACGACCCTCCCGCAAAAACAACGACCCTCCTGCAACAATGACCCTCCCGCAACAACAACGACCCTCCCGCGACAACAACCCTCCCGCGACAACAACAACCCTCCCGCAACAACAACCCTCCCGCAACAACAACGACCCTCCTGCAACAACGACCCTCCCGCGAGAACAAGCCTCCCGCGACAACAACAACAACCGGATTGATACGCAGACACTAAATTGCCGACCCTCCCGCAGCAACAACAACAACAACCCTCCCGCGACAACAACGACACTCCCGCAACAACGATCCTTCCGCAACAACAACGACCCTCCTGCAACGACAACAACCCTCCCGCGACAACAACGACACTCCCGCAACAACGATCCTTCCGCAACAACAACGACCCTCCTGCAACGACAACAACCCTCCCGCGACAACAACGACACTCCCGCAACAACAACGACACTCCCGCAACAACGACCCTCCCGCAAAAACAACGACCCTCCTGCAACAATGACCCTCCCGCAACAACAACGACCCTCCTGCAACAACGACCCTCCCGCAAAAACAACGACCCTCCTGCAACAATGACCCTCCCGCGACAACAACGACACTCCCGCAACAACGACCCTCCCGCAACAACAACGACCCTCCCGCAGCAACAACGACCCTCCCGCAGCAACAACAACAACAACCCTCCCGCGACAACAACGACACTCCCGCAACAACGATCCTTCCGCAACAACAACGACCCTCCTGCAACAACAACGACCCTCCCGCGACAACGACCCTCCTGCAACAATGACCCTCCCGCAACAACAACGACCCTCCTGCGACAACAACCCTCCCGCGACAACAACGACACTCCCGCAACAACGACCCTCCTGCAACAACGACCCTCCCGCAAAAACAACGACCCTCCTGCAACAATGACCCTCCCGCAACAACAACGACCCTCCCGCGACAACAACCCTCCCGCGACAACAACAACCCTCCCGCAACAACAACCCTCCCGCAACAACAACGACCCTCCTGCAACAACGACCCTCCCGCGAGAACAAGCCTCCCGCGACAACAACAACAACCGGATTGATACGCAGACACTAAATTGCCGTCTTTTCCACAGCGACCCTCCTTCCTTCCCCGGCAGCTCCTTAAACCAAACTTATTGCGACTTTGTCCTTTTCCCCGCACAGACCCATTTGCTCCCTTACCTCCGGGCCGCCGTGCCATTTTCCCCTCCCTCTGCATTTTTACAGCCACATTTGGCGTCGTTACAACATTAAAAGGCATTATCGACCTGCCAGCACAAATGATCCCCGGTGATAATGTCGTGCTCGCATCCAAGCTGGAAAAATAATCATAAACATGCAAAACAGGCCATAAAACACGTTTAATGAGCCGGCATTAACCTTCCGACACGAGCCTATCCCGGTTTTGAATTACACTTGTTTTGAAACGCGCCTAATGCTTTTAACGCCGGTGATTGCGCGATTTTGGTTTTTAATTGAGTTCGAGGAATGCGCCTTGAGATGATAAAAACACAAGATAATGGATGTTCCGCTTTATTTCGCGGCGTAATCGGACGTGACGGCTGCCGGGACGGAGGTGCAGCGCACACGGCGGCCTGGCGACGGCGCCGCTGGGCCTTTGATTGAATTGGACCGTTTCATTATTCGCGGGCGTCGGGAAAGGTCGCCACATTCGCCGCGGTTTCATTGGGCGGCGGCGGCGCGGGTCGAGGCTGCAGAACGAAAGGGTGAAGGCCTCAGTGGAGACGCAACAGCCTTGGAATATAGACGAGGTGATGAAATATTGTAATGTAAACACACAGGAGCAGACGGGGGGCTCCAGGAGCAGACGGGGGGCTCCGGGTGCAGACGGGGGGCTCCAGGAGCAGACGGGGGGCTCCGGGTGCAGACGGGGGGCTCCAGGAGCAGACGGGGGGCTCCGGGTGCAGACGCGGGGCTCCATGAGCAGACGGCGGGTTCCGGGTGCAGACGGGGGGTTCCGGGTGCAGACGGGGAGCTCTGGGTGCAGACGGGGGGCTCCGGGTGCAGACGGGGGGCTCCAGGAGCAGACGGGGGATTCCGGGTGCAGACGGGGGGTTCCGGGTGCAGATGGGGGGGGCTCCAGGTGCAGACGGGGGGCTCCAGGTGCAGACGGGGGGCTACTCGTGCAGACGGGGGGGCTCCAGGTGCAGACGGGGGGCTACAGGTGCAGACGGGGGGGCTCCAGGTGCAGACGGGGGGTTCCAGGAGCAGACGGGGGGCTCCTGAAACGACTCCCTGTGAATCCACCTCCTGAAATGTTCTGCAGTGCACCTTTAAGTGTTACTAAGGAGCAGATTATCATGTTCATTATGGCAAATGGAAGGCCGTCCACTCCCGATTGCTCTTTGTTCACTCCAATTTACTGTATTTTCTGGAGTATAAGTCGCACCAGCCAAATGCATAATAGAGAAGAAAAAAACATATATAAGTCGCACTGGAGTATGAAATGCAGTTGCAAGTGTGAAAATAACAAATAATATCACATATAAGTCGCTCCGTATAAAAGTATATAAGTATAAATGTAAGTATAAGTCGCACACCGGCCAAAACTATTTACAGTCTGGAAAATACGGTATATTGATCTAACATGGTAGTTGTATGTATATGTACTAGGACTATATAAAATGTATCTAATAAATGAGTATAAGTATAAGTAAATAAGTATAAGTCACACCCCGGCCAAAACTATGAAAAAAGGTGCGACTTATGAGTTAAGATAAGATAAGATGTTATAGTCCGGAAATTACGGTAAATTGGAGTAAACATTGTCGTTCATCGCTTCCTCGTTTAATTTCCACGTATTAAAATGAGCGAAAATGGATAAAAACCTGTAAAAACGCTGTAAATCTGGTGACCGCCTCGTCGTGCCCACATTTCCTTCCTAATCCCAGTGCGGTGCCAGGCGTGGTGGAGTGTGCGAGGCGCCGTCATGAGGCTAATGAAGGCGGATGAGACGGAGACAAACAGACCGGGGCACAGACAGTTCAAATGACAGCGACGTCTCCGACATTGATTTAAAGCCGCCCTATGTAACTTTCACCATGCGGTTGGAGCGCGACTCGGGCATCTGTGCCGACGGCGCGTCTGTCACCGCGCCATTTCAAACCACACACATTGATTCGAGCAGACAGGGCTTTATGAATGTCATCTTCGTTTTATTAGCATTTATATACGCTTCTCATATGTGCCTATTTGGCGTGTAAATAGCCTAGCATATGGTCTGGAGGCTTTTGCAGATAAAAAAAGTAAGTTACTGAGGTTTTTGGATAGCAATTGGCATATTTTCACTGCATTTCCCATTAAAAAATACTGTTAGAGTTACAATTTGTCTTCGAAAATCAACCGAAATGGGATCAATCGCTTGTGCCTTGTTTAGAATTCAGTATTACCGCATTTTCCGGACTATAAGTTGCACCCTTTTTCATAGTTTTGGCCGGGCTGCGACTTATACTTATATTTATTCCAATACTTATACTTGTATGTGATATTATTTGTTATTTTCACACTTGCAACCATATTTCGTACTCTAGTGCCACTTCTATATGTTTTTCTTCTCTATTATACATTTTTTGGCTGGTGCGACTTATACTCCGGAAAATAAGGTTGTTTTTCTGTTTTGTGTCGTTTTTGGTTGTCGATAAAGTTGGCGCAAAGTCAGACGCATCACTTCCTGTTTTGTTACGCCAGACGCATCACTTCCTGTTTTGTTACGCCAGGAGAGTCACTGGGATGCACAACGTGGACGTTTATCATTAAAACGTGAAACACTTTTGATTAAAAACACGATGAATGTGACGTAAAAAGGTGACGTAAAATAGTCGACGCCAACAGGATGCAGCGTCGAGATAATAACACGCGCATTCCGAACGCTCTTTATTTTTCTGTATTTTCGGCCACGCCTCTCACTCCACGTCACGGTGAAGACACAAAATACGACGTGGACTCTAAACCAGGACTATATCAGGTCAAAGTCGGCCTAAACAAGGTCTAAAATCAGACTAAAAGGATAAAAACAACTTAACGGACACTTCTTTTCTCGCTTCCCTTTGGCTGCAGAAACCCTCGCGAGCGCAGGAACCACCGCACAGGAACCACCCCACAGGGACCAACCCGCACAGGAACCACCCCACAGGGACCAACCCGCGCAGTAACCACCCCACAGGGACCAACCCGCACAGGAACCACCGCACAGGAACCACCCCACAGGGACCAATCCGCACAGGAACCACCCCACAGGAACTACCCCACAGGGACCAACCCGCACAGTAACCACCGAGCAGGAACCACCACACAGGAACTACCCCCAGGGACCAACCCGCGCAGGAACCACCCCACAGGGACCAACCCGCGCAGGAAACACCGCAGAGGAACCACCCCACAGGAACCACCCCACAGGGACCAACCCGCGCAGTAACCACCCCACAGGAACTACCCCAGAGGGACCAACCTGCGCAGGAACCACCCCACAGGAACTACCCCACAGGGACCAACCCGCGCAGTAACCACCCCACAGGAATTACCCCACAGGGACCAACCCGCGCAGTAACCACCGAGCAGGAACCACCCCACAGGGACCAACCCGCGCAGGAACCGAACCACCCCGCAGGGACCAACCCGCGCAGGAACCACCCTATGTGAACCACCCTACGTGAACCACCCCGCAGGAACCAACCCATGTGAACCACCCCGCAGGAACCGAACCACCCCGCAGGAACCAACCCATGTGAACCACCCCACAGGAACCACCCCACAGGGACCAACCCGCGCAGTAACCACCCCACAGGAACTACCCCAGAGGGACCAACCTGCGCAGGAACCACCCCACAGGAACTACCCCACAGGGACCAACCCGCGCAGTAACCACCCCACAGGAATTACCCCACAGGGACCAACCCGCGCAGTAACCACCGAGCAGGAACCACCCCACAGGGACCAACCCGCGCAGGAACCGAACCACCCCGCAGGGACCAACCCGCGCAGGAACCACCCTATGTGAACCACCCTGCGTGAACCACCCCGCAGGAACCAACCCATGTGAACCACCCCGCAGGAACCGAACCACCCCGCAGGAACCAACCCATGTGAACCACCCCGCAGGAACCGAACCACCCTGCAGGAACCACCCCATGTGAACCACCCCGCAGGAACCAACCCATGTGACCACCCCGCAGGAACCAACCCATGTGAACCACCCCGCAGGAACCAACCCATGTGAACCACCCCGCAGGAACCGAACCACCCCGCAGGAACCAACCCATGTGAACCACCCCGCAGGAACCGAACCACCCTGCAGGAACCACCCCATGTGAACCACCCCGCAGGAACCAACCCATGTGACCACCCCGCAGGAACCAACCCATGTGAACCACCCCGCAGGAACCAACCCATGTGAACCACCCCGCAGGAACCATCCCGCAGGACCACCCTGCAGGAACCACCCCGCAGGAACCACCCGCGTGAACAGGAGTGCTTCTTGATGCGTCGCTCGCACATCTTCACATCATAAAGAGCGGTTTGCATGGAAATGCGAGCGCTTTACAAACTGGCCGTTCAGCGCGCGACACTCCACTCCGGCTGCCGGTGTTTGTGGAGTGAATGTGTTTCAGGTGTGGGTGCTCTGTAATCACGCCCGCCCCGCTGTGCATCTGATAAAAGGCTTTACGCGGCGCCGCTATCTGCCGGTCTAATACGATGAGCCTGTGTGCGCTCGCTCTCCAGTTTCCAATGTGCTGGAACGCCACAGGGAAGACGGGGAGAAAATAACACTATTGAATTCTCTTCTTACCCAACCACCAACTCTGAGCTGTACTTAAAGGGAGGAAGGAAGAAAGTGTGGTTTAGATAACGTGTGCGCTCCGGTTAAGTCGAGCTTGGTTTGGGTCTTCAAAGGTCACATCTTAGGCAAATTTGACTTTTTCAAGCTTTTAAACAACTGTATTACCTCCTCAAAATTAAGATAAGTAGAATTTAGCTTAATTCTTGCTAGTTTAGGGAATCCTGGTTCGAAAATCCTCTTTCCTGCGCCAACAGTCCATTCAAAAACTGCCATTACTGAGGTTTTAGTCGATAACTCACGTCGCTCTAACGTAGCTCTGACGTAGCTCCAAAGTTGCTCACATGTAGCTCCAACGTTGCTTTGACGTAGCTCTGACGTGGCCCTGGCGTGGCTCTGATGTGACTCTGACGTAGCTGACGTAGCTCTGATGTAGCTCTGACGTACAGTAGCTCTGACGTAGCTCTGACGTAACTCTGATGTCGTTCTAACTTAGCTCTGACATAGCTTTGACCTAGCTCTGGCGTAGCTTTGACGTAGCTCTGACGTAGCTCTGATGTAGCTCTGACGTCGTTCTAACTTAGCTCTGACATAGCTTTGACCTAGCTCTGGCGTAGCTCTGACGTAACTCTGACGTAACTCTGATGTAGCTCTGACATAGCTTTGACCTAGCTCTGGCGTAGCTCTGACGTAGCTTTGATGTAGCTCTGACGTAACTCTGACGTAACTCTGATGTAGCTCTGACATAGCTTTGACCTAGCTCTGGCGTGGCTCTGATGTGACTCTGACGTAGCTGACGTAGCTCTGATGTAGCTCTGACGTAACTCTGATGTCGTTATAACTTAGCTCTGACGTAGCTTTGACGTAGCTCTGACGTAGCTTTGACCTAGCTCTGGCGTAGCTTTGACGTAGCTCTGACGTAGCTCTGTCGCTTTCCCATTTCCCATTCAAGCAAGGAATTTACCTGTGGCTCCACCTGCTGGCTGCAGAGGGAATGACATTTACCTGTGGCTCCACCTGCTGGCTGCAGAGGGAATGACATTTACCTGTGGCTCCACCTGCTGGCTGCAGAGGGAATGACATTTACCTGTGGCTCCACCTGCTGGCTGCAGAGGGAATGACATTTACCTGTGGCTCCACCTGCTGGCTGCAGAGGGAATGACATTTACCTGTGGCTCCACCTGCTGGCTGCAGAGGGAATGACATTTACCTGTGGCTCCACCTGCTGGCTGCAGAGGGAATGACATTTACCTGTGGCTCCACCTGCTGGCTGCAGAGGGAATGACATTTACCTGTGGCTCCACCTGCTGGCTGCAGAGGGAATGACATTTACCTGTGGCTCCACCTGCTGGCTGCAGAGGGAATGACATTTACCTGTGGCTCCACCTGCTGGCTGCAGAGGGAATGACACGGCAGAGGTGTATTTTTGAATTTAGAAAAAGTAACTGTAATCTAAATACAGTTACTCAAAATCAGTATTCTTGTGTTCTTGTGTACTTTTGTGTTCAGTTTCTGGGTTTTATGTTTTTATTTGATCATTTTCAAAAATGTATACGGGAAAAAGGCCAAAGTGAACGTATGAAACAGCAGAAAATAAAATAAAAGCTGTGTGTCTGTGGATCGATGTCGTTTTAGGAGAATCCCCAAAATCCAACTCACCGGAAAACGTACAGAAAGAACATGAAAAGGTTGCATGTTTGTGGTGTTGGCGTCTTGGCAGATAACAATGGTAACCACGGTAACAACAGCACCGCCTCGCTCTGGTTCAAACACTCGCTGCAGTCCGGACTTGGGCGATATCGATCCGCCGCGTTTGCATCAGGAGCTTTACGGATCACTTAACAAACTCTGGTGTTTCTCTTTGAGTCGCGTTCACTCAGTTTCACAGAGTTTCAAAGGTCAAAGGTCACGTCTCAGTCATCAGAAACACTGGAGCGAAGAGCGGATTCAGAGTGTGACTACAAAGAGCCAGCGAGTCCACACGGCGCCTTAAACCGCTCCATTATTATGCAAAGAATAAAGAGTGAAACTGAACAATATCTCCTGAATCTCACAACATTTCAACTGAAACAGTTCATTTTCAATTGTCGTCTAAATTTAGGGCTGTTCCAAATGGACATGACAGATACGCTGTATATACTATATGTACATACTATATGTACATACTGTATGTACATACTGTATGTACATACAGTATGTATATACTATATGTACATACTATATGTACACATATACACACATATATATATATATATATATATATATATATATATACACATATATATACACATATATATATATATATATATATATATATATATATATATATATATATATATATATATATATATATATATATATATATATATATATATATATATATATGTACATATTATATGTATATACTATATGTATATACTATATGTACATACTATATGTACATACATATGTATATACTATATGTACATACTATATGTATATACAATATGTTTATACTATATGTACATACTATTTGTAAAAACAAAGCCTCTGCAGGTGAAGTCTCTGCAGATGAAGTCTCTGCAGATGAAGCCTCTGCAGATGAAGCCTCTGCAGATGAAGTCTCTGCAGATGAAGCCTCTGCAGATGAAGCCTCTGCAGAGGAAGCCTCTGCAGATGAAGCCTCTGCAGAGGAAGCCTCTGCAGATGAAGCCTCTGCAGAGGAAGCCTCTGCAGATGAAGCCTCTGCAGAGGAAGCCTCTGCAGATGAAGCCTCTGCAGAGGAAGCCTCTGCAGATGAAGCCTCTGCAGATGAAGCCTCTGCAGAGGAAGCCTCTGCAGGTGAAGCCTCTGCAGGTGAAGCCTCTGCAGATGAAGCCTCTGCAGATGAAGCCTCTGCAGATGAAGCCTCTGCAGGTGAAGCATCTGCAGGTGAAGCCTCTTTAGGTGAAGCCTCTGCAGATGAAGCCTCTGCAGATGAAGCCTCTGCAGATGAAGCCTCAGCAGATGAAGCCTCTGCAGGTGAAGCCTCTGCAGGTGAAGCCTCTGCAGATGAAGCCTCTGCAGATGAAGCCTCTGCAGGTGAAGCCTCTGCAGGTGAAGCCTCTGCAGGTGAAGCCTCTTTAGGTGAAGCCTCTGCAGATGAAGCCTCTGCAGATGAAGCCTCTGCAGATGAAGCCTCAGCAGGTGAAGCCTCTGCAGGTGAAGCCTCTGCAGATGAAGCCTCTGCAGATGAAGCCTCTGCAGATGAAGCTTCTGCAGATGAAGCCTCTGCAGATGAAGTCTCTGCAGGTGAAGCCTCTGCAGACGAAGCCTCTGCAGACGAAGCCTCTGCAGACGAAGCCTCAGCAGATGAAGCCTCAGCAGATGAAGCCTCAGCAGATGAAGCCTCTGCAGATGAAGCCTCTACAGATGAAGCCTCTACAGATGAAGCCTCTACAGGTGAAGCCTCTGCAGATGAAGTCTCTGCAGATGAAGCCTCTGCAGATGAAGTCTCTGCAGATGAAGCCTCTGCAGATGAAGCCTCTGCAGATGAAGCCTCTGCAGATGAAGCCTCTGCAGATGAAGTCTCTGCAGATGAAGTCTCTGCAGATGAAGCCTCTGCAGATGAAGCCTCTGCAGGTGAAGTCTGCAGATGAAGCCTCTACAGATGAAGCCTCTGCAGGTGAAGCCTCTACAGATGAAGCCTCTGCAGGTGAAGTCTCTGCAGGTGAAGTCTCTGCAGGTGAAGTCTCTGCAGGTGAAGTCTCTGCAGATGAAGTCTCTGCAGATGAAGTCTCTGCAGATGAAGTCTCTGCAGATGAAGCCTCTGCAGATGAAGTCTCTGCAGATGAAGCCTCTGCAGATGAAGTCTCTGCAGATGAAGTCTCTGCAGATGAAGCCTCTGCAGATGAAGCCTCTGCAGGTGAAGTCTGCAGATGAAGCCTCTACAGATGAAGCCTCTGCAGATGAAGCCTCTACAGATGAAGTCTCTGCAGATGAAGCCTCAGCAGGTGAAGCCTCTGCAGATGAAGCCTCTGCAGGTGAAGTCTCTGCAGGTGAAGTCTCTGCAGGTGAAGTCTCTGCAGGTGAAGTCTCTGCAGATGAAGTCTCTGCAGATGAAGCCTCTGCAGATGAAGCCTCAGCAGATGAAGCCTCAGCAGGTGAAGCCTCAGCAGGTGAAGCCTCTGCAGATGAAGCCTCTGCAGATGAAGCCTCTGCAGATGAAGCCTCTGCAGATGAAGCCTCTGCAGATGAAGCCTCTGCAGATGAAGCCTCTGCAGATGAAGCCTCTGCAGATGAAGTCTCTGCAGATGAAGCCTCTGCAGATGAAGCCTCTGCAGACGAAGTCTCTGCAGACGAAGTCTCTGCAGATGAAGCCTCTGCAGACGAAGTCTCTGCAGATGAAGCCTCTGCAGACGAAGTCTCTGCAGATGAAGTCTCTGCAGATGAAGCCTCTGCAGACGAAGTCTCTGCAGATGAAGCCTCTGCAGACGAAGTCTCTGCAGATGAAGCCTCTGCAGATGAAGTCTCTGCAGATGAAGCCTCTGCAGATGAAGTCTCTGCAGTTGAGTTTTTATTGGGTGAATTACAAAAAAATACATGGACAACACTTATTTTACTCAATACATAATGCCAGCTTTACATCCATTAATTCATTTTATTTCTAATAAAGGGAAAAAAGAACATGTTTATTTAATTTTATTAATTTTTGACCTTTATTTAACCAGGAAAATCTGGCTGAGATGTTTGATGACTTTACCTCTTGTTTTGGTTCTTAAGCTTATGTTATTGTTCTATTATTCTTATCCAGGAAAAGCGTGTGTTGAGGCTGTAGTGCCACAGTTCCACCAGCAGGGGCGCAGGGGCGCAGGGGCCCACGGGCGCAGGGATGCAGGGGCGCAGGGATACAGGGGCCCAGGGGCGCAGGGATGCAGGGATGCAGGGGCGCAAGGATGCAGGGGCGCAGGGATACAGGGGCCCAGGGGCGCAGGGGCGCAGGGGCCCAGGGGCACAGGGATGCAGGGATGCAGGGGCGCAAGGATGCAGGGGCGCAGGGATACAGGGGCCCAGGGGCGCAGGGGCCCAGGGGCGCAGGGATGCAGGGATGCAGGGGCGCAAGGATGCAGGCAGCACACACAGCCTCAGCCACAAATCACGATCAAACACTCCATTATGACTAATAACGTGAGCAGCCATCACAGGCGTCCACCCTCATCTTCCACTTCTAACTCTGTGTGTTCTTTGCATTTATGTTCCTCTAAAACAAACACTCTGTCCATCTCAGTCAGGAGCCGAGCACTCTAGGAGCCGAGCACTCCAGGGGCCGTTTGCTCAAGATGTACAACTCAAGAGCTGCCAAGCGCTGTAGCTCGGAGCGTCGGAATCTTCCAGAACGAGCACTGAGGAGGCTGCGTCTTTGAAGAAACCAGGCTCCTCACACACATGATTGATCTTTAGGGCAACCATAGGCTCCCAGGAACCCCAGGAACCCCCCAGGAACCTGCGTGAAGCCGGTGCGTGGGCGAGCAAGTGAGAATCCTTTGGAAAACTCAAAGCCCGCCTCATATGATTAGTACTTTAAAGTCTGTAGCCAATTCCTCGCTTTAGTTTGACCTTTGTACCACTTTAGGTTTCTGAAATAGTTGTCGTTTAATAATACATTTTGGTTTATTATTTGGAACATTTATCCACTTAAAATGGTGCGCTTTGGTGTTATCTATGAAAAAATAAATAAAATAAAAAGACCACAATTATGAAAATGTAAAAGTTGTTCGGTTAAACCTGGTCCGGTCCTGGCTCAAACCGACCAAATATTGGTCAAATATCGGTGTAATATAGGTGTAATATCGTTGGGTTGATGGTTTTATCATCAACCCAACGATATTAGTCAAAGCAGAGAAAGCAATAAAGTGTCCATTTTATGGGTTCCGTCCTCTGAGAACTCCTGTACTTTGGTCCTGGTCCAGTTCTCGTCCAGGTAAATCTGGTTTAGTCCAGATTTAGGCTGTGATCTAACTTCACAATCGCCACATCGAAGAGATGACTAAACCTGGTCTAAACCAGGACTAAACAAGGACAAGAACAGGGAAAATGACATATATTCCAACTGGAATACTACTCGGACAAAAAAAAAGTATTTTCTAGACCTAGATTAGTCCTGGTTTAGCCCGGTTTGAAACCTGTTTTAACCCTGTTTCAGACCTGTTTCAGACCTGTTTCAAACCTGTTTCAGACCTGTTTCAGACCTGTTTTAGCCCCGTTTCAGACCTGTTTCAGACCTGTTTCAAACCTGTTTTAGCCCTGTTTCAGACTTGTTTTAGACTTGTTTTAACCCTGTTTCAGACCTGTTTCAGACTTGTTTTAACCCTGTTTCAGACCTGTTTTAGCCCCGTTTCAGACCAGTTTCAGACCTGTTTCAGACCTGTTTCAGCCCTGTTTCAGCCCTGTTTCAGACCTGTTTCAAACCTGTTTCAGACTTGTTTTACCCTGTTTCAGACCTGTTTCAGACCTGTTTTAGCCCCGTTTCAGACCAGTTTCAGACGTGTTTTAAACCTGTTATAGCCCTGTTTCCGACCTGTTTCAGACTCGTTTTAGCCATGTTTTAACCCCGTTTCAGACCAGTTTCAGACCTGTTTCAGACCTGTTTCAAACCTGTTTTAGCCCTGTTTCAGACCTGTTTCAGACTTATTTTAACCCTGTTTCAGACCTGTTTCAGACCTGTTTTAACCCTGTTTCAGACCTGTTTTAGCCCCGTTTCAGACCAGTTTCAGACCTGTTTCAGACCTGTTTCAGACCTGTTTTAAACCTGTTTTAACCCTGTTTCAGACCTGTTTCAGACCTGTTTTAGCCCCGTTTCAGACCTGTTTCAGACCTGTTTTAGACTTGTTTTAACCCTGTTTCAGACCTGTTTCAGACTTATTTTAACCCTGTTTCAGACCTGTTTCAGACCTGTTTCAGACCCGTTTCAGACCTGTTTCAGACCTGTTTTAAACCTGTTTTAACCCTGTTTCAGACCTGTTTCAGACCTGTTTTAGCCCCGTTTCAGACCAGTTTCAGACCTGTTTCAGACCTGTTTTAGACTTGTTTTAACCCTGTTTCAGACGTGTTTCAGACTTGTTTTAACCCTGTTTCAAACCTGTTTCAGACCTGTTTCAAACCCTGTTTCAGACATGTTTTAGCCCTGTTTCAGACCCTTTTCAGACCCGTTTCAGACCTGTTTCAGACCTGTTTCAAACCCTGTTTCAGACCTGTTTCAAACCCTGTTTCAGACCTGTTTCAGACCTGTTTTAGCCCTGTTTCAGACCTGTTTCAGACCCGTTTCAGACCCGTTTCAGACCTGTTTCAGACCTGTTTCAAACCCTGTTTCAGACCTGTTTCAGACCTGTTTTAGCCCTGTTTCAGACCTGTTTTAGCCCTGTTTTAGCCCTGTTTCAGACCTGTTTCAGACCTGTTTCAGATTTGTTTTAGCCCTGTTTCAGACCTGTTTTAGCCCCGTTTCAGACCAATTTCAGACCTGTTTCAGACCTGTTTCAAACCCTGTTTCAGACCTGTTTCAAACCCTGTTTCAGACCTGTTTTAGACTTGTTTTAACCCTGTTTCAGACCTGTTTCAGACTTGTTTTAACCCTGTTTCAGACTTGTTTTAACCCCGTTTCAGACCTGTTTCAGACTTGTTTTAACCCTGTTTCAGACTGGTTTCAGACCTGTTTCAAACCCTGTTTTAGACTTGTTTTAACCCTGTTTCAGACCTGTTTTAGACTTGTTTTAACCCTGTTTCAGACCTGTTTCAGACTTGTTTTAACCCTGTTTCAGACCTGTTTCAGACCAGTTTCAGACCTGTTTCAGACCCGTTTCGGAGCTGTGTGGTCTTCACGTCTCCAGAGATTGCACCATAGAAGCAGCATCTACAGCAGAGGCCCAGGTTATCCATCTTAGTCGTGTAATGAAGCCTGCATTGATCTCCTCCAGCGTTTGGAGTCGTGTAGATTGTTCGCTCTCCATTGAACGGCTTTCACGGCTGGATTAGAGCGACCCAGAGCCAGCAGATTAACGCTTTTGTTTTACAGAGCGTTTAACTGATGCAAGGCCCTGATAGTTCCCACATCATTTGAATGTAGTGTTTTAGATGTAAAAGATCCCAGATTATTGTAAGTCTTATAGAAGATCTAGTTCATTCTTGAGCTGTTCCTGGTTTTTGTCCTCGTTTATGAACAGTTGGAAGCCTGTTTTACCTCTACATTTATGATTCATGATTAACTGTATTTCATATTTTCTGCAAATATTAAATTTTAGTGTCATAGGCTACCCCAAATAAATTGTCTGTTTGCTGTAACCCAAGTCATCATGTTTCATCTGGGTCGGACGGTAGGCAAATTCTTTTTTTTTTACATTGAAGGCAAAAAAAAAAGATCCAAATTTTGTCATTTTTTGAGTCGGAGTGACCACCAGGGGTCAGACTTCAACAGTCAATGACGGAAAACGTCTCTATCAACCCGATCGGGAGACTAAATCTCACGATTTTAAGATATTTCAATCAACCTTTTGTACGCCGCTATCCTTTATTTTGGTAGCTAAGACGAGCGGGGGGAACATGCGGGAGACACGGGCGCTGCCATGTTTGTTGTGATGACGCTGCTGGGCGTGTTTCAATCCCAGAATGCTTTTGCGTAAGTCAAATTTCACACCCTGACAAAGGCTGACATTACAATGGACGTATCAGTGGCGCCGACAAGGGTAAACCAACTTGTAAAAGGCGATATAACGACTCCTACGCGCGGTCTGTTTTACTGCAGACATATGTGGAGGACTGAAAATGAAGACGCGCATGTGTCACGCGGTGCGTCATCAGTCCTTTGGGGTGAAAGTCAGGTTTATCAGCGTGATAAAAATATTTGATACAGTGGTTTAGGAAAGACCGGTCGGTGAGTCGGCGAAATAATTGCAAAATAAAAGATTTTGATGTTTTTTCAACAAAATGCTGATATTTTTTTTTCAGTCGGCTAGTTTCATAGCAGGTCGGTCGGGTTACGGCATACATACATTATTATTTTGCTCAGCCTTATCTATATTTTGATAGCTCTGATGTTCGTAACAAAAATAATTTCCCCTGGGAATGAATAAAAGCAACTATTATTCTGATCATTTTGGTTTAGCTCCATTTGAATGTATGGAGCTACACCACTATGTAGCTTTTGTAGAGCAGGGTCCATCTCTTGCTTTCTCTTCTGTATTATGACACTGGTATATTTCTATATTTTGATGGAGAGTATTTCTGTGGCTGGGCGTTTGTCCATTGTAGAAAACACCTTCGTAACGCCCTATAGCGAGCGCACCACATATTATTGAGAAGCTCTAGAATGACGCAATAGTGAAACGTGGGATACGATAATGTAAAGGTTTAGAAGAAAAATCTAACTCGTCTGCAATCTTTAGGTGGCATTCCGGTGTGAGTTTGAGTCAAAGAGTGCAGGAAATTGTGTGTTATCATTCTTAGTGTTTTTTTTTTCATTTTTTTTTTTTTTTTAAAAGGACTTTTTGGCCCGTAGGCTTTATTTGACAAGACGGCGCAGTGTGACATGGGAATGAGCCTGGGGAAGGACGTGCAGCGAATTGTCGAGAGCCTGATTCGACGTGTGCTGATCGGGTGCCGAACATTTCTGTTTGTTATAAGCTCTGCACATTGTCTCTTCATATAAAGACTGAACTAAACTAAACACTGTATGACATGAAGCACATTCACTTTAATTCATAGAGTTGTCTCAGCTGAAACGGAAAATATGTAAAAGCTCGCGTCTTTTTAAGCCTTATGGAGATGCTGATTTACATTATTGTGTTTAAATTAAGGTTTACTCATAGATTCTTCTCACATTGATCATTACTTACTCAAAAATCGTTTCCGCTTTGTCGCGTTTATTGCCGTTCTCGGCGGCGGCGTTCGCGTTGGCGCTTCTCCCGGCCGCGAGTCGGGGTGGACTTTTGTTGAACCGCGGCCAAGAGCGGAACAGTTGTACAGCGCCGTCTCGCGCGCTGAAGGATTAGACGTTTGGACATAATGTATAGCCAAGCTGTTCGTCCATTCTGTCTGGAAAATCCCCCCGACTCCAATCGTTTTCTCCGTAGGATTCAGTCAGGATTCATTGTCGGCGTCGAACTTTCCCTTCACCAAACAATGAGGGCCGATTGTCCACGGGAGGTGTTCGGGAAACGCATTACACGTCCCGATGTTTAGAGGTACAATGGCGTATTGTCCGACGCCCAGTGACAGAGCTAACAAATTAGCATTACCGGTAGTAATTCATATTTTTGGGGATTTTCTGTGTTCAGTTTGTATCCACTTTTTTTATAGAGCAAATTTTAGAAACAAGACGATTCCCAAAGTGCAGCACACAACAATAAAACAAGTGCAACGAGGTTTAGCAACACGTGCAATGTATTAAAAATAATAACTTTCAAACAGAGATAATAAAATACACCCAGCATTCCAACGAAATGAAAAACAATCCAAAAAAACTGCATTAAAAACTACTAAAACCATTTATTAAAATCAATAAAAGACATGTGAATATGAGCCTACAAAAAATTGAAAAAAATTGACTTTGAATGAATGTTGAATGCAGGGTAACGTGACCTGCATTTCACACTCAAACCCTTATTAAATATTTAATGTCCCCATGTTCCATTTGAATATCTTCCAAATACATGTGCATAAAATGAAAAAAGTGACTCTTTCACTAATTCAAGCTTGTGACAAACTAGTTTTAAATATGTTCTGAGACGAAATGATGCAAATGACACAGAAGTGATTATGACAAAAGGAAGCCAAACCTAAGCAATTAGTATTTGTAAAAAATAAATAAAAAAAGAAACAACGCTTTCTAAGAACTACAATTTCAATAACCTTAATATAGCATGAACAAACTATAAGAATGATTCAGGCTGAATAACGTGTTAACAAATACAAATACAATATCCTAACTCCAAACAACTTATTACAATATAGTTTTTAAACCACCATTTTTCAAGTATTTGTTCATACTTTATAAGAACTACACCTCAAACAGCCTTAATAAAGTGAAAGCGTACGTGATTACATATTTACTGCATCACTTAGAAGGCGGGGATGTTAAATCGGGCGTCGAGCCGAGCGGCAGAGAAACGTGACGCTCGATGCGCGTGGGTCCGAGTCCTTTGGGAATCAGCATTAGAACAAGGCCAAGACAGAGACGACAACATTCAAATCGATACACGCTAAAAATACCTCCACCAAACACCGTTAATATTTAATGACCCGCTCGCTCACCACGGAGGGACAGTGTCTGAGCGTCCTCCGCGCCACACCCGCGCAGTCGGGCAAGAAATGGCCAGGTTAGATCTGCGGAAAGGCCACCCTGCTCACGGTAAAAATGAAAATGCAAAATAAATGTAAAATAACACTTTTTATGTATTTATTTAATTCATTAATTAAATAGCATTATTATTTTTGTTATATTATTATTATTTTTTGTTGTATTATTATTTTTTTATTTGTATTATTATATTTATTTTATTTTTGTTATATCATTATTTTTTATTTATATTATTATTTGAATTTTTGTTATATTATTGTTATTTTAGTATTAGTAATATTAATTATTCCTTTGCTTTGGCATATCATGTTTTAGCACTATTTATTGAAAACCGTAAGCCGTTTCCTAATAAAAAAGGACATGGTGCTAGCACTCCATCTACAGGCAGCAGAGTGAATTATCATAGGGAAATAAACAAAAGCTAGCTTGCTAATGTGAGTTGCAATGAACGCGAGTCAGCGGCAGGAAAGCTCAGAACGAGTCTGGTGATGATTTATGGACTTCACTTTGGACCTTTGACGTCACGACTTTTGAAACCAAGTGTTTTTGTGAGGCTCAGATGAGGAGCAAAGAAGTCGTAAACAGGATAAATGAAACAAGTGTGAATGAAGCTAAACACAACTCCAGGTGCTGATTGTGATGAAGAAACAACGTTATCATGTGATTGAAAGCTCAAAATGTCAATTTAGCATTCAACATTTCCTGGACTCTTTGGTTACATTAAAATGATTCAGATTCAGCCATTTTCTTTAGATTTAATCAGTAAATTGCGAACAAAACAAACACTTAAAACTCACTCTGTGTAAGCCGATGAAGCCTCAATGAGACAAACAAACCAGAACATCATTTTAGTCAGTTAGACGAAGCCCAGAACCAATTTAAAAATCTCTCCAAAAAGTTTTAATTGGAGCAAAACTTTGTGTCTTTTCTCTCTGGATGATCACAGATGACTTTCCCTGTTCGTCTTTCCAGGTGACATTGGATCCCTGCAGACTCCGCCCGCGGTCTGCGTCGGGTCCCCAGACGCACCTCCGGCTCCACACTGCCACCGTTTAACAAAGTGCCCGGGCCGAGGACACGTTTCTCGGCCTTTATGAAAGGTCAGGCCCCCGAGGCTCCCGTGTAGTTTCACTTCCTGACATTTGGGGGACGCGGCGAACTGTTGTGTAGTTATTTCCAGGAATAACTCGGAAACACCGCGTTTCATTAGTGCGAGCTCAGGAAACCGTGAAATACACACCGGGTTTAATTATGAGAAAATGTTGCGTGGAGAGGTTGTGATTCGAGATGGACGGAAAGCGGTGACAAGGAAGTTGGTTAAAATGGCTGCAAGAAGTTGATGAATTCTTCTAAATTGACTTTTAGGATGACGTTGTAATAGTTTTACCTCTTCATTTGCTTATTCCAGAGTTGTTTTTCCAATTGTTTTGTGCACTTTGGCCCGAAAACAATTGTTAAATGGCAAAAAAAGATCTTTAATCACAGCGGTGGACTCGACGTTATGCCTCAATCGAACCTGTGCTCGCCACCATTGATCCCTTTTACTGCGTTTGCACGTTCTCCTCGTGTTTCCTCTGGATATTCTGGTTTCCTTTATTTTCTATTAGAACATGGATCAACAAAAGGAAAACAACAACACAGCAAATACAGAAAGAGAGAGGAAAAAACAACACAAAAACCCAACAAAGAACGAGCTGGAACAGGTAGAACATCAGTCAATTAAAAGGAGTCGAAAATAAGGGAGTGGCATTAGAGGAGGAATTAGAGCATATTAATTTCAGAATATTTGCTACATTTTTTAATTAAGTCGTGAGGTTATTTTTTCCATTGCGCTCATGTCGGTTGTGATATCAGTCCAGTCCTTAATCGTTGGAGCGGTTTGAGTCGCCCATTTTCTTCGTGATTGCCTTCTTCTTCCCAGCTGCCAGGAGTGTGTTCCACAGGTATCCATCCACTGTGTCCACGGCGGGAGCTTTGAGGGGGATTCTAGTTTCCAACAACACCCTCCCACCTACAGGAACTTCTGCTACTGAACTTCACAAAAGCTCTAGAGACGGTGCTTCTGACAAGTTCCCCTCGCCGCCTTCCACTCCAACACCTCCAATACTTGCAACATTACGCGTTAAGTGTTTTTGACCACTCCTACCGTGCGTTTCCGAAGTGTCCGCGTTCATTTCCCAGACGTTTAAAGCTCTCTGCAGTCCAGCCATGCAGCGCGTACAAGTCTATAATTAAAGCCATTAATAAATCTCCTGTTTCCTGTACACAAAGGTCTGGAGGGAGACGACCTCCTGGATTACACGCGCCGTCGTCTCCTCCAGGGGGCGGCGGCGATTAAACGGCCGGATGAGCGGGAGGGGGGAAGGGGGAGTAAAAAGCGCGGCAGCCATCTTGGAGCGACTGTGACGGCTCACTCTCTCTGGGGCGGTCGTGTCACCTTCGATATGGGGTACGTTTCTTTTACTTAAATGTGAAGTCTCTTAGGTTTTGTCCACGCCAAGATCAGCGCCGAGCTCGATATGAAAGTATTTCTACCCCTCGGATAAACAGAAAGGATAGAGCCAATCAGAGTGTGCGGATGGCAGTTAAATGAGCTATAAAGAGCATGAACAATTATGCTCAATATGACTCAGATGTACGCATCAGTTCAATAGAGCATAAATATCAGGGCTCTAAACCTTATAGAAGACCAACACAGTCAAAACGCTGATATACTATTGGTAAAACGAAGGTAGTCCTGCACAAAGACCTGGAGGTGGCGCTCCTGAGCATTGAAGGATGGGTCAAATGTAGAGGATAAATGCCCCTACAGGGACAATTAAGTACTGTAAAGTTCCTCTGACAGGTCGGGCAACTTATTGAACTAAAATGCAGTTAGATAAATATATTTTGAATTTTGCGTAAAAAAAAAAAAAATCACTTCCTGTTTGTAATTTATGACATCAGACGAGGAAATTACCCAGCAAACTATTTTTTTTTTCATGTTTAAAGAGTCAAAGAAGTAGTTTATTTTGTGTAAATTCTGCATAAACTTTGACTGGAACAAGTGTCCCTGGTGTGATGTCACTTCCTGTTATAATTTTCCTCAGATTTTCTTACATTTTCTCCACAAATACCTGCTCGATTGGTGTAAAACTATATTTTTTATGTACAACAGGTACAAATACAGCAGCAAAAACTGGGCTAAAACTCCTTTAATGTCACAATTGTATTTATCTGACAAAGAAAAATGTATGAGAGCGACTTTAGTTTGTTGAATTAATGTTTAGAGAGTCAAAAAAAGTTGTTTCCTTTGTGTAAATTCTGCATAAACTTTGACTGGAATGAGTGTCCTTGGTGTGATGTCACTTCCTGTCATTTTTCTACATATTTTTCAACGTTTTCTCCAAAAATACCTGCTCGATTGGTGTAAAACTATAATTTATATGCACAGCAGGTACAAATACACCAAATAAACCTGTAAAAAACCTGTCATGGGCACTTTAATCTTGCCCTTAACTGTTTGTCTCGAGAATTTAGTGTCAGAGAAACAACTGTTCAAAGTCGTCTCTGATTGGCTTGTCTGCTGTTACAATAGGTACAACAGAAAGGTTAGAATTTTTAAAGTCTCAGTCACTTGCAATACTGACATGTTTGAGTTTTTTAATCGTGTTCGAGCGCTGGGCATTGTTTCACGTTTACATTGTTCCCACGCCAAACACGTCGCTGGAGTTGTACTTGGCTTCGTTTACGCTCATTTAAGCTCATCCTGTTCCCAATCTCTCGTTTCAGATTTCACACATTTGTGGTATCAAAAGTAGTGGTTTGGAGGTCTCCTGCGCTGTGCCTCGCTCTGAGCATTTCTGTCTCAAATCACGTTCGGTAGAAAATTGTACGGTTTCCAATGTATACATTATTTTACATTCAAAAACATGAGATGCCACAATTAAAGTGCCTATGACAGGTTTTTACAATTTTCTCATTTTGACTTTATTTCCTGTATTTATACCGGCTGTATGTATAAATTATAGTTTTACACCAATCGAGCAGGTATTTGTGGAGAAAACTTGAAAACTGAAAAATCTATAGAAAATGACAGGAAGTGACATCACACCAGGGACGCTCATTCCAGTCAAACTTTATGCAGAATTTACACAAAGGAAACAACTTTATTGACTCTCTAAACATTATTAATTAAACAAAATAAATACGAAAAAATAAATAAAATGGTGACATTAGATGACTTTTCGCCCCGTGTTTTTTTGGGTAATCAATTACAAACAGGAAGTGAAATTATAAATCTAAAAAATTATCTATTCTGTGATACATTTGTATAATTTTTTAGCAAAATTCTGTGTTGTTGTGAAGCACTTTGTGACTTGTCTGTGAAAGGTGCAATACAAATAAAATGTACTTACATATTTGAGTCGTCCGACCTGTAGGGGGCGCTTTAAAGTCATACAGGCGCATGTTTAACGTCAGTAATAACAGTTATAACACAAATGTAAAACCCAATAACGTCGTCGCATATTTCGCGTGACATCGAAACCCGCCGAGACTCTAAACTTAATTGTTTACCCAAACAAGGCGCCGTCCAGATGCCGAGAAAACAAAGTGAGCAGCTTTAGTTGGAACGTTTAGCGCACAATGAGGTCAGTGCAATCAGGCTGAGGGTCAGACAAACACCGCCAAACAAAGACGAGGATAATAGCCCGAAATCCACAACAAATTTAGGCAATTAAAGCCACATTCAACATCAACATTCTGGATTGTTATTTCGAGCACCGTTTAAGTCACGCCTATTCAAAAACGGCGCCCGCGGTGAGACCTCAATCTTGGAGTAATTACCTAAACCAACTTTCCATTCATCGCTCCACTCGGCCGCGCCTTCCCGATCGGGGCATTAAAATTTGAGCACCTTCCGCCGCGCTGTTTGTATCGAGTATCAAAGTTTCATCAAACGGAATAACAATAGAGTGTGAAAAGGCATTGTTGAAAAATGTACACGTGGGAGGAGCTTCCGTCAGAGCGAAGGCGGTAAACAGTCGTTAGCGCGAGACGGAGCGTTTGAACCGGCGCTCGCGGTGGGTTCGGGCGGACAGATTACATGGAAGCTTTGTGTTTGCAGACGGCGTTCATTTGGAAAGTAAACTTCAGTCGTGTTTTCTGATGGTTCTCAGCATGTGCAGGTCGAGAGGTGGGTTTTCTGACATTTCGGGGAAGTTTTGAGACGCCGTCGTTTTACTTGTATTTAAGAAACTGCTTAACAGTATTATTACTCGAGTAAAGGTCTGCGTTACCCTTCGCACGGCAGGGAAGTACTCAAGTCAAAAGAGCTTGATGTTGACAAGAATACATGATTTGAACGTTTCTTGCACCTTCAGATTTCACCATTCAGAGTTGATTTAGTCATTGTTTGTGGTCTATTCCACGAGAATACCAGATGTATTTAATTATTTTGTGTATTTATTTAATGTATTTCATTTAATTTTAATAATTTGATTATTATTTCATTTTTTGTCTTTCCAATTATTATCTTCACATTATATAAATTATAAAAAAATAAAACTTCATTATTGAGTCACCGTTGCTTTGCCAAAAAAAATGTCTACAGTGTTGCTTTAAATCTATCTCCATGGAGACGAGCACCTAGCCGTGAGAAGGAATGGCACATGTTTCAAAATGAATAAAACTATGAAAAATGAATTCAATGAAAGGTTAAGAAAATAAAACAAAGAGAATAAATGCAAGATAGAGACGTGAAATGCCATACTGTGGAATATTCAGGCAATACTGTACATTCATTTGACTGATTCATATATTACAGTATTATTTACATACTCCCAGACATTAAACCACAGAAAAACACATTTCTCATAAAGGACTGGGTAGAATAAATGTTTTAAACTTCTTATTAAAGTATCTGTGTTGGTAATCTAAATAGTTTTACTCATATTGTCAATTGCCAATGTCTAAAAATGTATATTAATCATTCAAAGAATCTGAATCAGAAAAGATTTATTGGTTTATTAAGGTTTATTTTAGCACAGGAGGAACTTGCTTGGGCGAAAGGTGCAATAAATAATAATACAAAACAAATTATGACAAAAAGTTTGCTAAATTAAAAGGAAAATTCACTTTGATTAAATAGTTTGACTGGTACAAATACCTGCCGAAACGACGCCAAATGTCTTCGAGATTCGGGTTCTGTTCCAGGTTTCCCCGCGCGCTCTTCCCCCGTCGCATAAATAACAATTTCAGTCTCCAGGGGGCGCTGTGACATTTACACGCCGTGGAAGAAACAAAGAAACGTTCAAACAGCCGCCACATGTTCGGATCACACGGCGCCGCGGCCCGCCCTCCCTCCACCCGAGTACGATAGGAAACGGGGGGAAATAATACAACTGGAGCAATCCGCTGGACAAATGCTATCCCGTGTTTTACATATAAATTAAAGCCAGGCAAACAGGGTCTATTATAGGTTACTGTATGGAAATGGCATGTTATGATTGGAAGGCGAGCGCGTGCGTCCAAAGCAATGGAAATTACCATCCGGTTTGTTCAACGGCGTTTGAAGGCGGGATTGTTTGTATGATTGTTTTTTTTTTTTTGCATTTTACTGTAAATCTCCACGGCGATGTAGTGACACGAGCTGTGCAAATAAAGTAGACACTTCATTTCATCAATTTGCAGCGCGGGAGGTTGTGAGAAACCCGGACGAACACAGGAAAGCGTGAGGAAATTGTGTGTTTTTGTATGTGAAAAAGTCATGTTAAACTCCCAAATGTTCAGCGAACTCACTCTATACCTTTTACATTCGACTATTGTTCATATAAATTGTTAAAATCGAGCAAAATTAGTAATGCGAATGTTGGTTTAATAGACCAAACATCTAAAGGCAACGTCGTGTTCCATCACAACAGGAAACACAAGTTGAAAATGCACCGTGTAAATCTATGAAACCAATGTTTAGGGGCCGATTGGACAAAGCCGTTTCCACGTGAAAGCTTAATGCGCCCCCTACAGGTCGGACGACTCATTAAACTGAAATGCAGTTAAGACAATCACTTTGAATTTTGCTCAAAATGGTTAAAATGTAATCACAGAATAGCACATTTTTTTAGGCTTCAAAAATAATGTCACTTCCTGATTGTTATTGATGACATCACGCAAGGAAAAATCAACGAATGTCACAATTTTAAAAAATTTGACAAATAGAAATATATAAGAGCGACTTTGTTTTGTTGAATTCATGTTTAGAGAGTCAAAAAATGTGTTTCTTTGTGTAAATTCTGCATTAACTTTGACTGGAATGAGTCATGTACCTAGTGTGATGTCACTTCCTGTCATTTTCTACAGATTTTTCAACGTTTTCTCCACAAATACCTGCTCGATTGGTGTAAAACTAGCATTTATATGTACAACAGGTATAAACACTCCAAATAAAGTCAACATTAGACTATCGTAAAAACCTGTCATAGGCACTTGAGATGTCAAAGAGTTTTTATTAATTATTGAGAATTTCTGGCATCAACTTGAGTCCACACACACACACACAGAGAGAAAGAAAAAACTAAAACTACTAAGCAGATAGCCTAACTACAAGTGGGGTAAAACTTCTAACATACAAAGGCTTTGGCGTATCCGCGTTTGCCAGTTTGAATGGACTTAAAAGCTTTGTTTCATCTGAGCCCCAGCGTCCGCGCTCACACTTCTGTAATGGCGGATTTTAGCCCCGGAGAAATTACCATCTCCTTCCCTTTTGACCGCGCGAGTCGCACAGATTCACTCTCGAGCCCCGCGTCTTTCATGGCCATCTTCATAAGTCGCACGGAGCCATTTTCACATCTTTTTTTTTTTTCCCCCCGTCCAGCCGGGGTCAGATCTCCGGGTGTGAAACTGGGAAACGTTTTGTACCGATACCGGAGAGCGAAAGAACGAAAAGCGGCGACGCCTTCGGACACACGGAGCCGAGGATTTAAAGCAGGACCGGCCCCCGGGCTCCGACTGTTAAACCCTTCCATTAACGGATAGGCAGGAAAATGGACTTTTGCCGCCCGGGAGTCGAGAGTCACCGGCTCTGGGCCGGCGGGTGACGAGGGGAAAAGGAGAAAACGGGTCTCATTTTAGTACAGAGGACTTTAATACGCCTAAAACATACTTTCTATCTCAAAAACCCTCCTGAAAACCAAATCAAATCAAATCAATTTATTTTTGTTAGGCCCAAAATCACAACAACAGTTGCCTCTGAGCAACGGTTGATGTGAACCATTAACCCTTTCACTTATTGTAGTGTAAATGTAACTCAGGTCTTGAATTTAATGGTAATTTAGAGTGTATACTAAATTCCAGGCAAAATGAGGTGCAATTATAAGATAAGATATTCCTTTATTGTCCACACATGGGGAAATTTCATTGTTGCAACGCAGGTAGATACAGAGGAAAAGGACAGATAACTTATAGGAAGTTTAAAAAACACTCTTAATAGAAGAACTCTTATGAACAACTCTTATAAACAAAAACTCCAAAAACAAATTATCCGCTTATTAATGATTTTAATTCTTAGAAAGTTTGTATTTATGGTGTTTTTTCACAATTAGCAAATCATTAAGGCGGCATTTTTTTAAGTACCATAATTTCCTTCACAAACATCACAATAGCTTGTCTTGTTCTGCATAAAAACTGCAAACAATGTCGTTAACTGTGATCTTTTTATAAGTTTGTCAGTTCATATATCAGACTTTTTGCCAATTCTCTTTAAAATATGAGCTTTGAACAGAATACCATGGTTAAAACATACGTCTAATCGTAATAAATGTGATATTTTCCCCATTTCGCGCTGTCCTCCCTCGTGACCTCAGCTGGTGGAACAAGGCAGATCTAGTAGGTATGGGTTTCATGGGTGAACCGCATTAAAACCCGGGTCAAATGCTCAGTTTATGAACATTTCTTCAAGAGTTACTGCATGTATATTAAAGGACACATATTATGCACGTTTTCTGAGCGTTTAACCATGTTCTAACATTGTTCCCACATCATAAACATACCAGGAGTAGCATTTAGCGTTGTTCTCGTTTAGCGTGAGGAATCCTGGTTAAAAGGTCCTCTCCCCTTGCGACCGTCAACAACACCACGTTCTTGATTCACCTCGGTAACTTCCCGATCCGCGGCGTAGATGGAGCCAAAGCTCAGTTACTCTACCATCTTCCAAGATTGTGGCAAAGGTACCGTTTTTTTTTTTTCAGTTCTAACACATGAAATGCCACTCTACAGCATGTTTAAAGGCCAATAAGAATACAAATAATACGTAATATTTGTCCTTTAAACTACACTTCTGAAAGCAATAGCCAAAATATTGAGTCTTACTCTGAGTGGGCTCGCCTCTCCACAGATCTCAACATGGCTCGGTACATTTTAGGCTAGAACGTTCTCTAAGCATCGTAATAATATCCATGGAGACGAGCGACGGAAAAGTTACATCAAACGCTTTTAAATCATAAACGCTTTCATGAATAGCTCAATTTCTCTACATCGAGAAGCGCTTCTGCTGACCTCGACGTCGTAATCAAACCCTGCACAATGGTTTGCGAGACATTGACGTTTTCACAACCTTGAAGAAAAAAGCGTTTCATTTTGTGTATTTTTATCGCCCGCTCCGGCACCGCAGGCGTTCTCGGCACACGTCACAACACTCAAACCAAACAACAACAGTATTATGTTTGTACCAAGCGACAAAGTGACATCTAACTTTCCAATCCACTCGTCAGGAACTTGAAAAACCGGTTCAAAAAGTCTCCGGGTAAAGAACAGAAGTTTGCATTTCTCAGCCTTTCAGATGAAGAAAAGCACGGAGCTGGATAAGGCGCGGTTGCGGCCGGGACAGCGGTGGGTGACAGCTGATCGGGCGCACCTCGCTGAGCGCCGCGGGGCGACGGAGCATCTGGTCAGGCGCGACGAGGAGCGAAAAAAAAAAGGTATTTCTTGGTTTAGCTTGACAACCCCATTCTGTGCTGTAGGTAAGTCTGAGTACACAAGAGCGTCTGCAACAACATATGCTCCGCTTATTCCCACAGACGTCGATTTATAACTTCAGCCTCGAAAACAAACAGGAAACTCGTCGTAGGTGTAGCCGCGAAAGCCGAATCGGATGTACGCGAGTGTCTCTGATGAGCGAGGAGCAGCAGGTAATGCGGTTTAGGGTTTATTTTGGGAAGATCTGCAGCGCCAGGCAAACACAACACATTCGTAGGAGGAACGGGAAGCGACTCGTGTCCGAACCGTCGACCTCCATGACCATTCGAAGGTCTCCAACCTCGGACACCGAAGGCGACGAGTCTCAGATGAACGTTCTTCCCCCAGTCAAAGTCTTGGGGAGTCTTGTGCGATTGGGGAAAAAAACTATTTTCATCCACCGTTCACTTCCCAAGCAACTGGAGCTAAAAAGGGCAATCGCGACGAGACAATGAATCGCCAACTTTTAATTAAACGACGGTGGAAAATTTGGAAGGCCGTTTCTCTCGGCACTGAATATTTTACTGCTTAAAGTGCCTATGGAGAAATGTTGATTTTATTTGCTGTGTTTATACCTGTTGTACATATAAATGATAGTTTTACACCAATCAAGCAGGTATTTGTGGAGAAAACGTTGAAAAATCTGTAGAAATGACAGGAAGTGACATCACACCAGGGACACTCATTCCAAGTTTATGAAGAATTTACACAAAGAAACAACTTTTTTGAATCCCTAAACATTAATTCAACAAAATAAAGTCGTTGTCAAATTAAATAGATGGTTTACATTGGATGAGTTTTGGCCCAGTGTTTGCTGGGTAATTTCCAAGTGTGATGTCATCAATTACAAACAGGAAGTGAATTTATAAACCTAAAAAATGTGCTATTCTGTGATCACATTGATCACCTTTAGCAAGATTTTAAATATATAAAATAAACAGCATTTTAGTTCAATGAGTTGTCCGACCTGTAGGGGGCGTGACCTCTGGTCTGGAGTGATTCCCGTAAGTCCCTCCTGACCTCAGTAATCCATTTCTGGTGACAAATACTGCCTTTGGGGATGTTACAGAGAAGAATCCTTTGTTTTGAGACTTTCTGTTGGCACGGCCCAAGTGGCAACCAATCAACGACGTCCGTAGCAACGAGCGCGTGGCGACGACGAACCCGACAACGGAGCAAAGGCGTAACGCGGGCGTGGGTTAGGGTTACGAAAAAAACAGAATACACCCAACCCTCCCATCAACCGTCATCTACTCCTGACCCCAAACGCCTCACGACTCGCCCGCCTGATGTCTTCCCCGTGCCCTTGCTCTAATCAGAATCTAATTGAGAATTGACATGTCTAATTGACGCAATTAAGACCGGTCCGGGAAGAGGACAGCGGCATAAATTATCATCACCGCCGTCGTCACGTTGGTTATTATAAGAGTTGATGATTTACTGTGGACTCCGGATTGTACACTGTTGTGACATTTAGTTAAAAGCTCAGTCGATAAGCATTTTGGGCAAAGACAGCGCGTTCGGACGTGGACTTATGAAGCCAATCGACGCCGGGGAGAGAGTTACCGCGGCGATTATTAGGGCGCACAATTAGAAATGCCTCCTCTGATGCATTCGAGCGGCCGCGACGGAATCCAATCATGTTTTATTGTGTTGCGGAGAAATTAACTCCGCGCCGAAGGTTAATAGAAGTTGCAGTTTTACAGACATTTTCCAGACTTGTTAAATCACGGCAGAAATGAATCGGATTTGTCAAAGAAAGGTTACGGGTCGGATCTGCGGCGAGAGAGAGAGAAAGTTTGAACGGAGGAGAACGTGTTTACGGCGAAGAGGTGAAGACGCAGAGGCTGAGGCGGCCGGTCGTTACGCTGCAGCAGTGGGAACGGGGTGGACGAAGGTTGTAGCGGGACGACGGGATTGGTCAAGAGGCTAAGCAGGCTGTGATTGGCTGACAGCGATGGAAGGAACCAGGAAGAAGTGTAGTCTGCCTAGTCGTATTTGCATGACCAAGGCAAAAGACAACTGCTACTACTGCTACTGCTACTGCTACTGCTACTACTACTACTGCTACTACTGCTACTACTACTACTGCTACTACTACTGCTACTACTGCTACTACTACTACTACTGCTACTGCTACTGCTACTACTACTGCTACTGCTACTGCTACTACTACTGCTACTACTACTGCTACTACTACTGCTACTACTGCTACTACTACTACTACTACTGCTACTGCTACTGCTACTGCTACTGCTACTGCTGCTACTACTACTGCTACTACTGCTACTACTACTACTACTGCTACTGCTACTGCTACTACTACTGCTACTGCTACTGCTACTACTACTGCTACTACTACTGCTACTACTACTGCTACTACTGCTACTGCTACTGCTACTGTATTGGTTGCACCCAAAAAAAAACTTAATTGAGCCCAAACTCAACAAAACACCGAATGCCAATCCTAAACTCGGAAGTCTTATCGTCTCAGAGTTTTCTTTGTATGATAAGTTAAAGGTCACGTGACAGGTTTTCGTGTGGTTCTCATGTTTTTCTAATGATGACGTCGTTTGGTGAGATGGCACCCGTGGTAAATAATTATCATCGTTTATCATGTTGCAGTTTGGGAAGAACAAGTGACAATTAAACGGTGGAAAATTACAGCAAGTAGAGCTGAGTTCTACAACAAAATCCCTTTGTGATGTCATCAAAGAGCGCCATGCCATCAAAATTGCAGAGGGTATTTTCACTTAACAAAATAAAGGTGTTTTCAGATGTATTTATTTGTCAAAGCACAACTATTTTAGTATTTGAATGGGCTTTGGCCCCTTGTTTACAATCTGGTTGCAAAGTAACAGTTGTGTAATTACCTCTACCTCTGAAGCATGTTTTACAGGCAAGTGATGAGCATATAACATAACATATGCGGACGGGCCGGCGTCACGGGCAGTCGCCACGGTTACAGAGAGTAACCGGGCACGGGCCGGGCGCAGTGGGATTGACTATCATCATAACAAATATGCCCCTCCTCCCACGGGCATTCAGACGGTGCCCTCTCCTCCGCCGACATCCCTGCATTCTGAAGAGGTTAAGTGTTCGGAGCGCCGCGGTTTCGCCCGTGCGCCCGTTTCTATTATTATGACTTGTAGGAGCGGGCGAGATAACGGCGGGCACAAGGGTCCGCTTCGGCAAATAAAATTATTTCAGAGAGAGACGAGAGCGGCAGCGGTGGGATTTGTGGTCCGTCAGCTTAATATGTGGTGTGTGCGGTTTAATTAGGACATGTTTGTGCAAATGAGAGGGGGAGAGAGAGAGGGAGAGAGAGAGGGAGAGAGAGAGGGAGAGAGAGGGAGAGAGGGAGAGAGAGAGGGGGAGAGAAGAGAGAGAAGAGGGGAGAGAGAAGAGAGAGGTGGAGAGAGGGGGAGAGAGAGAGAGAGGAGAGAGAGAGGGGGAGAGAGAGGAGAGAGAGAGGGGGAGAGAGAGGGAGAAAGAGAGGGGGAGAGAGGGAGAGAGAGAGAGAGAGAGAGAGAGGGAGAGAGAGAGGTGGAGAGAGGGGGAGAGAGGGGGAGAGAAGAGAGAGAGAGGGAGAGAGAGAGGTGGAGAGAGGGGGAGAGAGGGGGAGGGGGGAGAGAAGAGGGGAGAGAGAAGAGAGAGGTGGAGAGAGGGGGAGAGAGAGAGAGAGGAGAGAGAGAGGGGGAGAGAGAGGAGAGAGAGAGGGGGAGAGAGAGGGAGAAAGAGAGGGGGAGAGAGGGAGAGAGAGAGAGAGAGAGGGGAGAGAAGATAGAGAGAGGGAGAGAGAGAGGTGGAGAGAGGGGGAGAGAGGGGGAGAGAAGAGAGAGAGAGGGAGAGAGAGAGGTGGAGAGAGGGGGAGAGAGGGGGAGGGGGGAGAGAAGAGGGGAGAGAGAAGAAAGAGAGAGAGAAGGGGAAGAGATAATGAGTGAGAGAGGGAATGAGAGGGAAAGAGAGAGGGGGAAGGTGAGGAGAGAAAGAGAAAGAGGGAAAGAAAAGAGAGAGGGAATGAGAAGAGAGAATGAGTGAGAGAGGGAACTTATCTACAAATGATTAAAAAAAAAAATATCCCAGAATAGCAAATGTTTTAGGTTCATAATTTTACTTCCTGTTTGTGATTGATGACATCACACTAGGAAATTACCCAGCAACAACTGGCTACAATTACCTTTATTACCTTCATGTTGTTGAATTCATGTTTAAAGAGTCAAAAAAGTAGTTTATTTGTGTAAATTCTACATAAACTTTGACTGGAATGAGAGGAATGTCCCTGGTGTGATGTCACTTCCTGTCATTTTCTACTGAGTTGTCCACGTTGTCTCCACAAATACCTGCTCGATTGGTGTAAAACTATAATTTATATGTACAACAGGTATAAATACAAAATTGTAAAAACCTGTCATACATCACTTTACAGTTTTATGGCATGTGAGGAAAATACGGAGCATAATTGTCATCATTTGAGGACTAAAGTCTGCAAAACAGGTGCCAGGAGATCCGGCTCGCTGAACACCACAACAGAGATAATTAACATCTTCAGTGCAATTAGCGAAGGTGGAACTCCTCGTGTCCGCTTCATCAGACCAACCGCTTTCATTTAACAAACTCGAGACTCTCGCGACCGCACGGGGCAACGGGAAACGTGCATAACGATGCATCCGTATGGCTCCGCCCCCGTCATCATCGCCATAAACGTTGTCCGCCAAAGTCGACGCACCGACTTCTATCCATTTAACAGAACGCCACGGAACGTCACACAAACTCCGTACGGTCAGAAGAATTCACATGGAAACACACAACTTTGGTCATAATTTACATATTAGCCATTACCGTATTTTCCGGACAATAAGTTTAAAAAGAAAAGCATAATAGAGAAGAAAAAAAAAACATATAGGTCGCAATGGAGTATAAGTCGCATTTTTGGGGGAAGTGTATTTGATAAAATCTAAGACCAAGAACAGACATTTCCTCTTGAAATGCAGTTTAAAATAATAACAGATGAGAGAACATGGTGAATAGGTGTACGTATGCTAACGCTAACACCTTCAGCTACATGACGTATGCTAACGCTAACACCTTCAGCTACATGACGTATGCTAACGCTAACACCTTCAGCTACATGACGTATGCTAACGCTAACACCTTCAGCTACATGACATATGCTAACGCTAACACCTTCAGCTACATGATGTATGCTAACGCTAACAGCTTCAGCTACATGAGGCACAGACAGAACTGTGGTAAGTGTCTGGTATGTTCACGTAACATATGAACAGTTATTCAGATAACTATAGCATAAAGAACATGCTAACAAGTTTAGCAAAGCATCAGTTTTACCCCAAATCACTAAATCCATTGAATTCTTCTTCCTCTGTGTCACTTCTAAACAACTCCACAAACTCCAGAGGAAGAGGAAGTGCAGATTCTTCTTCTGCGTCGCTTAGAGTCTAGAGCGCCCTCTTGTGGTTGTGAAAATAACAAATTATATCATATATATAAGTCGCTCTGGAGTCGCACCCCGGCCAAAACTATGAAAAAATACCGTATTTGTCTTTATTTTGGCCTTTAAACATGTTCTCCGTGCACTTATTTTGGCACCTCATCTTTTAGAATAATGAAGAAGAAGAATCAGCACATTAAATCATATAAGTCAAGCGTTTCCCACGTCAGGAATGGAGTTAGACGTCTGCACTGGCAGTAATGGGGAGATCTGCATACTGAACTAGCCCAATCAGTTGAAATGCTCAGAAAGAGTCTGGCGAGGATTTATATTTATGGTAATAATGAATTGAAGAAAAAAAAAAAACAGCACAGATCTCGGAGCTCAATTGGAAAATTTAGATTTGGAATATTTTTTGAGGCTCAGAGGAGGACGACTTTCTGGACAAGATCCGTCAGACAAGATGAAATGAAGCTAAACACAACGCCGGGTGTGTTTTTGATAAGGAAACGACGTTATAACACGTAAAAAGCTAAAAGAAAGAGTCAATTTCACACGTCCTTTAAGAGGTCGTGGATTATTGTTGTGCCAGAGAGTTTTACCGGATTGACAAAGATCCAGATTGACGAAAGAATTGGATTTCTGCCTCTAAACAAATGAAACAATCAAGTCTTATATTAGTATTTTTGAGTTGACTTTGGTAAGTTTCCTTTGGGGAATGATTTAACCATCGACTCATAACGATTGAATAACTGTTATGGTTCCGTGTTGTCGATAGGTCTTTTAAATTTTGACGATAAACAATCCCAAATACAGAAAGTATAAAATAATAATCACTAAAGTTAAACCAACGATTCACAGGCGTTTATTGCATTGACATAAGCAAATTCGTCGACTTTTGTGTACAAGAAAGTCACAATTTTATTAAAAACGCTTCATTTTAACTCGTCAAGGTAAGTGAACGTTGCAGGCAGAGGGTTTTACGACAAATTATATTCCTCCAAAACATCTCCAAGGACACTTTCAATGACAGTGGAAGGAGAATCCAAATATTGCACATTTAGAACGCAATCCACGCAACCGTTTCTCTTTAGAAGAACGCCCGAGGCAAGCGACCGAACGTTTAATCTGATTAGTTTTTAAGCTATATCGTTATTTACGCCTTCATTCAACGACAAAGATCCATTCCAAACCCTATTCGATGCCATCATTTGTCCGTTCAAACGACTGCCGGCTGACTCATTTAAGTCAAAATTAAGCTCGCCGCCATCTCGAAAACGCCACCGTCAACGGGCCAACGTTTGATCTCGCCAGCGGAGCGCGAAGAGGGGGGCTCGCTTTGACCGCAGTTTAACCGGCATTTGCGCACGTTTGAAGGCGCGCTCGAGAACATTAAGCCCCGATAACGTCCCTTGTCTTTGGAGCGTGCCGACAGAGGGTTTAAGCGGGCCCCTCTGAAGATGCGAATCAGCCCCAGTTATCGGGCGACCAAATGAAAGGACGTGAATGAGAACAATAATCCCGTTAGCTCCTGATCAAACAGAGGAGACGAGCAGCAGAAACTTCATTAAGGCCTCGCCGCACACAACGCACCGCTCACACACAACGTGCCGCTCACACACACACAACGCACCGCTCACACACAACGTGCCGCTCACACACACACAACGCACCGCCCACACACAACGTGCCACTCACACACAACGCACCGCTCACACACAACGTGCCACTCACACACAACGCACCGCTCACACACAACGCGCCGCTCACACACAACGCACCGCTCACACACAACGTGCCACTCACACACAACGCACCGCTCACACACAACGCGCCGCTCACACACAACGCGCCGCTCACACACAACGCGCCGCTCACACACAACGTGCCGCTCACACACACACAACGTACCGCTCACACACAACGTGCCGCTCACACACACACAACGTGCCGCACACACAACGCACCGCTCACACACAACGCGCGGCTCACGCACACAACGCGCGGCTCACGCACACAACGCGCGGCTCACGCACACAACGCGCCGCGCACACAAAGCCGCGCCGCGCACACACGAGTTAAATGTGGATTTGAAGGATTTGAAGTGGGTGAAGGAGGATGAGGGAGCGAGTTCGATTTATGCAGATTCAAACGATAGTGTTAAAACATGTGCTATTTGAATGTAGAATGTATCGTCAGACAGTTGTTACGGTTGAGGCACATAATTGTTCTAGCATATGCCAATTATGCTTCATATATCCATTCAAACAATTTACATAATACTGCTGCTTGAGATGGCGCAATAGTGGTTTCAATGGCCGGGGTCTAGTGGCAATTTCTTCAGCCTTACTCCCTCAATACGAGTGACGACAGAAATGTGCAACATGTGATCAGTTCTGACCAATCAGGACAATAGTAGCAAGAGTGAGGATGAGAGCGAGGATGAGGGCGAGGATGAGGACGAGGATGAGAGCGAGGATGAGGGTGAGGATGAGGACGAGGATGGGAGCGAGGATGAGGGCGAGGATGAGGGCGAGGATGAAAGCGAGGATGAGAGCGAAGATGAGAGCGAGGCTGAGAGCGAGGATGAGGACGAGGATGAGGACGAGGATGAGAGCGAGGATGAGAGCGAGGATGAGGGTGAGGATGAGGACGAGGATGGGAGCGAGGATGAGGGCGAGGATGAGGATGAGGGCGAGGATGAAAGCGAGGATGAGAGCGAAGATGAGAGCGAGGCTGAGAGCTAGGATGAGGACGAGGATGAGAGCGAGGATGAGAACGAGGGTGAGGATGAGAGCGAGGATGAGGGCGAAGATGAGAGCGAGGCTGAGAGCGAGGATGAGGACGAGGATGAGAGCGAGGATGAGGGTGTGGATGAGGGCGTGGATGAGGATGAGGGCGAGGATGAGAGCGAGGATGAGAGCGAGGATGAGGGTGAGAGCGAGGGTGAGGATGAGAACGAGGATGAGGGCGAGGATGAGGGGGAGGATGAGAGCGAGGATGAGAGCGAGGATGAGGGCGTGGATGAGGGCGAGGATGAGGGCGAGGATGAGAGCGAGGATGAGGGTGAGGATGAGAGCGAGGCTGAGGACGAGGATGAGAGCGAGGATGAGGACGAGGATGAGAGCGAGGATGAGGATGAGAGCGAGGATGAGGGCGAGGATGAGGATGAGAGCGAGGATGAGGGCGAGGATGAGGGTGAAGATGAGGGCGAGGATGAGAGCGAGGATGAGGGCGAGGTTGAGGGCGAAGATGAGAGCGAGGATGAGAGCGAGGATGAGGGTGTGGATGAGGGCGTGGATGAGGGCGAGGATGAGAGCGAGGATGAGGGTGAGAGCGAGGGTGAGGATGAGAACGAGGATGAGGGCGAGGATGAGGGGGAGGATGAGGGGGAGGATGAGAGCGAGGATGAGGGCGTGGATGAGGGCGAGGATGAGGGCGAGGATGAGGGCGAGGATGAGAGCGAGGATGAGGGTGAGGATGAGAGCGAGGCTGAGGACGAGGATGAGGACGAGAATGAGGGTGAGAGCGAGGATGAGGGCGAGGATGAGAGCGAGGATGAGGGTGAGAGCGAGGGTGAGGATGAGAACGAGGATGAGGGCGAGGATGAGGGGGAGGATGAGAGCGAGGATGAGGGCGAGGATGAGGGCGAGGATGAGGGCGAAGATGAGAGCGAGGCTGAGAGCGAGGATGAGGACGAGGATGAGAGCGAGGATGAGAGCGAGGATGAGAGCGAGGGTGAGGATGAGAGCGAGGATGAGGGCGAAGATGAGAGCGAGGCTGAGAGCGAGGATGAGGACGAGGATGAGGGTGTGGATGAGGGCGTGGATGAGGATGAGGGCGAGGATGAGAGCGAGGATGAGGGTGAGAGCGAGGGTGAGGATGAGAACGAGGATGAGAACGAGGATGAGGGGGAGGATGAGAGCGAGGATGAGGGCGTGGATGAGGGCGAGGATGAGGGCGAGGATGAGGGCGAGGATGAGAGCGAGGATGAGGGTGAGGATGAGAGCGAGGCTGAGGACGAGGATGAGGACGAGGATGAGAGCGAGGATGAGAGCGAGGATGAGGGTGAGAGCGAGGATGAGGGCGAGGATGAGGGTGAAGATGAGGGCGAGGATGAGAGCGAGGATGAGGGCGAGGTTGAGGGCGAAGATGAGAGCGAGGATGAGAGCGAGGATGAGGGTGTGGATGAGGGCGTGGATGAGGATGAGGGCGAGGATGAGGGCGAGGATGAGAGCGAGGATGAGAGCGAGGATGAGGGTGAGAGCGAGGGTGAGGGTGTGGATGAGGGCGTGGATGAGGATGAGGGCGAGGATGAGGGCGAGGATGAGAGCGAGGATGAGAGCGAGGATGAGGGTGAGAGCGAGGGTGAGGATGAGAACGAGGATGAGGGCGAGGATGAGGGGGAGGATGAGAGCGAGGATGAGAGCGAGGATGAGGGCGTGGATGAGGGCGAGGATGAGGGCGAGGATGAGGGCGAGGATGAGGGCGAGGATGAGAGCGAGGATGAGGGTGAGGATGAGAGCGAGGCTGAGGACGAGGATGAGAGCGAGGATGAGGACGAGGATGAGAGCGAGGATGAGGATGAGAGCGAGGATGAGGATGAGAGCGAGGATGAGGGCGAGGATGAGGGTGAAGATGAGGGCGAGGATGAGGGCGAGGATGAGAGCGAGGATGAGGGCGAGGTTGAGGGCGAAGATGAGAGCGAGGATGAGAGCGAGGCTGAGAGCGAGGATGAGAGCGAGGATGAGGGCGAGGATGAGAGCGAGGATGAGGGCGAGGGTGAGGATGAGGGCGAGGATGAGAGCGAGGATGAGAGCGAGAATGAGAGCGAGGATGAGGGCGAGGATGAGAGCGAGAATGAGAGCGAGGATGAGGGCGAGGATGAGAGCGAGGATGAGGACAAGGATGAGAGCGAGGATGAGGGCGAGGATGAGGTAAAGGATGAGGGACAGGCTCAAAGAGAGGCTGAGGCTTAGAAATAATTATTAATAAATAAAAATGATTTCTTGGGGCATTTTAAGATCTTACCTCTAGAACAAAAACGTACACTGCTGTAAAAAGTAGGTTAACCATTCCATGAAGGGAGTGGTTAGACTTCCTTAACCCGATTACTCCTCAAAACCAGAGGAAATCCACTTTTAAGCTTGTAAAGTTTTTGAAGTTCTTCTTCATCTGTCGATGGCGACGACAAACCGCTCCGTAACATGACAACACTTTGTCTGAGCGTTTTCCATTTGCCTGGAGTGACACGGCCTGATTATTCCCAAGTATTACACTAATTCTTTCCAATAAGACAAAAACAAGCCATTAACTCTGGCTGTACGGTATCAGCGCCCGTATAGACTGCACAGGGCTCGCTAAATTAAATTGTCACTCCAACGTAAGCCATTTTGAATTATTGTTTTTGTACGAAAGGAACTATTTTCTGGACGGGATGTCATCTCCAAACGGGGAGAAGGGACGACGGGAAGCGCCTCGGGCAAGTGTTCGCAAAGCTGGAAATAATTGAATTGTGTAAAGGAGAATGTAATTGTCTTTGGATCAGAACTGCGTAACTTAGGGCGGTGATTTGAATGTTATCAGGCAGGTGCAGAGATAGAGCCGGGACGGAGTAATGCATATGGAATGTACGCAATATTCCCCTGCACAAAAAAGCAATAATCATGCGGTTTACAATCTTGATTATTATTGTTTGTATGAAACAGAAGTCAAAATCGACGCGTTGTGTGTGGTTTAGTCGCATGACGCATACGTTTTTAAGTTAAAAGTGCATTACCGTATTTTCCGGACTATAAGTCGCACCGGAGTATAAATCGCACCAGATAAAAAAAATGCATAACAGAGAAGAAAAAAACATATATAAGTCGCACCAGCCAAAAAATGCATAATATAGAAGAAAAAAACATATATAAGTCGCACTGGAGTATGAAATGTGGTTACAAGTGTGAAAAGAACAAATAATATCACATTTAAGTCGCTCCGGAGTATAAGTATATAAGTATAAATATAAGTATACGTCGCACCTCGGCCAAAACTATGAAAAAAGGTGCGACTTATAGTCCGGAAAATACGCGTATGTCCCCCTTCTGGTGGAGTTGTTTATTACTTTGCCCAGAATGTTCCACAGTATGGCATTATCCACTACATTTTGAATTAAATGTAACTAAATGAGTGAGAAATGGAGAAATGTTTGTTGTATGATTATGATTTGGTTGAACTATATAATACATGAATAAGGCCGATTCATGACTCTGCCGAGTTTTCAGACGCTTCAGAACTCCAATCTTTGTCAAAATCCACGTCAACTTTCACGATCCCAACATGTCTTGGGCGACTAACAAGTCCTCCAAATATTTCATAGGTTCAATTGGGATTTTTTGCGCTATTTTAAAGGGCAGTTGTACTTGTTTTTTGTTCTTAAATGTCTTATTGGTGCAAAGGTTTATAGGTTTCGATCTCGATGGGTTTCTCACCTAGCTAAATAAAAGTTAATACAAATAAAAAACGTAATGTCTGTCGGACGTAAATTCAGACCCTCAAATAAGGATTTCTGCTTTGGCACAAACATCGCCCCCTTCAGGCCTTTTGTGAATGTACAGATACATGCAAAGTCCCCGATTTATCCACAGCCCATTTTATAACTCATCATCATATCTCTCATGCCAATCGCACTTTTCAACAACAAAGGATTGTGCCCATCAAAAAGAACCATCCTTACACATGTACAACAGGAAGTGACATCACAGGACACGCCCAAAACTCTACGAATGTCCTCAACTTTCAGACATGGTAGAAACAATTCTTATTTTTGAAAGTATAGAACATAATACACAACTTTTACATTACAAGCTCCAATGCAAGAACGTTGGCAAGTCCCAGCATGCAACAGCAGCCACAGCGACCAAATGTTGTTTAGATCAAGTCTAAATGCACACAATATAGATTAAAAATGTCAATAAAAGCTCAGATCCTACAATAGCCTCATGTGTTCCCAAAGGTGGTTTTAATACTAGCAAAAACAGTTCCAAAATATACGAGCAAACAATTATTATTTCCACCATCTCTGAAAATCGTGTTTACGTTAAAGGGGGGGAAATATATATATATATAGATGCAGTATATGCATGTGGGTCCAATGATGTCACTTCCTGTTGTACTTGCACAGACAGTGGATGTACACAGTTATTATTGATGAACATAATCTTTTGGGGAGTTTGTATTTTTACCCAAGTTAGAGTGGATTTTACCAGTAGAAAGAATGTTTTCTTTCCTCCACATTTTAAACAAACTCTCACGGAGGTCGTAAACACGGCAACGGCTCGGACGGACCAAACGCCCGCTGGAAATCCAAGGTTAGATTTAATAAAGGAATCACACTTTGTCCAAGAAACCAAACCAAACAGCAAACGTGTTCAAGTCCATCACGCGGGCCGGTTAGAGCTGTACTTGGGGAGCAATTTACCGGAGTTTGTGGAAAAGAATGTGACAGAGGTGTAAAAGGATAACAAGGAGGGTTATTGTGCCAAATACTGCCGTGGTAACAACTCGAGGCCGCGCACGCCATAACAAAGTAGAACAGAGAAACGAGGCCGCCCAACCGTCTGTAATTGTCATTATTACTGGAATAAAATCTGCCAGTCCAAGACAAAACTAGTCATTTACAGATTGTAGAATACGGCGATGTCTCCGCGAAAAAGGGAAGAAGTCGTTATTGCCGCATCGGTGTTGGTTAGAAAATGATTTGGTCAGATTTGCTGGTGGAAATTGCTGTGTTGCGGGAGATTTGACAGGTTTTATTTTAACATATCCACATTTAACAGAGACTGGCACAAAGAGTATTTTCTGCCAACACCAAAGCAACACAGTGTTTGTGTCAAAAACTGTGAAGTATTTGACGTTTAGAGGGCACAAAGCACTCAATATCGAAGAATCATTTAAGACAAGCTTGTCAATAATTAATGTAAAAGAGTCACAAGTTGTCTCTAACTAAATATACTGCGTTGTACAACTTTTGATTTAAAAATGACGTTGTTGAGCTGTTAATCATGTTTCCCTCATGTTATCCACTCCTAAACAACATCACTTCTTTTGAATTTACCAGAATCAGAATCGGTTTATTGCCATCGACAATGAACAAAATTCACACACATAGGATCTTACTTTGGTGGTTCAGTGCAACATAAAACAATGAACAATGGTAAAACAACATATGTCATGTTTTTAAAATGTAGACATCATTTTAGATTAGAACATGTGAAATACATATTCCAAGGCATGTTTAAAAGGCAATTAAAGTGACAAGAATGCATAATATGTCCACTTTAAGGTCTCTATGATTGTATGGCTTTGTCTGAAATGTTCCAGGCATTTCAATTACAGATGTTTTACTTAAAATCAAGAGTAATGCAATTTTACAATTGCACAATATCTAAAAAATGGGTCAAATGAAGAATATTCTATAGTCCACCGTAACTTAATACTCAAGATTTTTGAGTCACAGTATCAGAATTAAGACATCACAAATCGTTCACAAACTAGGAAACTTCTTCAACGAGACAAAAAAAAATCAAAACAAGCTGTTGGTGGGTCTGCTAGATAATAAAAGGCTGCTTAAAAAAAAAAAAAATAAAATAACGTTTTTGTGGTTGTTAATTTCACCTGGAAGCTCAAACTAGATAAAAATATTTTAAACTTACCGTGTTTTCCGGACTATAAGTCGCACTGGAGTATAAGTCGCACCAGCCAAAAAATGCATAATAGAGAAGAAAAAAAAAACATTCAAGTCGCACTGGAGTATGAAATGCGGTTGCAAGTGTGAAAATAACAAATAATATCACATATAAGTCGCTACGGAGTATAAGTATATAAGTATAAATATAAGTATAAGTTGCACCCCGGCCAAAACTATGAAAAAAGGTGCGACTTATCGTCCGGAAAATACGGTAGTAATAATACGTATTACTTTTTTTTTCTTTTCTCAGTTTGCCTCTCGGGGTTCCGTATCACAGCATAAAAAAATTGCATGAGCTTGATCAAAATTGTAAATAAGACAAAACCTAAATGGAGCAACACGGCAACAGTATCTATGGATCGTTCACCCCAGTGAGCTCTCAAATCAGCACCAACATTTATTCAACACACAACTCTTCATCTTCAAGAAATCTGACCATCCTGCTGCCGATTTTTGGCATGAAACGTCTCCAAAATGTCGATCAAACATCCACGTTTTTTAATTGAATGCACGTCCTGCAGATGCGCGCAAGTTTAGATTAGAAAGTACTGCCCTCAGGTGGAAGGATCAATTACTACAAAGGCCAGTGTCGTGTCTTTGTGCAGCACAGGACGTACCTCCTCTGCCTGGATGCGAGTGGGGCCGACGGGAGCAGCCGACGGGAGCAGGCGACAGGAGCAGCCGGCCGCTCCCGTCACCCTCGATTCAGCCGTAAATAGGGCGCACGTGTCACAATATAACGCTGTGAAAACCTGTAATGACGAAGGAGAACACGCCGGAGAAGAATAAAACATGCCTGATGCGCGTTTACGTCGGGGCGCGCGGTTACCGAGCTAATTAGGTCAGTGCGGAGATAATAACGCGGGCATTATGTGGGGAATTTGTCGAGCCGCGTCATGTGTAAAATTCTGTGATAATTTAGTCCGCGTTTGTGAAATGGCAGGACAAAGAGCGAGAAGAGATAAGTCATGTGAAGACTCAATCTGTTGCAGGCGTATGTTGCACTGATGTGTCATAATTTAGCCTGTGAAGCGTCTGATTGTGCAACAAGTGTCTTATCAAGGCTGTACATTGTCTCGCCCATAAACACATGTATAAAGCTTGAAGTAAATGTGGATACGGGATCGATTCAGGAAAAATGAAAATGACACGCTTCATGAACTTGTTTGTTTACATAATCATAATGATACAGTCTTCCAGAATTCATAGTTGTTGGTTTAGTTTATTTTAATATTATAAAACTGAATAAAATTACAAAAATTAAATGATTTAATTAATTAAAAAAACAATACAGCAAAAAACTCCCGGACTCGACTATGACATGACTAAGAATTGACTTTACTAGGACTTGATGTGACTAAGATGTGACTAGGACTTGACTAAGACTTGACTAGAACTTGACTAAGACTTGACTTGTCTAGGACTTGACTTTATTGGACTTGACTAAGACTTGACTTTTCTAGGACTTGACTAAGACTTGACTTGTCTAGGACTTGACTTTACTAGGACTTGACTAAGACTTGACTAGAACTTGACTAAGACTTGACTTGTCTAGGACTTGACTTTATTGGACTTTACTAGGACTTGACTTTACTAGGACTTGACTAAGACTTGACTTTACTAGGACTTGACTAAGACTTGACTTGTCTAGGACTTGACTTTACTAGGACTTGACTAAGACTTGACTTTACTAGGACTTGACTAAGACTTGACTTTACTAGGACTTGACTAAGACTTGACTTTACTAGGACTTGACTAAGACTTGACTTTACTAGGACTTGACTAATTCTTGACTTTACTAGGACTTGACTAAGACTTGACTTGTCTAGGACTTGACTAATTCTTGACTTTACTAGGACTTGACTAAGGCTTGACTTTACTAGGACTTGACTAAGACTTGACTTTACTAGTACTTGACTAAGACTTGACTTTATAAGGACTTGACTAAGACTTGACTAAGACTTGACTTTACTAGGACTTGACTAAGACTTGACTTTACTAGGACTTGACTAAGACTTGACTAATTCTTGACTTTACTAGGACTTGACTAAGACTTGACTTGTCTAGGACTTGACTAATTATTGACTTTACTAGGACTTGACTAAGACTTGACTTTACTAGGACTTGACTAAGACTTGACTTTACTAGTACTTGACTAAGACTTGACTTTATAAGGACTTGACTAAGACTTGACTTTACTAGGACTTGACTAAGACTTGACTTTACTAGTACTTGACTAAGACTTGACTTTATAAGGACTTGACTAAGACTTGACTTTATAAGGACTTGACTAAGACTTGACTTTATAAGGACTTGACTAAGACTTGACTAGGACGTGACTTTACTAGGACTTGACTAAGACTTGACTAAGAATTGACTAGGACTAGACCATGACTTGACTAGGACTAGACCATGACTTGACTAGGACTAGACCAGGACTTGACTAGGACTAGACCAGGACTAGACTGTACTAAACTAACGAGGTTGAGATGATGGACTCTGCAGTTCGACTTCACGTCCGTGACCCTCCTCTTCCTCTTCAGTCTTTAGTATTTCATATCTTACTATGAAAACGGCGTCTAAGAAAAACAATACCTTTGGCGTTACCGCGTGCTAATGGCTAACGGACGGCCGCGCGCCTCACTCGGCCGGTCTGTTCAAAGGTGTTTCCATGGCGACGCCGGTGCAGTGGCTGAAGGAAGCGGCGGATCAGAAACAGCAGCACACATTTATCTGCGAACCGGAGGCCAGGGGTCTCACGGCAGTCAGGGGCCCACCCAGACCATTAGCAGCATCACAGCTAGCTCTCCGCGCGCTAACGGCTCATTTACGCCAAAGGAAAGAGGAAAATAACAAATAGGTGAGAGAGCGAGGGGGGAGGGCGAAGAGGCGGCGGCAAAATATGCTGTAAGAGACGTCTGGATATCCACACAGTTCCACACAGAGGACGTGAGAAAAGGCGTCGTATTTAGATTCATACACATTTAAGTCAATCCATTTGTCCAGATATTTAAACTATAAAACCTTTAAACGTGTCTCAACAAATGCATTGTAAAGACAGGACTTTGAGGAAAAGTCAAGAGGAACATCATGAATTATTGACTAGGACTTGACTAAAACTTGACCAGGACTTGACTGAGATTTGACTAAGACTTGACTAAGACTAGGACTTGACTAAGACTTGACTAAAACTTGACTAAGACTTGACAAGGACTTGACTAAGACTTGACTAGGACTTGACTAAGACTTCACTAAGACTAGGACTTGACTAGGACTTGACTAAGACTTGACTAAGACTAAGACTTGACTAGGACTTGACTAAGACTAAGACTTGACTAAGACTTGACTAAGACTTGACTAAGACTTGACTAGGACTTGACTAAGACTTGACTAGGACTTGACTAAGACTAGGACTTGACTAGGACTTGACTAAGACTTGACTAAGACTAAGACTTGACTAGAACTTGACTAGGACTTGACTAAGACTTGACTAAGACTAGGACTTGACTAGGACTTGACTAAGACTAAGACTTGACTAAGACTTGACTAAGACTTGACTAAGACTTGACTAGGACTTGACTAAGACTTGACTAGGACTTGACTAAGACTTGACTAGGACTTGACTAAGACTAGGACTTGACTAAGACTTGACTAAGACTAAGACTTGACTAGGACTTGACTAGGACTTGACTAGGACTTGACTAGGACTTGACTAGAACTTGACTAGAACTTGACTAGAACTTGACTAAGACTTGACTAAGACTTGACTAAGACTTGACTAGGACTTGACTAGGACTTGACTAGGACTTGACTAAGACTTGACTAAGACTAGGACTTGACTAGGACTTGACTAGGACTTGACTAGGACTTGACTAAGACTTGACAAAGACTAGGACTTGACTAGGACTTGACTAGGACTTGACTAAGACTAAGACTTGACTAAGACTTGACTAAGACTTGACTAAGACTTGACTAGGACTTCTTGACTAAGACTTGACTAAGACTAGGACTTGACTAAGACTTGACTAAGACCTGACTAAGACTACGACTTGACTACGACTTGACTAAGACTTGACTAAGACTTGACTAAGACTTGACTAAGACTTGACTAAGACTAAGACTTGACTAGAACTTGACTAAGACTTGACTAAGACTAAGACTTGACTAGGACTTGACTACGACTTGACTAAGACTTGACTAAGACTTGACTAGAACTTGACTAAGACTTGACTAAGACTAAGACTTGACTAGAACTTGACTAAGACTTGACTAAGACTAAGACTTGACTAGGACTTGACTAAGACTTGACTAAGACTAAGACTTGACTAAGACTAAGACTTGACTAAGACTTGACTAGGACTTGACTAAGACTTGACTAAGACTAGGACTTGACTAGGACTTGACTAAGACTTGACTAGGACTTGACTAAGACTTGACTAAGACTTGACTAAGACTAGGACTTGACTAAGACTTGACTAAGACTTGACTAAGACTAAGACTTGACTAAGACTTGACTAGGACTTGACTAAGACTTGACTAGGACTTGACTAGGACTTGACTAGAACTTGACTAGGACTTGACTAAGACTAGGACTTGACTAAGACTAGGACTTGACTAAGACTTGACTAAGACTTGACTAAGACTTGACTAAGACTAAGACTTGACTAAGACTTGACTAGGACTTGACTAAGACTTGACTAAGACTAGGACTTGACTAGGACTTGACTAAGACTAGGACTTGACTAGGAATTGACTAAGACTAGGACTTGACAAGGAATTGACTAGGACTTTACTAGGACTTGACTAAGACTTGACTAAGACTAAGACTTGACTAAGACTTGACTAGGACTTGACTAGGACTTGACTAGGACTTGACTAGAACTTGACTAGGACTTGACTAGGACTTGACTAGGACTTGACTAAAACTTGACTAGGACTTGACTAAGACTTGACTAAGACTAGGACTTGACTAGGACTTGACTAAGACTTGACTAAGACTAAGACTTGACTAAGACTTGACTAAGACTTGACTAAGACTAAGACTTGACTAGGACTTGACTAGGACTTGACTAGGACTTGACTAAGACTAGGACTTGACTAGGACTTGACTAAGACTAGGACTTGACTAGGACTTGACTAAGACTAAGACTTGACTAAGACTAAGACTTGACTAAGACTTGACTAAGACTAAGACTTGACTAGGACTTGACTAAGACTTGACTAAGACTTGACTAGGACTTGACTAGAACTTGACTAAGACTTGACTAAGACTAGGACTTGACTAAGACTAGGACGTGACTAGGACTTGACTAGAACTTGACTAAGACTTGACTAAGACTAAGACTTGACTAAGACTAGGACTTGACTAGAACTTGACTAAGACTAAGACTTGACTAAGACCTGACTAAGACTACGACTTGACTACGACTTGACTAAGACTTGACTAAGACTTGACTAGAACTTGACTAAGACTTGACTAAGACTAAGACTTGACTAGAACTTGACTAAGACTTGACTAAGACTAAGACTTGACTAGGACTTGACTAAGACTAAGACTTGACTAAGACTAAGACTTGACTAAGACTTGACTAAGACTTGACTAGGACTTGACTAAGACTTGACTAAGACTAAGACTTGACTAAGACTTGACTAAGACTAAGACTTGACTAGGACTTGACTAAGACTTGACTAAGACTTGACTAGGACTTGACTATAACTTGACTAGGACTTGACTAAGACTTGACTAAGACTAGGACTTGACTAGGACTTGACTAGGACTTGACTAGGACTTGACTAAGACTTGACTAAGACTAAGACTTGACTAAGACTAGGACTTGACTAGAACTTGACTAGGACTTGACTAGGACTTGACTAAGACTTGACTAAGACTAGGACTTGACTAGGACTTGACTAGGACTTGACTAGGACTTGACTAGGACTTGACTAAGACTAAGACTTGACTAAGACTAGGACTTGACTAAGACTTGACTAAGACTAAGACTTGACTAAGACTTGACTAGGACTTGACTAAGACTTGACTAAGACTAGGACTTGACTAAGACTTGACTAAGACTTGACTAAGACTTGACTAAGACTAGGACTTGACTAAGACTTGACTAAGACTAAGACTTGACTAAGACTAAGACTTGACTAGGACTTGACTAAGACTTGACTAAGACTAAGACTTGACTAAGACTTGACTAAGACTAAGACTTGACTAGGACTTGACTAAGACTTGACTAAGACTTGACTAGGACTTGACTATAACTTGACTAGGACTTGACTAAGACTTGACTAAGACTAGGACTTGACTAGGACTTGACTAGGACTTGACTAGGACTTGACTAAGACTTGACTAAGACTAAGACTTGACTAAGACTAGGACTTGACTAGAACTTGACTAGGACTTGACTAAGACTTGACTAAGACTAGGACTTGACTAGGACTTGACTAAGACTTGACTAAGACTAGGACTTGACTAGGACTTCTTGACTAGGACTTGACTAAGACTTGACTAAGACTAGGACTTGACTAGGACTTGACTAGGACTTGACTAAGACTAGGACTTGACTAGGACTTGACTAGAACTTGACTAGGACTTGACTAAGACTTGACTAAGACTAAGACTTGACTAAGACTTGACTAAGACTAAGCCTTGACTAAGACTTGACTAAGACTTGACTAAGACTAGGACTTGACTAAGACTAAGACTTGACTAAGACTTGACTAGGACTTGACTAAGACTTGACTAAGACTAGGACTTGACTAGAACTTGACTAGGACTTGACTAAGACTTGACTAAGACTAAGACTTGACTAAGACTAAGACTTGACTAAGACTTGACTAAGACTAAGACTTGACTAAGACTTGACTAAGACTAAGACTTGACTAAGACTTGACTAGGACTAGGACTTGACTAGGACTTGACTAGGACTTGACTAGGACTTGACTAAGACTAAGACTTGACTAAGACTAAGACTTGACTAAGACTAGGACTTGACTAAGACTTGACTAAGACTAAGACTTGACTAAGACTTGACTAGGACTTGACTAAGACTTGACTAAGACTAGGACTTGACTAAGACTTGACTAAGACTTGACTAAGACTTGACTAAGACTAAGACTTGACTAGGACTTGACTAAGACTTGACTAGGACTTGACTAGAACTTGACTAGGACTTGACTAAGACTTGACTAAGACTAGGACTTGACTAGGACTTCTTGACTAGGACTTGACTAAGACTTGACTAAGACTAGGACTTGACTAGGACTTGACTAAGACTTGACTAAGACTAGGACTTGACTAGGACTTCTTGACTAGGACTTGACTAAGACTTGACTAAGACTAGGACTTGACTAGGACTTGACTAAGACTTGACTAAGACTAAGACTTGACTAAGTCAAGTCTTAGTCAAGTCTTAGTCAAGTCTAAGTCTTTAGGCCGATGCCGTTATACAGATATTTTAAACTACTGACCTATAAACTATTATTTACTTCAGAAAAAGAAAAGGCAAATTGACATTTCTAGAAATACACAAAAACCGTGAGTCTTAGAACTGATGTGAAACAATCGTTGAAAATATTACGCTTACATTAATATTACTTTGTTTGGAGCCGCGGGTCACGTGACTTTGGCCTCTGGGTGAGAAAAAGCCCATAAAACTGTAAAATGGATTTCTGCAGTAAATATCAATACAACTCATCTGCCACTCACATAATTATGGACTAATATTAATCAAACAAGACAAGACAGATCCCACATTAAAGGGTATATATGATTCTGACTTTATTTGGTGTATTTGTACCTGTTGTGCATATAAATGATAGTTTTACACCAATCGAGCAGGTATTTCTGGAGAAAACTTCATAAACTACACTCATTCCAGTCAAAGTTTATGCATATAGTAAACAAACTAAAAAAAATGTTTTGCCTCTCTAAACATTAATTCAAAAAAATAAAATCGCTCAGATGTATTTTTAATTGCAAAACAAACACAAAATTGACATTAGATGAGTTTTGGCCCAGTGGTTTCTGGGTAATTTCCTAGTTTAATGTCATCAATTACAAACAGGAAGTGAAATTATAAACCTAAAACATTTGTTATTCCTTGGAATTTTTTTTTTAAACTTAACTGCATTTTTAGTTCGTCCAAACTGTCATAGGCACTTTAACCATCGAACGGACTGGATTATTTTATTTTTTTTCTTGATCGATATTTGAACAGCTCATGCTATGATAAACGGCTAACATTAGCAACTTAATAGCGCAGCGGTTTACGGCTAACGCTAGCGTCTGTACAGCATAACCGTGGTCTATAACGACTGCTACTGACCGGCCTTCTCAAGGTGCATTATGGGAAATTGCGAGCACACCACTTTTTCACCCGCTGGACGTTTCGGACGGCACTAAAATCGTCGTGGACTTCCGAGCGCGGCCGTAGATATTTCGTTTGATAACTTGACACGGCTTTAACTCTGGAGATGTTGCGTCACGTGTTGTTGCATGTTCCAGAGTATGGCATTAAAAGTGTTGTGCATTTATTAAACTACTTATAGCTCAAGAAAATTAGATGAAAAACACAAAACAAGAACCTCTCCAGGCAGCTTGATTTAGGATTTTACTAAATGATCCCTTTTAAAATGTGTATGTTTTCCTCTGGTTCGTGTTGTAAGGTTTTAATATCAAGGTTAAGGCGTGTATACTTTAGGCTAAATACATATACTTTAGGCTAAATACATATACTTAGGCTAAATACATAATTTGTCAAACATTTCCAGAATAACATGACAAACTTCATGTTCAGAACATTGTGCTTGGGTCGTGTTTACGCTGGAGAAAAACTCTTTGCTTTTCACTCCCACAAACGCCTTGGCCTACTTTCCTCTTCTCGGAGACATTTAATATAAATACAATATCCGACCTGGCCATAACCTCAGAAGTTTCTCTGGAGTTATACTTTTGAGACCATTCTTAAAGTAAAGCTTGGGCTCAATTTTACCTTTTTAATGGTTTTCATTTACTCTTATTACAAACTTACAATAAAATAGGACAGATTTTTATTTCTGACACAAAAAGGAAAGCAAAATATAAAATAAATAAAAAATAAACAATAATATTACTAGTTTTGAGACAACATTCTTAGATAAATTAAATGGGATGGAATTATGAATTGTCTCTTGACTTAAGTGTATTTTGACTGTATTAATAATAATAAATGATAAAAATACATATTGTTTTGTTATTAAATACAACAAGTATATACGGTACATAAACATATATTAGCAAAGTAATGGCAAAATAAAGTCAAAGTGGCAATATTTACCGTCGTGATGTAACGTGAATGCTACTGCCCCGCACTCTGCATTTGGATGAACAGCATTGACCATATTTAGAGATAATTCCGGGTTTACGGCCTCGGCGAGTAATTACACGACATTACGTGCTCAATGTGAGTCCCGATCGTTTCGGCTAAATGCCTTTTTAATCACCAGTGTCGCTCCCGTTGTTTGTCTGCGCCTCCTTTGTGTGTGTTCTCCCTGTGGCTTTACTGTTCCAAACCAACGGAAAGGTTTATATTTAGACATCGCAGTAGGTTTGGCTTCAACTGTCACTGCACTCTCTCTTTACAGCAAAAAACATGAATTAAGAAAGTGTATTTTGGGATACTTTTTACATTTATTCCTCTACAGTTGAGAGCAGGTCAGTATTTTCTACTCCTACGGTATATTTTTTAACTGGACTGGAAAGTAGAAAGTACTTTTGAATGATCTGGTTGTTTGTTTGGTTTGTGGTGATATTCTGCCAAAAGGTTTTGTGTCCAAGCCCCAGCAGTGAGAAACACAAACACAATTCACCAGAAAGATTTGACCAAAAATAAGCACAATTCTTTATTTTGGAAAATGTCAAATGCTGTGAAAGATACTTATACTTTTTATTCTCAAAGAACATTAGTGAGGAGTTCCATCAATACTTTTACTTTAGCACATAATGTATTTATTTTACTTGAGTAACATTTTTCGGTACTTCTACTTAACAAAATAAGAGTACTTTTTCCAACAACAGTTCACTAGAGGCTTTTTATATACTGTGGTATTCGGAAGTACAATGGATTTTAAAATAACTTTTTTAATCTTTATAATTTTCTCTGGCATTTTTGTCTTTGGGATACTATGTATATCTATATATATATATATATATATATATATATATATATATATATATATATATATATATATATATATATATATATATATATATATATATATATATATATATATATATATATATATATATATATATATATATATATATATATATATATATATATATATATATATATATATATATATATATATATATATATATATATATATATATTTAATTGTTATTTTGTTAGTATTTGTTTCTAATATTGTAACTGATGTAGCAATTTTTTTTTTTTTTTTTTTTTTTTAAATAGTGTCCATTAAGGGGTTGGAGCCAAAAAAATCTTCAAAATCTAATCGAATTAAAATGCACTAAATGATGATGATTGATGTCTAATATTCTACACAAACAAACAGGGCAAAACCAGATAAAAACAAATGATACATAATTGAACAAAAACATTTTTTTGGGCTGTAAAGTTACTGCAGCACACGAGCTACAAAAACATTACCAAACCAGACCTTTAATTAAACATACGTGACCAATAATGTGCGCGGAACTGTCCAGTGCTGAAATGTTGGGATTGTTTTGCTTTGTTTTTTGGCACATAATTAAGTCAAAGATGTTACAGAAAGATACAATCAACAAAATCCACGCGTAAATCCCGACTTATCACATATTCATCACAATTTATTTAAACGTGATGTTTTATTGAGCATATTCACAGAAAACTTTAGCTTTTCTCAGGCCAAACTAGACCGAAAACACACCGCGACTCGTGACAAAACGCCATCGTCTCGTCCATATTTGTGCCGTTTCCTCCGGGGGGCAGGTGGGGTAACGCAATATGCACTCGTCTCTTTCCAAACCCGAGGACTTGAATTGGGACAGCGGGAAACAAGCGGCGTAGCAAACACATCAACACGGCTCTTTAGACGGCCCGCCGTTTCCCTCTTTATTAGATTTATATTGGATGCCTGCTGGGGAGAGTTGAAAGAGAAATAAAATGGCGCGGAAGCCCGAGTTAGCTCCCCATCGAGAGAGTAATTTCCAGTTGAAAGTGCAAGTAAAGGGTCAATTTCAGATGGGTCAAAATTGATTAGACGGGAGCGCTCGCGTCGCGACCGCCCCCGCGAGAGGTCGCTCGGCCGTCGCGGCGTCACCCGGGCGACGGCGGCTCCATGAAATATGTATAAAAACGGGAATCCGTGCGGACTTTATGGGAAATGATTGTTCCTTTCCATCAAAAAAAACTGTGCAAAAATAACGGCGGGAAAAAGGGAGGCTTCGTTTTTCAAGGACGTTGTGTATTCAGTCGTTTATCAGAGCGCGGCCGTCGCTCGAATTTACCGACTGCCGAGGAATAAAGTATGACGGCGTTTTGCTTTATTGCTTTTCGAGTGTGAAATGTGCTGATGCCTCTCTCTCAGGCCGAGGCGCGGGTCGTATATTAAAATGGCGTTTTCACAACAAATATCTGACTGAGAGGAGCCCCGACTGTTGAGTTCATCCCGACGAGGCTTTAAAGGAGCACTCTGTAACTTTTCTGATGTGTCCTTTGTCTCCGTGGAGATGTCGTCTGTCTGGAATGTTTCAGAGTTTGGCACCGGACTCGTCTATTACGCATTTCTACGATTGCACGTGTTTATATTGCTCAAAAAATAGCTTCAAAACCTGTATTTGTACAATGAAGGAGTCGCCTCTCCGCAGAGCCGACCTGTAACCAGACGTTATGGCGTTACCTGCTCGTCTCCGCGGAGATGCAGCATGGTATTAAACGCATCTAGCTTGCACTTATTCAATTACAGGTGCTAAACATATGACTTGTTGCTCTGAGTGGGTTCGCCTCTCCACAGACCCGACCTGTGACCAGACGTGGCGTTACCTGCTCGTCTCCACGGAGATGTTGCCGTTTTGCCTGGAATATTCCGCAGCGTGGTATTAAATGCATCTAGCTCGCATGTATTCAATTACAGGTGCTACAAATAGAACTTGAAAAACACTTTGTTGCTGTGAGTGGGTTCGCCTCTCCACAGATCTGACCTGGAACCATCCTGTGGAACACTTTGGGCAAAGTAACGGCAACAACATCTACGCAGACCCTCCACTACAAAAGTCACTCCTTTAACCCTCACAAGCTTTTAAGTGTGACGTAAAAATCATGTAATCCAAGTTTTGTTTTGTTCCTGTTTAAGCAAAGTCCTTCACTGCATGATGTCATCAGGTGGTCACCAAGGAGGTTTCACATTATTCATTTGAGCGTTTATTAAAATACAAAATAAAATACAAATGACACAATATGAAAAACATAAATGGTGGTGGGGAGGAGATAGGGAGGTGGAGATGGGCGGAGTTAGGTCTTCCAGGCTAAACTTACGCTAGCTTCCTTGTGACATATTGCAGACACTGACTGCGAGCGTGCTTGCATCGCCACAGATCTGACAAGTAACCGTGCCTGGTTGTCTCCTTCTTTTCCACCAGAAAAAAATAAACAGCGCCTCTGCGTTTATACTCGTTTTTATTACATACCGTATTTTCCGCACTATAAGTCTCACCCTTTTTCATAGTTTTTGCCGGGGTGCGACTTATATTTATACTTACATACTTATACTCCAGTGCGACTTATGTGTTTTTCTTCTCTATTATGCATTTTTTGGCTGGTGCGACTTATACTCCGGACAATACGGTATGTTTGATTTAAAAATGGTACAAACCAATATTAATTAAATTAAATAAAAGATGGATTTCAAGAAAAGCTAAACGAGCGGGGATTAGGTCCTAGGTCGGCAGGAGAACGTCACACTCCTGAGGTATTACGTGGGTTCGGGATGTGACAACTCAAGATTGCGATGGACTTAAACATAAACCGCCAAGCTCAAATCTACCAAAAAAAAAACACGAGCGTAAAAAAAAAAAAAAACACCAGCGAGTTCTGCCGTGTGCCGACCCAATTCGAAATGACAATTTGTGCCAAACACGCAGCTGTCAGTTTGACTTCTCGCCGCGATGTCGCCCGCCCGCTCGCCGTGGAGCGGGGCATGCCACCGAGCCGCTGTCCCCGGGCCCCCTCGCAGCAAGAAAACAATATCTCAGCCCCATAAATATTTCATGGTCTCCACAGTCCGGACGATGCACCGACAGCCGCCTAAATCCCACCTTGATTTCCCCCCGTCGCCGCTCAGACCTCGGAAGATCGCAATTTCATGCCCGATCGGCCGGCGCGGTTGTTTAAATCCGCCGCCGCCGCCGCCCCGCGAGAACGGACCGGCGAAACAAATAAATAAATAAGTGAAACCAAATTATGTATATTTCTCCGAGACTGGAAATGCTAATGAGGCTTAAACTGGGTCCATCGCGAAAGGTTAATGGCGGCTCGTCTTGGGTGACATTTGGAGGAAACTGATGCAAGTCGCACACAGACACGGGCCAAACGCACAACGCCACCAAAATGTGAGTCATAAATGCAGTTATTATTGTTATTATTATTATTATTATTATCATTATCCGGCTGTGGTGGTTCCAGAGTCTTTGTTTAATAAGGACAATGCACATTAATGAACGTCAATATTGAACACATGGAAATATGTCTAATTATAGCTACAAAGCTCCTTTTTATAACAAAGGCACTGAACAAAGAGGAGGCGTTTGGACCACAATGAGTTCATCCACAGTTTGGTTTTTTTAAAGAGTAATCTGGGTTATTTCAAGAGGAAGGCGGGGTCAGTGAGTGATGTTTGTACGTTTTTTTGTAGAGCTCCGTGTGTAGAGCTCCGTGTGTAGAGCTCTGTGTGTACAGCTCCGTGTGTAGAGCTCCGTGTGTAGAGCTCCGTGTGTAGAGCTCCGTGTGTAGAGCTCCGTGTGTAGAGCTCTGTGTGTAGAGCTCCGTGTGTAGAGCTCTGTGTGTAGAGCTCCGTGTGTAGAGCTCCGTGTGTAGAGCTCCGTGTGTAGAGCTCCGTGTGTAGAGCTCCGTGTGTAGAGCTCTGTGTGTAGAGCTCCGTGTGTAGAGCTCCGTGTGTAGAGCTCTGTGTGTAGAGCTCCTTGTGTAGAGCTCTGTGTGTAGAGCTCTGTGTGTAGAGCTCTGTGTGTAGAGCTCTGTGTGTAGAGCTCTGTGTGTAGAGCTCTGTGTGTAGAGCTCTGTGTGTAGAGCTCTGGGTGTAGAGCTCTGTGTGTAGAGCTCTGTGTGTAGAGCTCTGTGTGTACAGCTCCGTGTGTAGAGCGTCACACTCAGATGAGTGACAGCCGCTCCAGAACCAGGGGCCGACGTGTTCTTTTCCTCACAAACTGGTTAATTCTTAAGTCAATAGAGAGTCCAAATGTGAGAGGTGAAGGTGCAGAAGTGAGGAGGCGAGCGGAGGAGAGACTTTCACTTTCTGCCCCTGAAACACCGACAGGAGAAAACCTAAACCAAAGAGTTTAAAGCCTGATCACCCTCGTGTTAGTGACAGAACACGTGTAAACTGATGTTTTTAGAAGACACACACCGTCGTCTGCTTTAGAATCAATGCTTATTTTGGGCTTAATCGAGAACTTGTATTTCACAAACCCTGAGCTCCAGAGGGCGCTGCGGTTTAGAAGACAAAACTCACGCAGTTGGCGAGGCTCTGCGTCCTCAGAGGCAATAGGTGGCGCTGTGGAGCCAATCTGCATGATGTGGAATCCGCCTGTATCGCATGTAAACACGCCCAGTGCGCTATTCTGCCGTTAAAACTCTTCACGTCGTAGAAAAGTGCATAATCATAGCAGTCGCCAAAAGGATGACTTATAAAAGGTCTCGACAGCGCCTCCTGCTGCACATACACCGGACTTACAACGACACGAGGAAAGTCTCTACGTCCGTCACACAGATTGAGTTCTTATTGAGAATCGAAAGGCTTTAAAAGAAAGAAAAGTGAGAAACGTCGCTTCCTTTCACAAACGTCCACGCGCTCCCGAGCGAGCGGCGAGACGCGAGCGAAACCGTTCGTACGGGTCATTGCGACAGTAGCTTTAATTTTGCAATCAACGGCTTCGTCTTGGTGCGTTTGCGCTTTGACCTCTTCGCAGAGACAGCATGTAAACACGCGTCCCAGTATCCCTCGTCAAGGTCGAATCCCCCGCCGTAATAAGACGTGGATGACCTTTGCCACGCGGCGGTAGTCAGAGCCTCCTTCCCTCCGATATCATTTATTAACATGGACCATCCTTACACGGCAGAGGTCAAAATGTCACGCACACTTTGTATGGGCGGCGGCGCCTCGAATCACATGCTCTCTCTGGGTATTTGAATATTAAAGTGACTTACTATAGACCTTTCCGCTGTAAACAGAGCGATTCTATAGGCCGTTCCGTCCAATGGGAGAGTTACATCACTGTGTCGAGTAACTTCAGCGCCTCCGGAGAAAACGTGTCGCTCTCTTTTGGAGTAGAAACTGGAATCAACAATCTAATGTTTATTTTATTTTATCACGCACCAAAAATTCTACTTAAATACAGTATTTTTCGGACTATAAGTCGCACCTTTTGTCACAGTTTCGGCCCAGGTGCGACTTATACTCCGGAGCAACTTATATGTGATATTATTCAATATTTTCACACTGGCAACCACAAGAGGGCGCTCTCGGCTCTGAGCGACGCAGAAGAAGAATCGGCACTTCCTCTACCTCTGGAGTTTGTGGAGTTGTTTAGAAGTGACACAGAGGAAGAAGAATTCAGTGGATTTAGTGATTTGGGGTAAAACTGATGCTTTGGTAAACTTGTTAGCATGTTCTTTATGCTATAGTTATCTGAATAACTGTTCATATGTTACGTGAACATACCAGACACTTACCACAGTTCTGTCTGTGCCTCATGTAGCTGAAGGTGTTAGCGTTAGCATACGTCATGTAGCTGAAGGTGTTAGCGTTAGCATACATACACCTATTCACCATGTTGTTCTCCAATCTGTTATTATTTTAAACTGCATTTCAAAAGGAAAATTCAATGCAAAAAAAAAAGGAATTTCAAAAAATGCGACTTATACTCCAGTGCGACTTATATATGTTTTTTTCTTCTCTATTATGCATTTTTTGGCTGGTGCGACTTATTCTCCGGAAAATAGGGTGAATTTCAGAAGTTGGAGCTGCAAGTTGGATATTTACGACTCTTATTCGTGGACTGGGCAATAACACAATTGTTGGCATCAATCCGAAGTACATTTGGAGGTCATGTTTTCGATACCAATACTTAATACCGGTCTGAGCTATGGGCGAAGGCATTGGATAAATATACGTCTCAAACAGGGATGAGCGTAACAACGTTAAAACATCGATATAACGGACTATGGATGATTCCAGAGCGCAGACATGACCAGCTCCATCAGACGAGCGGGTGAACGTTAAACAATGAGTATTAACATAACAACGATGCACCAGATGTCGTGCCGTGCGGTGCTTTGCTGCCTGTCCGTTTCCTCCTCCTCGCCCGTCACTCTGCGGTTCCTGCGTCCGTCAAATCGAGAGCGGGGGAAATGCCCTGATGGCGAAATCAGCGCGCCAGACTTTTCACGTCCAAATTGGCTGTCGCGCGTCTCGGAATGTGACAAGATCAACAAACGACCTACAACTTATCACTGTCACGCCGCAGAAAAAGAAACGTATGAAGCCTCGGCCACGTGGACAAAAGCTCCATGGACGATTGTGTTTGTTGTGTTTGTTGCCGTTTCGAGAGCTTTTCTGTGGCGCTGTGCAATAATCCCAACACTCCAATTTGTTAAGAAAAACTGTTATTTTTTTAATGAGTCGTTTTTTTCCCAAATCAGCCGGTTTATGTGTAAAACGCTCTTTCACGGTGTTCAGAATGTGAGGATGAGGCGTGTGAAGGCAACGCAACGGTCTCAAATCTGCAACGATTAAATCATGACAGATCAGATCTAAATGCTAATGGTTTGAAGTCTTCAAAACGAGATGTTTTTTTTTCAGAATAAACATGTCAGTTCATTTAAATATACACAAAATACACTTTTTTCTAGCCACAACATTGTATTGAAAATGACAGTATTGAAAATGACAGTTTGTGCTTACGTTTGTAAAATGTATGGCTACAATGAAAAACTTGTTGTTTATTTGTCCAATAAAACTATAAAATTTAGGAATTGCCATCGTACGAAATCCATCATAATCTCCAATTAAACAGACAAATCATGTAAAACATAACACATAACTGCAAATGTCTTCACAGTGGGTTTTCATATCACTCATGTCCAAACTACGGCCCAGGGGCCAAATGCGGCCCTCTGGCTTCCTGCTAAATTGGTCCAAATGACAACAAAATTTACTTTTTAGTGTCAAATTGAAAAAATTCAAGCATTTTGATGTTATAACAACCTAATATGAATGTTCCAAGTCTTGTTAAAGGTGTCGAGGCAATGATTTACTTGTAATTCAACATAGTCGGGTTGTTTGTGCTCAAAATGCGACCCTCTGTGAAAAAAGTTTGGACGCTTTTGGTTTAGTAGTTTTCATTTGTCAAAACTCCATCTGATTTTTTATATTTTGTTCTTTTATTCTTCGGTCGATCCCAGTCCCTCCAATAAAATCCTTTTATGTTCCACTTTCACCTGGAATCCTGCATGTTTACAGTGCACGTGGCAGAGTGGTTATCCTGTCTCAAAGTAAGTACTGTACGTAAGTTAGACTCCCGATATCCCTGAGCGGAGTGTGCACGTTCTGCCTGTGTCACCGTTTTAAAGTATCGCAGCTGAAGACAATATCCCAAAATAATGAAGATTGTTTCGTTTAGTCCAATTATTTATACTGACTACTTCTTATTTTTGACATTGGCACTTTGTATGTCATAATTTTCAGGAACATGTATTGATTTTTATCCTTTTTGTTCTTATTTTTGTAATATATTCCTTATTTTTTTCAATCCTCTTTCATGGCAATACAAGCCGGTAACGCGTTTGTGTAAAATATGCTTTGCATGTCTCATTTCTAGTTTAATTAGCCGCTCGTGGTCCCGTTGTTTTCAAAGGTTCGGTCACCTGTCGAGCGTTTAATTATGCGCATTCAAACAAACATTACACAACACCAACAATGCATCATCATTTAAACTCAAATAAAACACTTGTTAATTCCACCGTTAGTGCCGCCGCCAATTCAACATTCTGTTTTTTCCCCCAGCATTCATGTTCTTTTCTTCTTTCTGGCAGTTGCCGTGACGATGCATTTACCTGACGCACTTTTCCTGTCCGTATATTTAGCTCGGTCATTAAGCCCAGTTCAGACCGGGCCAAGACCACTCAGCCTAACACAATGAGGCGGCCCATTTACATGCAAACCGGCCCATTGTGTCCGCAACACACGTGACCAAAGAGCAATCAATTTACATTCTCTGGTCTCGAAAAGTAATCAAACAAGGACAACAAACTTTAAATAATGATGACAGTAAATTGGTTTTCTGTGTAACTTGTGACGCATTATTCATTCACTCAGAGTTAATGGTAAATTTCTCAAAAAACCCAATCGCTAACGGACTTTAGCTCATCACCGCGAGCACATTTACTGTGGCTGAAGTGTCTTGCCCAAGGACAAAAGAACGGGCCACAATCCTGGATTTGAACCTTACAGTTACTTCATCCAGATTGAATTCACTCAGTTGTGTTTTCTTTGTTCAAGGAGAGACACATTAGTAGTGAGAATCATGGTTTTCATTGACATAAACGTACAGTACAAACGGTCGTATTGTTCCAGAACGTCACAAACTGCTTTTTAATTCAGACGAATGTTACAAGATGTTGAACTGTAGAAACTTCTTTAAATGAAAAACACTCAAATCAGCTGCTGCTGCCGTGACGAGCCACTAGAGGCAGCAGAGAGTCACCCTGAGGAGAGTCACCCTGAGGAGAAGCAGTTCCTTCTTTTGAACATGAAGTCACTGGATCTGTTTGTGACATTAAAGTGCAAAGATTGTCTGTGGAATGTGGGCCGGTGGAATGTGGGCCTGAGGAACGTGGGCCAGTGGTGGAACGTGGGCCTGTGGTGGAACGCGGGCCTGTGGTGGAACGCGGGCCTGTGGTGGAACGCGGGCCTGTGGTGGAACGCGGGCCTGTGGTAGAACGCGGGCCTGGGGTGGAACGCGGGCCTGTGGTGGAACGCGGGCCTGTGGAATGTGGGCCTGTGGTAGAATGCGGGCCTGTGATGGAACGTGGGGCTGTAGAACGCGGGCCTCTGTGGTGGAACGTGGGCCTGTGGTGGAACATGGGCCTGTGGAACGCGGGCCTCTGTGGTGGAACGTGGGCCTGTAGAATGCGGGCTTGTGATGGAACATGGGCCTGTGGTGGAACGTGGGCCTGTAGAACGTGGGCCTCTGTGGATCTTGTCTTGGGAGATTTGCCAGAGCCACTTTTCATTTCCACCGAGAGCAAAACAAGTTACAATGACGATCACGACTCCGGCTCGTGTTTTATGAGCTGGACTGAAACGAGTCATAAGTTATTAATTTCCACTGGTGGTTAATGAAGATGCATAGTGGCTGCTGTAAGTGGCCCATTCAGGCACAATATTACGCTTTTGCACTGCCAATACTGAGGTGGGATGATTTGTCTCAATCACCACAGCGTCTGATCTTTGGAGGTAAAGTCAGATTGTAAACTGGCGACGCCCAAACACCTCCTCTTACACTATGTTATCTTTGTATTTATGTATTTATCCAGCTTTAAATGTGCACTATCTAACTTTTCTGGTCATGCAGGTGTTTTTATTGCTAAAAATACATAGAAAAACCTGCGTTCTTGAGCTGGCTCGCCTTGCCACAGATCTGACCTGTAACTCTGACCTGTAACCTGCAGCGCTTGCACTTTTAGTTTAATGTCATGTGTGTTCATAGGAAAAGCAATTAAGTCTCTATGGCAACAAGACGGTGGCGGCTCCTCTGTGCATTTAATGTTTAGTTCTGTTTTTCCTGTTGCTGTAGCGATAACAAAGATAAATGAAAATGTAGTTCATTCTGTCAAATTAATTGGGCTGTACCCAATTTGTTTTCATCATTAGAAACTCAAAAATTGTCTGGCCACTGCACAGATATCGTAAAAGCAGCTCCGAGGGTCCAAATAAGACCGCTGAGTGCTTTCTGCTGTTTAAAGGATTTCTATTATTCGTGAACCAGGAAGTAACGGTGTTGTGCTGTTAGCGTGATAGTTGTAGTTAGCTTTAGCGTGACGACAAAACCTTGCTCTGGCCCTAAAAGTTGTGAAAAGCGTTTATGAATGAATCCCGTTGAACTGCTGCAAAACACTAAGAAAAATGAAAGTAAAAATCAGGTTGACTTCCTTTAAAGGACACATTATGCATCATTTTTGTCGTTATCGTCCTTTAAACATGATCTTTAGCACTTCTGCTTTGTCATCTCATGCTTCAGAATATCATTTATAAAATCACTTTATATCCGTGAGGCGTTCCCCTCAGTGGGATTGGTGTCGGCACTTCATCTCCTGGCAGCAGAGGGAATTACCATGGGGAGATAAACAGAAGCTAGCTTACTCCGAGATGCTAATACAAGCGTAGCGTTGTAACGGACGCGATTTGAGGCAGAAACTCTCAGTCCGCTGACGTTTTATGGACTTCTAAACGGCGCAGGAGACCACCAGAGCTCTGAAGGGAGCGGTCTTACTCGACAGAAGTGCGAATAAAGCAAAATACGACTCCTGGCGCGTTTTGGAACAGAGTTGGTGAAAGTTTGTCGGTCAAAACGATCAATTTTGCGTCCTGTGTTGTGAGGATAACCCGAAAAAGTGTATTAAATTTGATCAATCCCGTCCTCACACACCATCACACCGCTCGGAAATAATCACCCGCCGAAGCCCTTCGCCTCACCCGGCGCGGCGGGTACAGTGTAAGTCCACAGCTCAGTCCGCAGAGCTGGTTATTTCCCAGTTTTAAGGGGCCGGCTGTAACGGGATGAGCCTCGACAACACATCTCCGGCAGACAGAGGCGCTCCAATTACCCCGCAGTGGTTCGGCGCAGCACCGGCCAGGGAACAGGTGCTGCCTTTAATTGCTTTTTTTTTTTTCTTTCCCTCTCCCTCTCCCTCCCCAACCCCAGAGGCACGGAGCGAGGCCGCGGTAGGTGGTCGGAGCCGCGGGGGGAGGCGAGATATCCACACGCGCCATGTTAATGAAAGGGAAGAATCAAAGCCAGGACGAGCGCGGATCACGGGGCGGTTTCGAGAGCGATGAATATGCAGAGGCAGATGTTGGACGGCGTCGGTTTTGGCCGCGTATTTTTTTTTTTTGGGGGGGGGGGGAGCGCTGGAGACCAGCCAGTGGACATAATCGGAACAAGCAGACGCGGGCGCGGGGCGGCGATGGCGGGCTAATGCCGTAATGCGAGATGTTGTTGTAGAAACGACGTGGAATTATGATGAGGATTAGGACGGGATCGTTTAGGCAGATAAATGTAATTGTTTGTGGTTGTCAGGGAGGAGTTGGGGAACGAACACTTGCCAGAAATGAACTGATGAAACAAAGATGTGAAAAGGTGCAAAATGGGCCATAATCTGCAAACTATCCACAGTTATGACTTAAACTTGTCACAGCGACAAGTAGATACTGGTGACAGGTCAGAATGAATGTTTTTAAGCTTACTTTAAGAGCAATAAGGCTTATTTATTTATATATTTTTCTTTATTTTTTATTTCATCTTATTTTATTTTATTTTTTATTTATTTATATTTATGTATCTTTTTATTTCATCTATTTCATCTTTTTTCATTTTTATTTTATTTATTTTATTTATTTTATTTATTTTATTTATTTTATTTATTTTATTTATTTTATTTATTTTATTTATTTATTTTATCTATTTTATCTTTTGTATTGTAAATGCATTTTATTTTATTTAAATATTATTTGTTATATTAGCTTTTTTCTACATGATAAAGATTCTTTATTAAAGTCTTAACTCATTTATAATTGTCATTTTAACATCACTTTTCTTGAGATATTTGACAAGGTTAGTTTATTTGTAGATCATAAGTCATTCAAAGTGCAGGGGTCAAAGGATGATTTAAATATATATATAATTTTAACATTATAACATTGTATTTTTGTCCAATTAGGTCCAACACCACAATCAATCAAATAAACAGCATAAAACCTGATTAAACATGTTTTGATGCTTAAATTATTACCAATTTCAATTTTATTCAGCAATTGGGGTTATTATTATTACTAATACTACTATTATTATAATTTTTTAATGTATTTTGTTGCTATTATATTTGTTGTTTCATGTTGCACCACCAAAATAATCTTGTTTTTATTCACCGACGATGGCGATAAACTTTTTTCTGAGTCTATTGTAAAGAAAAATGTACGGACGATAAATAGAGTCCCAAAATATGTTGTTCAATCTGTTACTATGGCGACCGGCCTCGTCCTCCTGGCCCGCCCGAGGTTGGATCGATCGTAAGCAAAGACGTGGGCCAATATTCCCGACCTAAAGAGCGACCGTTAGCGACCCGGTAACGAACCAATGGAGAAGCGGCGCTCTGGTCGATGGAATGACTGACCGGTGTCATCCCGGACGCCATCTTGAACGCCTCCCTTCCCCCATCGACGGCGCGCTCGGCTCCACAAACGCTTGATTACTGGTCAGACGGCGTTGCCCCGCGTTACGACCTCTTCTACTCTCGAGCGCACTTTGAGTTACCGAAATAAACTGTATTTGTGTCGAACCGACCTCGACTTTTGGACCGAGGGAATGAACTCTTGTGTTAAAAGGTATGCGACGGAAATACTCTGCAAAAACTGACTCTCTACTTTGGTTCAACCTTGTTTTTTGAATTTAAGTTTATTTATTTGCGCAGTAAATAAAGGAAATTGCGCAAAAAAGTAAAAAAATCGGGCAAATTTTCAGGCAAATTTGCGGTCAAAAATCCTAAAGTGAGTCAAATATAGTTATATTTTAAGACCAACGTGTTACTTTTCTGGTAGATGTCATTGCTTTGCCTAGAATGTCCCACACTGTGGCATTAAACATGTCTATCTCCAGGTGGCGCAACCAGTTCAGATCTGTGGAGAGGCGGCTGTGGTTTTCAAAGGCGTTTTAGAGCCACAAAAACACACCTGCAACAGAGTAAACGCACGACAGAAGAGTTTAACGCCACAACGTTCAAAAGTACTTTAAGTAAGTACTTTTACTTTGTTCATGCCGTAAATAATTTTTGTAAATATATTTTTGTCAAACTAGTCGTCATCGGATGAACTGACTTTTATTCCCCACAGTGGGACAACAACCGGTACTGTATCCATGGAGACGAGAGGTGGCCCCTCCCATCAGAAAAATTGCACAGTGCAACTTTAACTATGAGTCTATTTCTGACTTTGAACGCCAATTTGTCTGAAAAGGAGTATGATTTTTCTTACTTTACTGCTCTATAATGTGTAAACCTACGGAATAAATATTACTGTATTTTCCGGACTATAAGTCGCACCAGCCATAAAATGCATAATAGAGATGAAAAAAACATATATAAGTCGCACTGGAGTATGAAATGTGGTTGCAAGTGTGAAAATAACACATAATATCACATACAGGTATAAATATAAGTATAAGTTGCACCCTGGTCAAAACTATGAAAAAAGGTGCGACTTATAGTCCGGAAAATACAGGTAATACAAGATTAGAGAACCTTTATTTGTGCAACGAAGGGGAAATTCCAGTATCGCACCGAGCAATACAAGAACGGCAGGTGAAAAGAAACATGCAATAAAACATGGATTTAATATATAATAGACTTTGTAGACAACATCTTCCATTGTATCTTCGAACACGTTGTAAACATCGTTCCCATGGCCGAGTAAAGTGCTTTTCACTCGCCTCACAGCAAGAAGGTCCTTAAATCCACATAGATAAACACATATACTCTTTCCTTCTTTCAGCGTACACGCCGTTCGCACAGTGTGCAGGATGCGTTTCATAATAAGGGCTGGTTTTGTGGATTCCCGCAGCGTGATCGTGGCATCGCTTCAAGGAGAGGCGGGACTTGGCGCCGTTTGGAAAAAGCGAGGAAGGTGTTGAGCCAAGAGAAGATGCTGATTTCAAGGTGAGAAACGATGCATATTCATCTGGAGCTCGCAAACAGCAGTTTACATAACCTTCTCGCCGACACGAGGGTGGGCCACGCTTTTGAATAACAATCGAGGGCTGTTTCTTAGCATGAGACGGGGATGAATGGCACGTGGCTTTCAAAGTATTTATTAGTTTTAGCCAATTACAAATGAATTAATTATCCATGTGGCAGTTTGTAGATTGAGCTCTTGCGTCACAAAAAGGCGGTCTCAGCGTCGCTCGTTCTCGGGGTCAGGGTGGTCTCCTTTGGATGCTCGGGTTTCAAACATCGACCTCCAAAGCCACTTTAAGGTTAGGGTCCAGTTATTTCTGCGCGATCGCCAAGCACACGAGAAGCACGGACAAAAAACATATTCACATTCACGGGAGGAGCCGTGTGGTTTTCGAGAAGACAACCTCATATTAGCGTTAAAAGAATTATAGAGCATTTTTGGCGCCAAATCTGAGTCTCATTTCCTGGTGGCGTGGACAGCCGATTAGTCCTCCCGCATGTCAATCATTCCCTGCGTCCCACTGCACACCTGCAGCCTCGTTCCCAGCATGGCTGCACATGCGTGGTTGATATGCCGGTGTGTGTTTAGTGAATTCCTTCAGTGTAAAGGACAAACATGACACAGAGAAAGACTCGAGCTCAGAAGAGACGGAAATCTATGGAGACGAGAGACGATGCGATCTGTCGAGCTGATAAACAAACGCACGTGTCGCAGCGGAAGGTTTGCTTTTATATCACGGAACAATATCACATGATTAAAAGCTCCAAAAGTCCATTGAACATAATGTGATAAAAAGTTCAAAACAAGTTAGGATGAATACAACTGTGACTTTATTATTATTATTAATATTAATAATAATTAGTATTGTTGTTATTGTTGTTATTGTTATTATCATTATTATCATAATCATTATATTTTCTATCATTATATCATAATAATTATTATCATAATTATTATTCATTATTTTTCTCATTATTATTATTTGTATTATTATTATCATCATTATTATCAGCACACTAAGTACAGGCGTCCACAGACTTCTCAAACACACGACACACAGTCGGTCGTGCCGTGTGCCACAGTCGGTCGTGCCCATGTGCCACAGTCGGTCGTGCCGTGTGCCACAGTCGGTCGTGCCCATGTGCTACAGTCGGTCGTGCCGTGTGCCACAGTCGGTCGTGCCCATGTGCTACAGTCGGTCGTGCCGTGTGCCACAGTCGGTCGTGCCCATGTGCTACAGTCGGTCGTGCCGTGTGCCACAGTCGGTCGTGCCCATGTGCTACAGTCGGTTGTGCCATGTGCCAGAGTCGGTCGTGCCGTGTGCCACAGTCGGTCGTGCCATGTGCCACAGTCGGTCATGCCCATGTGCCACAGTCGGTCGTGCCATGTGCCACTGTCGGTTGTGCCCATGTGCCAGAGTCGGTCGTGCCATGTGCCACAGTCGGTCATGCCCATGTGCCAGAGTCGGTCGTGCCATGTGCCAGAGTCGGTCGTGCCATGTGCCACAGTCGGTCATGCCCATGTGCCACAGTCGGTCGTGCCCATGTGCCAGAGTCGGTCGTGCCATGTGCCAGAGTCGGTCGTGCCATGTGCCACAGTCGGTCGTGCCCATGTGCCAGAGTCGGTCGTGCCATGTGCCACAGTCGGTCATGCCCATGTGCCACAGTCGGTCGTGCCATGTGCCACTGTCGGTCGTGCCCATGTGCCAGAGTCGGTCGTGCCATGTGCCACAGTCGGTCATGCCCATGTGCCAGAGTCGGTCGTGCCATGTGCCACAGTCGGTCGTGCCATGTGCCACGGTCGGTCGTGCCATGTGCCACAGTCGGTCGTGCCATGTGCCACAGTCGGTCATGCCCATGTGCCAGAGTCGGTCGTGCCATGTGCCACAGTCGGTCGTGCCATGTGCCACTGTCGGTCGTGCCATGTGCCACTGTCGGTCGTGCCCATGTGCCAGAGTCGGTCGTGCCATGTGCCACAGTCGGTCATGCCCATGTGCCAGAGTCGGTCGTGCCATGTGCCACAGTCGGTCGTGCCATGTGCCACGGTCGGTCGTGCCATGTGCCACAGTCGGTCGTGCCATGTGCCACAGTCGGTCGTGCCATGTGCCACAGTCGGTCGTGCCCATGTGCCACAGACGGGCTCGAAATCAAAGTCAAACAAAATCAAAAACTTTTCCAAAATAATAATGAGTATTTATGATCCGCGGCTCGGCGCTCGCTCGCTGCTCGCTCGGCGCTCGCTCGCTGCTCGCTCTGCGCTCTCTCTGCGCTCGCTCAAGTCGAGTGGACGTAATAATTTCATCTGGACACCATTTTGTTTACACTCTCCACGGAGCGGCTTGAGCCAGCGCTTTGGTGGTCGGTCCAAGAGCGACGGCGAAGCGTTCTGGGGGGATCTGGGGGGGCTTAGGGCGCCGTTGTCGTGGTGACCCCGGCAGCCGAGGGAGACTTTCTTCTGACGCTCGGCCGGATTTATAATTATGACTTTTGTTTTGTGAATATTGGAGTGTCTCTTTGTGGGATGAAATAGCTGCAGATTACACAGGAACTGACCCAAGTTCTGAAACCAAAATTGCATTAAAAACACTGCGCGAAATAACTCAATTTACTCTGTTTGAACTTTCACGTGGCAAAATAAACGAGCAGCTCGAGTCCAGGAACCAGGAAGTGAAATGATGAATGGTTTCAAACAAACGAGGGAAAACAATGACTTTTTTTGTGAGTAAAAACGTAAATTGTTTGACGTCGACTGTGTCTTAATGAAATGTGTAGTAATAGTTTTGTAGTTCTAAAAAGTTACGCAATCACGGTTTCAGATTTTAGGGTAATTAAAAAAAAAAGGTATTTTTATTTTATCATGTTCAATCATCATCAATTCAACTAAAATATTAAAATCACTACAGGCAATGTATTGTATTATTATTTAAATGTTTTTATGATTCAAAAACTATGAATAAAAGTGATACAAATGACATACAAAGTTCCCAAATAATGTGCAATATTTTTTTTATTTTTTTAGCAGCATAATTTACAGATGCAATATTAGCACAATATATTAAATGCCCCTAATTAACGGTAGAAAATCAGTTTTAGAAATCAAAATGTTTCGATTTCCTTCCAAAAGTCATTTTCAATCTGGTGGAAATGGTTTGAGCCGCTAGACTTTATTCTTATTTAGACAGATATTGATTTTAAAACCTTTGGCTGCCGTGGACTAGCTCTAATTAACAACTAAATCTAAAACACAAAACAACAAAGACGACTGCAGCTCTTAATTACTCTGCCAACGAACACGGCAACACGACTGGTGTCGTTTAATCCACCGGCGTTCTCTAGTGTTTTACACAAGCTCCGTGTTATGTTAGCTAAAACACACCCCTTTCCCGCCACAATAAAGCAGCTCTCGCGCCTCTGGACAGTTTTATCATCCACACTGTAATTATTGTGGCTTAGTAAAGTGTTAAAAGCACCAGAGCGTCTTGTTCCTGGACGTGTGACAGGCTGTATCTCCTCCATCGCAGACACTGCTCAAGCTAAGCCAGTCCCAGAGCTCTCCTCCCAAACTCATTATTCTGGTACCACGGCAACGCCCGAGCAGGAGCCTGGCCCGAGCAGGAGCCAAGCCCGAGCGGGAGCCTGGCCCGAGCAGCGCCGGAAACGCACTCAAGTCTTGATAAGTCCATTGAACATACCGTCATTTCCGGAGTATAAGCTAAAAAATGCATAATATAGAAGAAAAAAGGCCGTGGCTGCAGAGCCGCGGCGCGGTCAAATGGCCCAGCAGTTTCAGGAACCGCAGCACTGCCATATAGCCTCATGGCTAACCCTAACCTTAACCCTAACCCTGACCTTAACCCTGACCCCGACCTTAACCCTAACATGACTGACTTTACTTGTGTTTAGATGTTTACTTGTGTTTAGATGTTCACTTGTGTTTAGATGTTCACTTGTGTTTAGATGTTCACTTGTGTTTAGATGTTTACTTGTGTTTAGATGTTCACTTGTGTTTAGATGTTTACTTGTGTTTAGATGTTTACTTGTGTTTAGATGTTCACTTGTGTTTAGATGTTCACTTGTGTTTAGATGTTCACTTGTGTTTAGATGTTCACTTGTGTTTAGATGTTCACTTGTGTTTAGATGTTTACTTGTGTTTAGATGTTTACTTGTGTTTAGATGTTCACTTGTGTTTAGATGTTCACTTGTGTTTAGATGTTCACTTGTGTTTAGATGTTCACTTGTGTTTAGATGTTCACTTGTGTTTAGATGTTCACTTGTGTTTAGACGTTCACTTGTGTTTAGACGTTCACTTGTGTTTAGACGTTTACTTGTGTTTAGACGTTCACTTGTGTTTAGATGTTTACTTGTGTTTAGATGTTCACTTGTGTTTAGATGTTCACTTGTGTTTAGATGTTCACTTGTGTTTAGATGTTCACTTGTGTTTAGATGTTCACTTGTGTTTAGATGTTCACTTGTGTTTAGATGTTTACTTGTGTTTAGATGTTCACTTGTGTTTAGATGTTCACTTGTGTTTAGATGTTCACTTGTGTTTAGATGTTTACTTGTGTTTAGATGTTCACTTGTGTTTAGATGTTCACTTGTGTTTAGATGTTTACTTGTGTTTAGATGTTTACTTGTGTTTAGATGTTCACTTGTGTTTAGATGTTCACTTGTGTTTAGATGTTCACTTGTGTTTAGATGTTCACTTGTGTTTAGATGTTCACTTGTGTTTAGATGTTCACTTGTGTTTAGATGTTTACTTGTGTTTAGATGTTCACTTGTGTTTAGATGTTCACTTGTGTTTAGATGTTCACTTGTGTTTAGATGTTTACTTGTGTTTAGATGTTCACTTGTGTTTAGATGTTCACTTGTGTTTAGATGTTTACTTGTGTTTAGACGTTCACTTGTGTTTAGATGTTCACTTGTGTTTAGATGTTCACTTGTGTTTAGATGTTTACTTGTGTTTAGATGTTCACTTGTGTTTAGATGTTCACTTGTGTTTAGATGTTCACTCTCTGGTCAGCTTTGTGTTCTATGTATATGAAATTTCCCCATGTGTGGATAATAAAGGATTATCTTATCTTATATCCATTTAATAAATAGAATAAAATAAAGCAAATAAAAAATAAGATTAATAAAGATTAATAAATAAAATAAATAAAATAAATAAAATAAATACAATAAATAAAATAAATAAAATAAATAAAATAAATAAAATAAATAAAATAAATAAAATAAATAAAATAAATAAAATAAATAAATTAAAATTAAATAAATTAAATAAAAATCAAACATGACAAATAATAAATACATAATACATATATACATAATAAAATAAAATAAAATTATATTTTCTGTCACTCTCCCAGTCGCCTGCAGCAAAGAAAAGTCTGTCCTTTTTCAAATGAGCTGCTCGTCCTCAAACAGAGCACACTTGCTTTGTGTTACTCTTTTGCCATGTCATTTTATTTTATGTTGATCCCAACAAATATTTAAAAATGTAGGATGGATTTTTTTTTTTTTATTATTAAATGTTTCGGATCAACATTACATTTTTTAAAGAGCAAAAATAGGGATCATTTTGCTGGATTTCAGATGACATCATGGCATAATTATAACGACGGGATCAAAGCTTTTTTTTTTTGAATCATTCTTTTTTAGGTGTTACAAGGGGATGTTTGCTTTTATTTTTTAAGAAGAACAATAAACTACACTACAATTTTAAAAATAAATGAAATAAAATCGAATCTACACTTAAATTATTTGCGTTTAAAAAATTACATTGGACCAACAAATCAAGCATAAACTATACATATTTAAATTGTTTTGTTACATCTGAACTCCATAAGCATCATTGCCATCGTATAGACCTGTTTATTGTCCTGTTCAACACAAAAAGCTCCATACGGTGCCGCGCTGGAGCTCATTTCAATGTTTGATGTGGAATATGTCGCCAAATAACCTACACATATGAGCTGCTCGACTTAGATTGGCGCTGGGCTCTTTCAGCTGGAGCCGAGTGGAAGAGGCTGCTCTGCCCGCGGCGGCAAACCTCGATCCTGGGGGAGATACAGAGGATTTAGCGGGTCTGTGGTGATTATCCACCAGGGAAATGGGAAAAACGGGGGATGGCTCCGAGCGCGGTCCAACATCCAAGAAATAGACTTGATCCCAGCAGGAGCGAGGCGCAGTTTGTATATGGAAAACGCACTGGGAGTACGCCACGTTCACTGGAGACGAGCCAAATGAAATAAGACAATGCAAAACGGGATCGAGGACACGGCGAGGTTCTGCTGTTTGTCAGGTCGCCAAAACCACACGCCGCTCACTTTGTATTCTGTTCTACATCGAGACCTTTTAAAAAATACATTATGAACCAAGGGAAAGGTGGAAATGTTGTGACTGAAGGCTTCTAGACACAGAATATGAAGGAATAAAGCTTAGTGTTGATCAAAATAATAAAAAAGCACATTCTTTTTTGACATTTTGGTTTAATAATGTCACTTTTTTTCATTGTTATAAAGCATATTTCCACATGCCGCTTCAGAGTCCGTATGAGGGATGCCACAATATCACATTTTAGAGTTTTGATTATTGAGAGACCAAACTGTGAAATATTTAATTTTCCTTCAATATTTAATTTTCCTTCATTTTATTCGAAAACACTCACGATTATGACAGCATTATTATTTTGTGACCTGAATAATCCCGATTATCAATTAGCCTAATAACCTTGGCCTCACTAGTCCGTATGGATCAGATCATGAAAATACAGCTAATCTATATAGTCGACTTTACACAATCAGGGCGGCTACAACGAATCAACCATTACCGTATTTTCTGGACTCACGTAAATGGTCGTAGCAGGGCGGAGCGTCGCTGCTCTGTTGACCACAACTGGAGCTCTCATATTTGCCAGACACAGGCTCTTTTTGGGCAACATAACGGTGTGTTTTTCACCTTGAAGTCTCTAGAAATCTGACACCTCATTGAACAAAAATAAAAAGAACGAATTTGCCGGTCACAGACACCAGAATGAACTGGCTCATATTATCGTTTGTCAGCAGTAATACTGTTCGTTCAGTTCACGTTCACCAAAATTATGAACGCGTTCACAAACTTTTGTTCAATGAACGCGTTCAGACACAACACTGCGTACACCTATTCACCATGTTCTCTAATCTGTTATTATTTTAAATTGTGATTCAAGATGAAATGTCTGATCTTAGTCTTGGATTTTATCAAATAAATTTCCCCCAAAAATGCGACTTATATATGTTTTTTTTTTCTTCTTTATTATGCATTTTTTGGCTGGTGCAACTTATAGGCCGGTAAATATGGTAAATACAGTGCAGTAAAAGTGTCTCAGTGGGATTAAACGCGTCAGGGGGGCAGTGTTTGGGCCATGCAAAACGACCCACGAACAAGAGCTTCCGTCGTCTACATCTCGTTCTGCAAACGTATACGCTTCGTACACAACAAAAGCGAACACGACTTCGCCCTTGCAGAAGACCTCGACAAAACCGTGTAACACAGCGCGGCCTTTTCACGGTAGAGAGACTCGACAACTACTGTACATCTGCTCTCTCGGTCGCCAGAACACATGTGGGATTTGACTCTCGCTGGAGCCTGAACAAAAGAACGGTAAAACGTATGCGCCGCTATCTGGGCTATCCGTTTCTGTCACGGCGACATACGAGGAGGATTATTAGTCGGAAAGGATGGCGAAACCAGGCCACGTTGAACAGAGATAACGCGCGAACGGAGCAGGTGGCACTTCCAGGTCAAAGTAAATGGACGTTTTGGATGACATTACCGCTATTATGAAGCGCTCCAGTCGACGCCGCCACCGCCTCCGCAGGTCCGGGCTCCCTTTTGGCACGTCGGGGCGTCCAGCGTATCGAGATAAAACGTTATTAAGCCTGTGTTTCTGGTGCCAGGAAACAAAAGATGACGCGCGTCGGTTCTGGGCGGCGATACTAGTCAGAGTTCACGTCCATTGAATTGGATTTGACAAAGATGGCGTCTCATTGTGCGCGTCATTGGAGCATAAAGATACAACACGATCACGATGACATGATGTGTAAATGTAAAACCGGCGCATTATGGGTTTTATGCGCTTTGTACGCGTCGCTGAGGTGGAAGATTTACATAAAAACAGCTTCAATTTGACAAGGATTCTACCCCAGACTTTGAATACCCAGCATAGACCGTCTCCGTGGCGACATGCGGCCTCAGAAATATAGATTTACAACAGTAATTGACCGTGCATAGGACCCCAAATCTACAAAGCTCGCTGTTAATCCAGTCTTACCATTGTTTGAAAATTAAAAAGTGAGAGTAGATCCTCAGGACAAGGGGTGTGCCCAAATATCGACATATCGTGATACAAAATTCGGTGAAACGGTATCGATGTCGTGGGCTGCTGTATCGATATATCGCCATAAGTCACTTCCCGAATTATTTTGTGACAAATGTTTACGCAAAACATGTGACATTTTGAGTCTTTTGATGATTAAAATGGGTGTATTTCATTTTGAGTTTGTGCAAGTCGTGATTTAACGAATAAAACGTGTTTAAATGTATTGTGATATTATACAAAATGATGAGCAACATATCGATTATCACATATATTGTGAAATCGTGGTATTATCGACTCGTGAGGGACCCAGTGGTTCTCAGCCCGACTCAGGACACTGTGGATTTAACCCTCAGTGTCGCAGCTGGTGATGTAAAAGCAGCCAATAACATTATTAATTCCAATTTCAAATGTATGTATGACAAAGTCAATAATGTTTTTATGTCTTATAAATTGTAATAATTGGAGCTAATTGTACAAAGCTGCCAAAATACATGTGAAATTAAGTCATTTACTGTCAGGGCCAACATGCAAATAAATGAACCTTTTACATTATTGACCTGTTATTACATCACATAACTTCTATATTTGAAGCGCCCCCTAAAGGCCGGACGACTAAAATGCAGTTATTTTAAATTTTGCAGTTATATTGAATTTTGCTAATATATATATATATATATATATATATATATATATATATATATATATATATATATATATATATATATATATATATATATATATATATATTTATCTCAGAAAAGCACATCTTTTAAGTTTATAATTTCACTTCCTGTTTGTAATTGATGACATCACACTAGGAAATTACCCAGCAAACACTGGGCCAAAGCTCATCTAATGTCATCGTTTTTATTATTACGGTGGCACTCTGACACGCCCTATACACCGCGGAAAAAAACATTTAAAAAATGAATGAACGCGCTGAGCGGGAAAAGTCAAAAGCTGTGAGGCCACGACAAACTGGAAAAAAATCTATTATTACCCATGGTGAGAAAGAAAAAGTCAAAAATCCTTTTTTCCTCACCAGTTCTGCAGCAAAAGTAGTCTAAAAACTGTTATTTACATTTAGGTCTATATTTTGGATGCTAGATTGAACTAAAAATACTTAATTTTGCTTCTAAAATGGTCATGATTATAAATTTTTTTTTTTTTTTTTATCATTATCATCATCATAATTTTTTAGATTATAGTCGACAATTATTTCCATTTTTAAACACATTCTCAACCAAATACATGTTGAATTATGGTGACTGGAGACTTATAGATAGAGAATATTCATAAATAAAGTGTATTATTTAACTTGGCTCGTCGAAATAAGTGAAAAGAGGGCCAACTTCAGCATCACCCCGCCTTAAAAAGCACACTTTCACATTCTGTGTAAAGCCCCCTCTGCGACGCCGCGGGCCGCCTCGCCAGGTATCAGTATTCCGGTCCGGTTCTGGCCCGGCTCCGGCTCCGGTGCGGCTGTTATAGATTCAGAGGCTTAAACAGAGCAGACGGTGATAGATACGAGTGACAGCGCCTGCACTGGGAACACTACATCACCCCTTCGCTCTGACTCAGCCTCAGCCGACCAAAACCTCCTGCGAAATCACATCAACGCGCTCGGGCCTCGGCGCGCTCAGTGGAAAAACGCCGAGGTCGGGGGATCGTTGCCGCACCTCGCGGTGAAACGTGCTGAACTCTAGCGTCAAATTCATGAGGGGAGTTAAGCTGCTGTTGAGGTAAGATATTAAGGAAAATGGCAACACATACACACACCTCCAAAAACTAAACTACCGTAAGCTCCTGAGTATAAGTCGCACCAGCCAAAAAATGCATAATAGAGAAGAAAAAACATATATAAGTCGCATTTTTTGGGGAAATGTATTCGATCAAATCCAAGACCAAGACCAGACATTTCCTCTTGAAATGCAGTTTAAAATAATAAGAGATGAGAGAACATGGTGAATAGGTGTACGTATGCTAACGCTAACACCTTCAGCTACATGACGTATGCTAACGCTAACACCTTCAGCTACTTGACGTATGCTAACGCTAACACCTTCAGCTACATGACGTATGCTAATTCTAACACCTTCAGCTACATGACGTATGCTAACGCTAACACCTTCAGCTACATGAGGCACAGACAGAACTGTGGTAAGTGTCTGGTATGTTAACGTAACATATGAACAGTTATTCAGATAACTATAGCATAAAGAACATGCTAACAAGTTTACCAAAGCATCAGTTTTACCCCAAATCACTAAATCCATTGAATTCTTCTTCCTCTGTGTCACTTTTAAACAACTCCACAAACTCCAGAGGTATAGAGGAAGTGCAGATTCTTTTTCTACGTCGCTCAGAGCCTAGAGCGCCCTCTTGTGGTTGTCTTTGTGAAAATAGCGACTAATATCACATGTAAATCGCACCCCGGTCAAACTATAAAAAAAGAGTTTGATTTATAGTCTGGAAAATACGGTAATGGATTAAAGCGTGACCAGGGCTAGAAGAGGATTAAGCCAAATCTACGTCAACACAACCAGTAGAATAAATGTAGTTTGCGCATTATATTATGAATCATGTTTTACTGATGTCGCACAGGAGGCTGTAGAGAGGCCAAAATGTGCAAGATCAACAATACTTTAAAATAATATGACTTAAGTACATGTAAAAAGTAATGACCCATATATTACTCAAGAGTTAAGTATTTAAAATAAAATTAAATTAAAATACATGAAAACACATGAAATTTAAAGTGAAATAAATGAAAATAAAATAAATATAAATAAAATAAATAAAAATACAAATAAAATAAACAAAATAAATAAATAAAATAAATAAAATAAATAAAATAAATAAAATAAATAAAATAAATAAAATAAAACTAAACATGTATATTGAACAAAAAATAAAGGGTACATAATGGACAAAACACAAACTTCCACAAACCTCCTTAAACTTCACTTTCCATCATTTACACATCAAGTTTTTACAGATCCCAAAGTGAATTGCATGTAACATTTATGGACGTAAATAAAACCAAAGATCTAGGAGAGACCACCCTGCAAACTATAATACTGCAGATACTGTAAACAAGACTATACTTTATGCCAAAGTCTGAAAATCTCCATGGAGAAAAGCTGGTGGTGAACGTAGTGCCCTGTAATATCAGATGCCACCCCCCTTTACAGTCACAGGATTGGCTCAATTCTGGTCACAGAGACTTGACTGTGAAGTGAAATCGGCTTCAAGACTTCTTATTATAGTCGACCTTCTCTCTCTTCAAGATATCCCAGGCGGTTCATCCGAATACATTGTCTGCATTTGACCCGTTCTCCATTTTCCCAGTCATCTTCAGAAACTATAAAACATAATCCTACATCTTTTGACGGTCTATAAATGTGCGGCTGTTCCTAAAGCTCCACTGACAAGCGTAATATTCCCATAATCACCACTTACCGCCTTGACCCGCTCCCGTACAGTATTATTGCGCACACATTTTGGCCCCGCTCCTGAGCTCCTGTCCACAGAGCTAAATATACAGCCATCATGTCAGGCCCAGCACCCCAGGAGGCTGTGTCCCCCATGTCCCGGCTTGGCTTCAATTAAATCAGCAGACTCACATTTTCGGGGGCCCTACGCCTGTGCCGATTCCTGCACCTTGCGTATTTTTCTTTTGGCAAACGGGGGAATACACTGCAGCGGATTTGAGTCATAAATCTAAAGTTTATCTTCAGAGGCCGAGCGGATAAACAGGCTGCAGTGTGGAGACCGGGAGCAGACGGCCGTATACAGACTGTAAATGTCCAAATGTTTCCACGAAAGAGCGGCAAATGATAACAACGGCTGTATCCGTATGTTTTGCATATGGATATTTCATAGCCTGGCACTGTGTAATAGTGTATAGGATTTCAGTGTGACTTTGTGCATAATGGTGAGCACATGCAGGGTTCTTTGTGTTGCCACTTCACACACATGACCCATACGTGTGCCCAGATGTGAGGTAAACGTGTTCAAATCAAATGTAGCTTTTATCAAGAACAACTGTAATGCTGATTTATTCTTGATTATATAAAAACAAATATTGGGCACGATGGTCAAGCTGTTGTTATCATTTGGTGTTTTGGTTCTCAATCCAATTTTTTCTTCTTTTTTTTTGACATTTTATTTTCCATTAGGACATTTGTTTTTTTTTTCTATTATAACAATAAAATCTTTTGCTTTTTTCTATTAGAATAGTGTTGTTTTTTTTGCATTTAGAAAAATATATATAATATTTATTTTTTCAATTAAAACAATTTATTATTATTTTTTTTTTAATCTTCTTTTGTTTGCTTTTTTATTTTCCAATAGAATTTTTTTGGGGCATTTTATTTTTTGTCCGGCCATTTTATTTTTTCTATAAACCAGTAACAGTTCTTGTACTTCACGTTACATGTCTGATCTCATCGTTGGACCCATAAAGCAAAGGTAAACTTCCTTTTAACGTGAAAAAGAAAACGATCCACAAACAGAACTCGTCATTATTCATTCTCTCCTTCAGCGGTGGTGACAAGGTGCCGACTGGAAACCTCTGTTCTGGGCCAAGACAAAGTGGCTGAAACGTCTCATCCAAACACGAAAACACACGGCGCCAATGTCCACTTCCTGCTTGTCTGCACGAGGTTATCGCCCGGAATGTTCCACAGCACGGCTTTAAACTTGTATATTTCAATGGAGACGTCAACCGGCCAAGTTACAGATCAGGGGTCTCCGTTATGAGTACAAAAACGCTACGTAATTTTCCACGTTAAGTTTGGGATTCATAAAAACATAAACTCGACCTTAAAATCGATCTAAAAACGCTGACCTTTGTGCGTCGGCGCTTTCAGAAATGAGGCAGAAGGCGATTTGTGTGAGTTTGAGGCCGTTTCTGTCGTCACACTTTCAGACACAGAGAAGTTAATTCTTTGTCAAGATTATTACAAAACCACCGCTAAAAAAAAAGATGATTTCTGTTATTGCATTGTGTCCTCACTTGCAACACACTGATATAGAAGAACATGGAGCTGAGAGTGGACAAAGTGAGTCTTCTGGGGACAAACTAAGCACATATGGAGGAGGAGAAGAGCATTACTCTTTCAGCACATTATTCACTACAAAAAGAACAAATTGTCCCTTCTGGGCTGCCCAGGATCCCCAAACGCTGACAGAATCAGATAATAATTTACACTCTGCAATGTCACCAAAAATATGAAAAACTGAACAACATACAGACTATGCTGGTGTCTTGCTCGAGCGCAGACGGCCAGGGTTCAATGCCTGGACTAAGTATTGTTGTATAAGAAAATGTACAAATAAAGATCCAAGAATGGGAGGAAATAATTTACGAGAGGCATTTTATTTCAGAACTCCTCGACATAGAACAAAGACATATTTGTGTAGTACGATCTCTGGGGTACGACTATTTCAGGTCAATCTCCAGTCTAAACATAACTCAGATCATAAACAAATATAAGCAAAGTTGTTGTTTTTTTGCAAGAGACAAACGCAGAAAGCACACAAAAGTCTTGTTGTGTTGCTTTTAATGGCAGGAAACTGGAAAGGTGCATTTACCGCCACCTACTATAGTTGTACGTCTTCAAAGTATGTGTTTAACGCTGTATCGTTAAATATATTAAAAAAAAAGAAAGAGAGAGGGAGATAGAGAGAAAGAGAAAAAGTGCTTGTTGTTATTGTTGTTACTTTTAATGGCGGTTGGCAGCAAACTAAAAAGGTGCATTTACTGCCACCTTCTGTAGTTGTACGTCTTCAAAGTACGTGTTTTACGCTGTACTGTAAAAAAAAAAAATAAGGAGAGAAAGAAAGAGCTGCCTACGTTAGTCATTAGGTAAAATAAAGTATTTTTAAATAATAACTATAGTTCAATGTACATTAAATACAATTCTCTGATTATAAATGTGTAATTAAGCTGGTGATAATGGCCGTGGCAGATGGGGGTGGAGCTAAATACATTTTAATTTCCTTCTACTGTTTTCCGACCATATCTAATGTTTTTGTCTTTTTCAGAGCAGAAAATCCTACCGTTGCCCATAAAAGTAGATGGAATGATTCATTGACTTCGGTGTCATTATTCGCTCTGGAACACTTTCGGGTGACTTTGTGCTCCGCTAAACTTTGTAAATCTTCAAAAAATGAGACATTCTCCGAAAACAATTTATGTGTCCCTTTGGTGGAGTGACTCGTTTTGTCGTTTCCGTGAGACAAACTCGGTGATATCGCAGTCTATCACCGGAGCCAAACTTTGCACCCCCCAAAAAAAAATACCCCGTGTTTGATTTATGGTCCGGAGGCTGGCGCTGATAAGCATGATGCACTATGAAGAGAGGAGATGCCACTGTAATTCATGAAAAAGAGCTCTTCCAAACAAAACACCCGACGGTGAAGAATGGCTTCTCGACGTGGCGCCGGAGAATATACGTCTTGGCTTCATGGATTATTCATGGGCTTCCTACATGCCACCGTCCTATCTACATGACACACATCGAAGAGCGGGAGCCGCCCCCCTGCTGGCTAAAAGGGGAACAATCAACATGACGCCGGGGGAGTTTCCAAAAATCAATATGGCTCCCGACGCGCGATGCGAGGGGACAATCGCTCGCAGAAAAGTGTAAATAATGCCGCCGCGCATTACGCTCGCGCCCACTCGTTCGGCAGGTGGAATAATGCAGGATTGACTTGTACTTAGCTTCGTTCGAGCTTGTTTCATCGTCCTGTTCACGAGGTCGTCTTCACCGCTCCTTCGCTGAGCCTCATTTTTCAAATGTCCGCCGATTTGGTGACGTCAAAAGGTCGCGATTCGGACGTTTTTAAGTCCGTAAATCATCACCGGGCTCGTTCGTTACAACTGCGTGCTTACGTTGGCGTCTTCGTTTTCTCCCCGTGGTAACAGGCTAACACCAGAGCTAATGCCAATCCTGACGAGGGAACGCCCGACTGTTAGAAAGTCACGTGTGGCAGACGTCGTTTTAAGTTCTAAAGCATGAAATACCAAATTAAAAGGTACTCAAGAGCATGTTTTAAGAAACTAGTAGCCATAGTAACGCAAATGATGGAGGATCAAGAAATGCATGGGTAGAGTCCACAGATATATCGTGATACTACATTTGGTGATACAGTATCGATATTGTTGACTATCGAAATATGGAGTTATTTTTGGTATAATTTACCAACAGCGCGACACATTTGTTGCTCGTTTAAAGAAAAGAGACTTGTTTACACAAAGCATTTGTCATTTCCACTGTTTTGATGATTAAAATTGGCGTCTTTCAATTTGATTATTTCAATCATAATTGATGTTTGGAATAATTTCAAGAATCCACAGTTAAATCAATTTAATTATTTAACCTTGTGTCCACAGGTGTCAATCATACGACGCTTGCATTTATCATATTTTGAAATAATCTCGCCTCAAACCTTTGCAAAGCCCAACGAAGTTCCATCTGCTGCAAAAATCCCCCCGTAACGTTTCCGTTTCCCCCCGTTTCGCTCAAGGTCGGGCGAGTTTTATCCGAGAAATAATGGAGCCGAGCAAAGACCGCCTCCTCGGTGGATATATCCCCCATTAACAAGTTTTCAATCCAAATGGAAAACGGAGATGGCGAGATCATTAAAAACATCATAGTCGTCCAGGTGCGAGGGGCGCCGTAATTCCACAAGTTGACTAATGGCCCCAACTTGATGTATTATGCATGATTTCCTACCTGCCACCTTCCTCTCAACATGACATAGATCTAAGAGGAAAACCCCCCCCTTCCGATGATCGGTTGCTACCCGCCCACACCGGGGAGACCGGATCGATACGGCCGACTGTATACACTGTACGCCGATCGATGCGGCCGGCGAGAGAAGCAACATAACAAGGCATAATCAGAAATAACAAGGCGTTTCATCTCCATCTCCGTCCAAAAGGCAACTTCCAAATTGGTGCGGCTCAGAACGCCGTGAAGGAAGTGAATAAACACGGAGAGGAAACGTACGGCCAGTTATAAGTTTGAGCAATCAGTTCCTACATGACGTGTCGGGGGAGAGGAGGGGAGGGAGGAAAGGAGGGAAGGAAGAGAGGGTGCGAGGAGGAAACATAGGACGAGGTATACATCATATATTTGTGACATATGGAAAGAAAAAGATGGAGATGAGAGAAGATAGGGGGGATGGAAAGGGTGAAAAGGGGAGCGAGTGTGAGAGAAGGAGAGAGGGAAAAGGGGAGCAAGGGTGAGAGAAGGAGAGAGAGGAAAAGGGGAGCGAGTAGGAGAGAAGGAGAGGGAAAAGGGGAGCGAGGGTGAGAGAAGGAGAGAGAAAAAGGGGAGCGAGTGTGAGAAGGAGAGAGGAAAAAGGGGAGCAAGGGTGAGAGAAGGAGAGAGAGGAAAAGGGGAGCGAGTAGGAGAGAAGGAGAGGGAAAAGGGGAGCGAGGGTGAGAGAAGGAGAGAGAAAAAGGGGAGCGAGTGTGAGAAGGAGAGAGGAAAAAGGGGAGCAAGGGTGAGAGAAGGAGAGAGAGGAAAAGGGGAGCGAGTGGGAGAGAAGGAGAGGGAAAAGGGGAGCGGGTGTGAGAGAAGGAGAGAGAAAAAGGGGAGCGAGTGTGAGAAGGAGAGAGGAAAAAGGGGAGCAAGGGTGAGAGAAGGAGAGAGAGGAAAAGGGGAGCGAGTGGGAGAGAAGGAGAGGGAAAAGGGGAGCGGGTGTGAGAGAAGGAGAGAGAAAAAGGGGAGAGAGTGTGAGAAGGAGAGAGGAAAAGGGGAGCGAGGGTGAGAGAAGGAGAGAGAGGAAAAGGGGAGCGAGTGTGAGAAGGAGAGAGAAAAACGGGAGCGAGTGTGAGAGAAGGAGAGAGAAAAACGGGAGCGAGTGGGAGAGATGGAGGTAGAGAGGTGACAATATATGTTGTAAGTTTGTGCCATCACATCCTTTGTAATATATCCAGGGAGATTTATAGAGAGAGGGGAAGAGTAGAGGAGAGAAGGAGGGAGAGAACGAGGTGAAGAGTGGCTATAAGGAGGGATGGAGGGAGGAGAGGAGTGGAGAGGAGAGAACGAGGTGAAGAGTGGCTATAAGGAGGGATGGAGGGAGGAGAGAAAGAAGAAACCTAGGGCCGGTCGTGAGTTTGTGCCTTTGAATTGTACAATGTATGTATAAGAAGATTTGCAGCAGTGGGAGAGGAGAGAAAAGAAGGAGGGAGGGAGGGAGGAGAGAGGGAGCAAGGTGGAGGGAAAGAGGGAGGCGTGGGAGAAAGCAATGCTGCAAGTTTGTGTCCTCACTTCCTACTCAATGCTGCACGTCCAGCGAGCTTCGAGGAGGAGAGGAGAGAAGAGGGGAGAAGGGCCAGGGGAGTTAAAGGGGGAGACGAAAAGGAGGTGTGCGAGAGGGTGAGGAAGGAGGAAAAGAGGACGAGAAGAGAAGAGGAAGAGATGTAGGAAGGGAGGAGAGAATATGGAGATTGTTGTAGCCATCACATCATGCACGATATGTCCAGGGAGATAAGCAAGAGGAAAAGGAAGAGAATGAGAAGATATGGGAGAGAAAAGACAGAGAAAAGAGGAGAAGATGGAGAGGAGATGGAGGAGAGGAGGGATCTAAGACAGAGAAAAGAGGAGAAGATGGAGAGACGATGGAGGAGAGGAAGGATCTAAGACAGAGAAAAGAGGAGAAGATGGAGAGACGATGGAGGAGAGTGTGATAAAATGTGAATATATGATTATATTTCTGTGATGTATTTTATCTGCATAATAGTAGTAGAGAAGAACGGGTGTGTGACAAACTGGATTTGTGAAGGGGTCGTAAAGATGGCCAAAGGATGTTTACCCTAGGGGGGGGTGATAACCCAGACGAGTCTGGGTAATGTTTACCCAAGGCTTGATCTCTACGGAAAAATACCAAGTGCCTTGATGTGAGGCTGACCAATGAGAAATGTGACCCGCCTATTCCAGAATATCTAATAAAACCAACCAGCATTGGAAAAAACGGGGTGAGACGCGGGGGTGAGACGCAGGAGGGTCAGCCAGGCTCCTTACAACGGCTTGGCTGACACAGTCCCCGCGTTTTCTCCCATGCATGCCACACAAATGTCTGATGTTTCTGTGTCGTTTAATATTCTAAGTTGAATTGTGTTCTCAATGTGTTAAGGAATAGCATCGGGTGTATGTCTAATTCCATGACATTTTCTGGTCCTTCGAGCCGGATGACAAGCAGCCCCTTCGCGGAGATTGACGGGTGAATCGGTGAAGTCTGTGCACAGCTGAAAGAAGTCCACTTTTCCCGTGGCCGCCCATCGCACCTCAGTCTCCGCGAGGAGAGCGCGTCGTTTCGAAGCAGCAGGAGAACACAGGCGACAAAGAAGGTCAGACAAAAACTTTGTGTGTGAAAAAGAGTTAGCCATAAAACGTTTTATGCATTAGTTTGATATTTACTGGAAAAATATTGTAGACTTATGGACGAGATAAGTTTCTCACATAAGCAAGGCAGTTAGGTATTACTGAGGAAATACCCAGTTTCATATTACTGAGGAAATACGCAGTTTAGGTATTACTGAGGAAATACCCAGTTTCATATTACTGAGGAAATACGCAGTTTAGGTATTACTGAGGAAATACCCAGTTTCATATTACTGAGGAAATACGCAGTTTAGGTATTACTGAGGAAATACCCAGTTTCATATTACTGAGGAAATACGCAGTTTAGGTATTACTGAGGAAATACCCAGTTTCATATTACTGAGGAAATACGCAGTTTAGGTATTACTGAGGAAATACCCAGTTTAATATTACTGAGGAAATATGTGTGAATGTAAGCGCTGTGCACGAGCGAAGTAAGTAAGAGAGAAGTGTGAATGTGTGAATGAGGATTAATAGTGATTAACTAACAAGTGTGAATCACAATTAATCATACAAGGGTCACAAGGCGTTATTCTGAGAGATCTAAAATTTGCAGTCACGGGTGAATCTTAAACACCACGTTTATGTCCGGAGGAATCTAATATGGAATTTTCTCTAGAAGCTTGACATTGACCGTGACTGTAAAGCAAGTAGCATTTCTCTCAGACGACCGAGACCACATAATGCCAAAATTATCACCCCAAACTGTAAAAAGACAAAGGAAAAGTCATAAGAGGATTTTGGAGGGAGACTTCCAGCGTGCTCAGATGACGTGGCAGAGAGGGGGAGATAAGGGGGGTCAACAAGGCAGGAGAGGGGAAAGCAGCTCAGAGGACGCTCTGAACTGATGAATTAAGAAAAACTAAACTCAGCTGGTTTTAAATTTTAGTATTTCAACAAATTTAGGGTTTTGTTTGATTGACAACAATCAATTATAAATATTTTATTAAACTTGATAAGTGATGAAGATGAATTCAGATTTTCATAGATGGCCAATTTTTTGGGGAATGTGATCACAGACAGGACACTTCCTGTCCCCGACATAGAAGACAAAAGTTGTGTTTTTACGGTATCGTGTTTTTTGTGTGCACCAAACAAAGCCACGTTTTGTTTTGTTTTATTTTTGGACTTGACAAAATTATCTTTTGGACTTATTATGTAACCATAATGCATGACTAGATGAAAGTACAGGACGAAAAGACAGAAGTGTTTTTAAATTTAGGATCAAATGCAGGCACAGGCCTGGGAAGTGATAATATGGTTAAATGAGTGACTACTGAAGTTTTTGGACATAGAATGAGTAGTAAGTAAAGTGATAGTAAAAGTTATATCAGTAACTTATTTATTTGTATTATCATGAGGAAACCTCGTATTGCATGTAGACGTAAGTGAGGGAATAAGTTAAATAGTGACGTCCAATGCCCTCCCAGGAAAGACATGAATGGGTCATTAACTAGGGCAATTGACGCAGAAGTGGGGGGACATGGGACATACATGTGTTTATTAACTAAAGACAACAGGACACCAAGTCATAAAGATAGTCAGAGATAAGGGGCTATTGACTGGCAAAGAATCTGGAGGACTCAGGATGGAGCAGATGTCCGTTAACTTTACGGATCACAGGGACACCAAGAGGTTACACCTCAGGGGGGGTTGATTGATGGGTAATAGGAAAAGTTAAAATTAACAGGGAAAGAATTTGACATTCTAAAGTAAATACCTGAAGGATTGTGGAGATTCAATCAAGAATTGAATAGATTTAAATAAGACAATATCATCTAAATTTAGACGTTATAGAAGTTATGAAAACCAGTGATAACAGGACTTAAACATTATAGGACTCAGGACGGAGGCAAGAGATGGTTAGACTGATAAAATGATGTGCCTTATAACCAAGGGGAAGGTTTAGGATCGTTTTGATTGTTATACACATATAGACTTGCTAGAACAAACTAATACACAATGTTTGTAAAGCACCACATGAGCAGGTGTGAGAGATTGAGTTTGAATCTCACCTGAAGCACATATAAAAGATTAGCACATATTACATTAGATGTGTGACTTTATGCAGGCCACACAAACAGAGGAGATGTGAAATTATTAATTATGTGAAGAATTCTAAGTTGTGAACTGACCCTTATGGCCAGCTCAACGGGGGAATTATTGAGACAATTATTATTGTTTGATGTATTTGTATTGCACACACACACACACACACATACGCGCGCACACGTGGAGACCAAACATTTAGAGTTTGAGACATTTAGAGTTTGAGACATTTAGAGTTTGAAACTTTTAGAGTTTGAAACATTTAGAGTTTGAGACATTTAGAGTTTGAAACAAATGGTGGTAAAACAGATAGGTTTGGCAGTGTCGGATTACAGACACACAGGGTGGGGGCCCAGCGCCGTGTAAGGGGGGGCTCAGCCAGGGATGTGACCACTGAACTGTGAAAGGTCAAGAGGTGACATTGCGGAGTGGAGTGACAGACTCAATTCCATCTCTTCCTTGATTACATACTGGATTAGTGAACGTTGTAAACTATCTGGATTATTGAATTTTGTTTAAATGTAGTAGTTTGAGAAATGGGAATTCCATATCTCAAAAAGGGGGGATATGTACGTGTAAACAAACATTCCGAATCAATAATTACTAAAAAAAATTTGTAAACAAGAAAACTGTTTGAAATACACTGAACTGTCGAAAAGACTTTGTTTATCACCACAGCAGAATGTGTTGGAGATGTGGTGTTTACAGAGACGGAGCCAAGTGGACAGCCAGTAGACGGAGCCACACCGTGTCGTCCTCACACCGACCAGGGGAGGACGAGAACATGGGTGCTCTCATGGGAAAGTGAGAGAAATGTCTGGACAACACAGCGGCAGATCCATAACATCGCAGACGCAGGACTTCGTTTGTATGAGTTTTGTCCAGAGTCTACGGTAGAGTACGATACTCTGCTACAATGAACGAGAGACAGAGGCTACGGTGCGCAGAGTACCATACTCTGTGAAAAAGAATCAACGAGTTATCATCATCAAGTGATGACGGTAATATGGGTGCTGAACACCTGTATTATACAATTGGGACAATCGGGACAAGAGGGACAATCGATCAACATACACAGAAATGGAATATAGAGGGAAGAAAATAAGTGATCAACATGAAAGGTTATGAAATGTGTAATGTGAAATGTTTAATGTACAATGTATAATTGACATGACAGTAGCTGAAGAAACACAATGGCATATTATACAGCCACTGTTGTTTGCACTAACTGAGAGTTTTTTATCTGCTACAACATCACTACATGTAATGTTCATGAGATTATGAATTGAGATGGGAAATGTACCAGTTGATATGTGTCATAGGTGTGATCGAAGCGAGCAGCGGGAGGAGGTCTCTTAAGAAACCAAGCGAGGACGTATGGTGGTGTGGAGACACAGTGCTGAGGGCTTGGAAACAAAGGGACTAGGACGTTGTGCCTATGTCTCTTTTGTGACCAGCATCACCCAGAACCATACCGCAGGGTCAAGGTCGAGAGGTTAGTGGACAGTCTGGTTCCAGTAGCACCTGATACAACGTATTTGATGTTATTGGGGTGTCCAGAGAGGTCCCTGACGAGTCAAAGTGACTGACCAGAGAGCAGCGGGTTTAAGGGCTTTCCGCTTGTACTTCTATATTTCCCATCACACCGCACCAAATTATAGACAAGATAAACTGTCTGTTTGTCAAATTACAGAGATTGACCAATCTGACTAAAAATATAGGAAAGTAATGCAGTAGACATGTTGTGGGCCGAGAGAAAAGAAATGTGTTCAATGTTGAGAACCGTGCATAAACTTTTTGTGTGTAAAAGTGTCATTTTAACACCAATATGAAAGACATGTTGAAAACTGAAAAGAATGATATGTTTGGCATATGAGACAGTAGACTAATGCTTTGATAAACAGGAGGGAAATGTGATAAAATGTGAATATATGATTATATTTCTGTGATGTATTTTATCTGCATAATAGTGATATATTATCTGCATCATTAGTCTAAGAGAAGAACGGGTGTGTGACAAACTGGATTTGTGAAGGGGTCGTAAAGATGGCCAAAGGATGTTTACCCTAGGGGGGGGTGATAACCCAGACGAGTCTGGGTAATGTTTACCCAAGGCTTTATCTCTACGGAAAAATACCAAGTGCCTTGATGTGAGGCTGACCAATGAGAAATGTGACCCGCCTATTCCAGAATATCTAATAAAACCAACCAGCATTGGAAAAAACGGGGTGAGACGCGGGGGTGAGACGCAGGAGGGTCAGCCAGGCTCCTTACAACGGCTTGGCTGACACAGTCCCCGCGTTTTCTCCCATGCATGCCACACAAATGTCTGATGTTTCTGTGTCGTTTAATATTCTAAGTTGAATTGTGTTCTCAATGTGTTAAGGAATAGCATCGGGTGTATGTCTAATTCCATGACAGAGAGGAAGGATCTAAGACAGAGAAAAGAGGAGAAGATGGAGGAGAGGAGGGATCTAAGACAGAGAAAAGAGGAGAAGATGGAGAGACGATGGAGGAGAAGAAGGATCTAAGACAGAGAACAGAGGAGAAGATGGAGAGGAGATGGAGGAGAGGAAGGATCTAAGACAGAGAAAAGAGGAGAAGATGGAGAGACGATGGAGGAGAGGAAGGATCTAAGACAGAGAAAAGAGGAGAAGATGGAGGAGAGGAGGGATCTAAGACAGAGAAAAGAGGAGAAGATGGAGAGGAGATGGAGGAGAGGAAGGATCTAAGACAGAGAAAAGAGGAGAAGATGGAGAAACGATGGAGGGGAGAAGGGATCTAAGACAGAACAGAGGAGAAGATGGAGGAGAGGAGATGGAGGAGAGGAGGGATCTAAGACAGAGAACAGAGGAGAAGATGGAGAGACGATGGAGGAGAGGAGGGATCTAAGATGGAAGAGAGGAGATGGAGGAGAGGAGGGATCTAAGACAGAGAACAGAGGAGAAAATGGAGGAGAGGAGAGGAGGAGAGGAGGGATCTAAGACAGAGAAAAGAGGAGAAGATGGAGGAGAGGAGATGGAGGAGAGGAGGGATCTAAGACAGAACAGAGGAGAAGATGGAGGAGAGGAGAGGAGGAGAGGAGGGATCTAAGACAGAGAAAAGAGGAGAAGATTGAGGAGAGGAGATGGAGGAGAGGAGGGACCTAAGACAGAGAAAAGAGGAGAAGAGGAGATGGAGGAGAGGAGGGACCTAAGACAGAGAAAAGAGGAGAAGATGGAGGAGAGGAGATGGAGGAGAGGAGGGATCTAAGATGGAAGAGAGGAGATGGAGGAGAGGAGGGAGGAAACAGAGGTAGAGGAATGCTGATGTTATCCTAAAATGTGTGCAGAGCGCCGCAGGAGCCGTACATCGAGTCCAGTGCGTTGTAGGTTTTCCTCCGCCGCTGCATCGCTCAGTGTTATCATCAACCCTGCAGCCCACGGCAACAGGAGGTGAAGCATTTACCCCTGAATGTGGAGAACGCTGCAGACTGGAGCGATGGAAGAGGGACGACGGGGGTGTAGCGTAGAAGAGGCGAGGGTCAGAAGGAAACTAAGGAGTTCACAGGTATCTCTTGTTGCAGTGCAGAAGAATCTTTACGATCATCCCGGGTCATGATCGTAAAGCGCCCCCTACAGGTCGGACGACGCAACTAACATGAAGTTAATGTTAAAAAAATATATATATATAGCAAAGAATAGGACATTTTTTAAGTTTATAATTTCACTTCCTGTTTGTATCAAATCAATTTATTTTTGTAAGGCCCAAAATCACAACAACAGTTGCCTCTGAGGGCCACAGGGAGAAATGAATCAACAATGTCTGTGGTGGCGAGGAAGTCAGACAATGTCTGTGGTGGCGAGGGACGATGTCCCAGGGTCCTCTGTCCTTAGACTCTCCTAATTGATGACATCACACTAAGAAATTATCCAGCAAACATTGGGGAAAAAAAAACTTTTATGAAAGTGACTTTATTTTGTTCAATTCATGTTTAGAGAGTCAAAAAAGTAGTTTATTTTGTCAAAATTCTGCATAAACTTTGACTGTCCCTGGTGTGATGTCACTTCCTGGTCATTTTCTACAGATTTGTCAATGTTTTCTCCACAAATTCTTACTCAATCTAAATAGTCAAACAATAATGTAATAATGTGTCTTCTCTAACGTGTTCTGCTGCTCTTAAACATATACTTTATTAGCCACTTTGACAGTTTGTAATGAGGAAATATAAAGTGTCGCTGAACCGTTTTTCCCTTTGTTCACTAATGTAACTCGCTCAATAGGAATCAAGCCTTTGTTGCTTCTAAGACAATTAAAATCGTCGCTATTATAAAGTTTTACCAGCAAAGAAATCCAATGAAACACTGTCAATTTCAAAGCTCCTTATTGTATATATTGCTTTTATTCCATGGTGTTTCATGGCGTGGCATTATAAAGCTGAGACCGCGGTGGGCCTAAGTGCGGTGGACACTCTCATTAACTAACAGCAGGCTCCGGACCAGATGGACTCCGGTTCAACTCCAAAGTCACCTTGTCCTTTGGGCAAATTGTTTTAACATTCAGAAAGTAACCTACGTCCTACTGCGCAGGTTTATGGAACGGACGGAAGGAAGAGCGAGCTACCCACAAGCAGTTTGAGCATTTTTTGGACTAAACAAACCATTAAAAAACTGTAAAATGAAATGAATCGAGACACATGAGTTAATTTTATTGTCCTTTTTTCGGTCCTGTTGTGCCATGTCAGCGCATAATTGTACTGTTTATTTCTAAGCCTTAAAAATGATACATGTAGGTCATTTTGGAATATCAACACCAATTAAGTAATGTTTGTACAATTACTGCACGAAACCTCAAAGGTTTTTAACACTTTAAAGGAGATAAACACCGTCGAGATGATTAGATGACAGAGAATGACGACTCAGCTGAAAACAAGGTACAAACAAGATCCAATCGCCGACTCGATCTCGTGATAAACCGCCGTATTTCCAGTGATGGTGATTTATATGTTTAGCACAACTCACAATCAAAATATATATACATTTCCAGCGCACAATGTATTTAACATTACACAAACCCAATTCGTTACACTAAGAGTTGTTCAAATGTGGCTCATAAGATGGAAGCATTACCCTTCTGTAAAAGGGCAGCGTCAAGGCTCTCAAAAGGAAAACGCACCATGGTGTGTTTAAACTGTGTGGATCATGTGAGAAAGTGAGAGAAGCCAAGACTCAAACATCAAAACCAAAAGGTAAACCAAAAGTGGAAAGGTGCTTCTTAACCGTGCGTCTTGAATATGCTTCTTGACTGTGCGTCTCGACCGTGCTTCTTGATCATGCCTCTTGACCGTGAGTCTTGAATATGCGTCTCGACAGTGCGTCTGGACCGTGCTTCTTGATCGTGCGTCTTAAATATGCATCTCGACCGTGCTTCTTGACCGTGCTTCTTGACCGTGCTTCTTGACCGTGCTTCTTGAATATGCGTCTTGGCCGTGCGTCTTGAATATGCGTCTTGGCCGTGCGTCTTGAATATGCGTCTCGACCGTTCTTCTTGCCCGTGCATCTTGACCGTGCTTCTTGCCCGTGCATCTTGACCTTGCTTCTTGACCGTGCTTCTTGACCGTGCTTCTTGACCGTGCGTCTTGAATATGCGTCTTGGCCGTGCGTCTTGAATATGCGTCTCGACCGTTCTTCTTGCCCGTGCATCTTGACCGTGCTTCTTGCCCGTGCTTCTTGACCGTGCTTCTTGACCGTGCATCTTGACCGTGCTTCTTGACCGTGCTTCTTGACAGTGCATCTTGACCGTGCTTCTTGACCGTGCATCTTGACCGTGCTTCTTGACCGTGCTTCTTGACTGTGCTTCTTGACCGTGCTTCTTGACAGTGCATCTTGACCGTGCTTCTTGACCGTGCATCTTGACCGTGCTTCTTGACCGTGCTTCTTGACCGTGCTTCTTGATCGTCCATCTTGACCGTGAGTCTTGATTATGCGTCTCGACCGTGCTTCTTGACCATGAGGCTTGACCATGAGGCTTGAATATGTGTCTTGATCGCGCGTCTCGACTCTGCATCTGGACCGTACTTCCTGACCGTGCTTCCTGACCGTGCGTCTCTATAGGCGGCGGTGCTGTCCGCCTCATTACGCGTGACAGCTCATTCGTTAGCGCCGGTGCGAAACAATTTGAATCATTACGCGTGCGTCTCACAGAAGTCCATAATGGCGGCCGTTAGCTCAAACTTATTCCCCGCTCTAATCGTTTACGGAGTCTGTCTACGCTGCAGTTTGAAGCGGAGAGTGGCTGCCGCCCGTTTAATTATGTTTATTTATCATATCACGGCGGCTAAATGGAGCAGAAGGAGTCCAATTTACTTTGATATGTTTGCATTTGCTAATAAAGTCGTCATGGGGAGAGAATCACTCGTGAGCTGTTTACAAGGAGGTAAACACATCCCGGCTCACAGCTCCAGCCATGTTATTCCATGTTAAAGGAACACTATGTAACTTTCCCAGTGGGGGGTCGTCTGGAATGCAACACAGTATGGCATTAAATCAATGTGCATTTGTTCTTGTATGTGTGCGTTTTATGGCTAAACCAATACCAAAGGGGGGTCACCACTCCACAGATCTGACCTGCTGGTGTGACCTGCTCGTCCCAGCTGAAAACTCTCCAGAAGAAATGTTACGTCGTGGACCTTTACACGAGTTTAAGACGCCATGTGATAGTCCTGAAATGTCTATGAAATGTCTAAAGTGAAAAAGGGACTGGCCCATTTTTTGAATGTATTAAATGTAGTATTGTTATTCTTGGAAAGGCATTCACCGAACAGGAAACATATTAATAATTACCATTATAATAAAGGCAATATGACAAAAAAAATACAATTACGGCAGAACGAGTACTACATTTAAGTCCCATTTAGTTGATAAAAAATGTCAATTTTCAATCTAAGTGTTTGATGTCTGCTATTAGTCCTATACTCATTTGCATATTTATAGAGTGCTTTGCAAATTAGAGGGTGTTTCCTGCCATTTCTCGTGAGAATACCATATCATTTATAGCATCTGGCACATACACTCCTGTTTCTACATCCGACAACGATAAAGCAGCATAAAACGACTAAAACAAAACACAAAAACATGAATTATTAACATGTACGAGTTTGTCTGAGTTCAGTAACATCTTAACATTTGGATTTAGATGAAAGTCGATACATAATTAAGAATAACTTACTGTAAAATTATCTGTTCATGAAGACGACCTTGTCCTACAGTAGTCACCATTTGATACACAGATTAGGAACTAAGGACTGGGGCCACACTTTCCAACGAGACCAGGAACCGTTCGGTAATACAACATCATGTACAATTATGGGTGTGCCAAAATACAGAAATATCAATATATCGTTAGACTAAATGTGGTGATGCAGTATCGATATCGTGGGCTGTTGTATCGATATATAGGCATGACTCCTTTTCGGCATAATTGCCCAAACAGCGATACACTTTTGTCGCTCGTTAAAAGTTTGTGTAGGTCGTGGTTTAAGAAAAAAAAAAGTCGTTAAAATGTGTCATGTAAAACACAGTGACGTATCGTAGAATATCGTGAGCAATATATTGATTATCGCACGTGTCGGAGTATTTTTGATATTATCGTGCCGTGAGCCGCGTATTGTGCATTGCATCGAATCGTGAGGGACCCTGTCATCCCCGCCCCTAATGCGCAACCCCACCTTTGTTGAAAACGTGTTTAATTCATTCTCAGACTTAGACAAACTGTATTAAGTCAGAGAAATAACTTGGGCATCGCCTGGGAAGTGGTTCCAGATCTCGAGCCTGCATTCTAAACCAAGCTAGCATGTTTTGTGCATGTTTTTGGTTGTAACTAAAAGAAGAAACCCACTCAGACACAGGGAGAACGCACAAACTCCACGCAGAAAGGTCCCTACACAAACAGCGCAGGATGGTAATCGAACCAGCCAAACTTTTTTGCAAGAACTTTTGGCCACTTTCTTTCATTTTTATGTATGAGTTTCCCCGGCAGTTTAGCAGGTCGTTCTCTTCTCAGATGCCGCTAAACGCATCACCTCCCGGCGAAACTGTTTTTCCTTATTACTCACTGGAGAGCTACAACATTCTCCCATAAACTCTGAAGTTATCATAATGCCGCCGTTTGAGGTCGCGGCGACTTCTACCTTCACAACAATAGCGCGCAATCGATTCATCGCTCAATCCGAGTTTGCACAAAGATCTCCCATCAGGGCCCGGGCCAAAACCGCCGACTGCCCACCTCCTGGCAATGGCACAGAGGCGTAAACACAACTGCAAACACTGATGTGAAAATAGATAGATGGAGCCAGAACAAACTGCTGCATATAAAAGGTTCAGCTCGGTCCCGAGTGAACCGTAAAGCATTTCAGTAGCTGCCTTTGAATCGGATGATATCTTGCTGCAGAAATATACGTTTTGTTGGCGGAGACTTATTTTGAAAAAGTAAAAAATCAACCTTCACGATATATTTTTAACCAATTTACTACTAGGCTTCTTCTTTAGCCACAGCTGCCTTGGGGTGGAACGGCGGAAAGGAGGCTGCCAATCTGCGCCTTCACCGATAACCTCGTGTCTTTTCGAGCGTATCGATGCAGACGGTCCCCACGATCTTAAGTGAACCGTCCCGTTGGAGGGTTCCAAAGCCGACTGCGAGCGGCACGACCTCCCAAAGTTGTCCGGCTCCAGCTCGGCTTTAGCTGAGGGGGAGGAGCTAAATACAACAGGGTAATGATTGGATAAGAGAGAGTGCAACAACATGGCAAACAGCGGAGATTAAACGTGCCGAGATCGGCCTTGTGATCAACACGTATCATTGAGGTGCAACTTAGATTTATATGTTATGTTTGGGTGACTTGAGTTGCGTATGTCAGGGGCCCCCAACTGCCGGCCCGGGGCCCAAAACCGGGCCGCGGGCAATCTGCTACCGGTCCCCAGAGGCAAATGTTTTATAGTCTGTTGCTATGTCTCTATATTCTACTATGTGTTTTACCATGACCATAGAATAGAGCCAATGAATCTAATTAACACCAAACATAAGTAATAAGGTATTTTAAAAGGGTTTGTACACATTTTACGCTGTTGTTACTGGCTCCGCCCCTTTCAACCAGTCCCTGAAAAATTATCTTGTGATCGCATCTGTCCTTACGAGGAAAAAGGTTGGGCGCCGCTGGCTCTACTACACTCTAATATACTACACTATACTACACAAGGCCTTAAGCATGGAAACGCCGGCCGCCATGAACCTAACCGAACCGAAGAGCACAAAGGCGACTGCAAAGTGCACAATCGTTCAGGCACACACCACTTTCACACGAGGCAAGGTGAGTTACGTGTTTTGCCCAAGGACAAAATGACAATATGCAGTAGTTATCGCTCATTCATCAGGGAGCGGTCCACTGTCGAGGGAGCGCAGGCACTTTCTAAGGGCTACTTAGAACGGTTCACGTATTAAATCGGTCAGGTTACATTGAAATGTGACTTTAAAATGCTTTAATATCCTTAAGAATGTGTTTGTGGGAATATATTGAGCATGGAATTGTAAATAACTGACTAGAACATTTGTACATGACTAAAGAAGCACAAAAGGTTGGGGACCACTGGTATAAAAGGTTTCAATGGTAAGTTATCGGCATTGATCTGATGGATTTGGCGACCTTTACGTCATTAACAAACCATAGAATGACGATGCAAATATCCCCGACGTCATCTCCAGACCTCCTCGGCGCCTTGGTCGTCACAAGGTCGCAGTGCTTTTATTGTGCGGCTGTAATCTGCGTACTTGACATTTTAAACCGAGCGTGATTCATTGTAGTTCAAAGCACAAACACTTCAGGAGAGCGCCGTGACTCAGGCTTCTGCAGAGGCTTAAATATCCTATGTAATAATAATCTACTCTCTCTTTTTCACAAGCGCAGAGGCGCTACGCCGCAGAGAGCGATGCGTTATTGGCAGAAGTCAGTCAACACGAAAACAAAAGAATACAGTAGAAGTGCCGGCTCTTCCAAACACAGTGCTGTATATACCCTTGTGGTTTAGGCGCACTATGTAACTTTTCTAGGTCAGGAATAAGACTGAGGCAAAATGTTTCACTAAATCAAGAAAAAGCAAATGATTTTAATGAATACATATAATGAGGGACGGTTTGCAAGCAAAATTGAATGAGTAAAGAGCTGAGTAAATCGTCAAGGTTATTAATATAGATTAAAATCTCTTGATAAGAGTTGCTTCAGGAGTTACGGGACGTTTCACCTTCAAGTGCGTACGACTTTCTATAGCGTATTTGGTGTATTTGTACCTGTTGTAGATATAAATGATAGTTTTACACAAATTGAGCAGGTATTTGTGGAGAAAATTAGTAGAAAAATGTGTAGAAAATCACACCAGGGACACTCGTTCCAGTCAAAGTTTATGCAGAATTATGCAGAAACAACTTTGACTCTCTAAACATTAATTCAACAAAATAAAGTCGCTCTCATTTAATTGCATTTGTCAAATATAAAAAAGTGACATTAGATGAGTTTTGTCCCAGTGTTTAATGGGTAATTTCTTAGTGTGATGCCATCAATAGCAAAAAGGAAGTTAAATTATAAACCATAAATATGTGCTATTCTGTGAATTTAAAAAAACAAATAAAAATTTAGCAAATTTTAAAATATATTCATCTTAACTGCATTTTAGTTCAGTGAGTCGTCCGACCTGTAGGGGGCGCTTTAACGCAAGTACTAATAAAATGGATTATGCTTCCCGTTATTACAATGGCATTGGAGTAGATCAGATCAAGGAGAGATGGGATAGTTTTATTGCACTAAAATATATCTGGCTTTAGAAAACAGCAAAGTGTAAGTCGCCAGTGATTTGTTTTTATTTTTTACTTTTTAATGGATTTTTTATTTTTTTCAAATAAACTTTTTCTTCCATGCAAATTACTGTGACAAATCTTTCCTTTTCCGCCTGTTTACTCACTAACAAATGAAAAATATCAGTGAAATTACCTTCTCAAAAATCTTCCAAAAAGCAATATTTCTAAAAAGCCTTTGTTGCCGTGGCGCGCGTGCCGCCGCCGTGGAGGGCGCGCGTCAATCCCGGCGTTGCTCCGCTGGATCCGGGGCTTTGGACCGGATTTGGGCCAGGATTGTCTGGTAATGGGCGCAGCGTACTGGGGGGAGGAAGGGATTGAATTCATTTGCTCCGTCTATCGATTTGTTTTGGCCACAAAGAGAGGTCGCGCCGTTTTTTCCCTTTTCTTTTTAGCTGTTTCTCATTTTTAACGAAAACTATTTTGAGAGAAGGGCACAACATTTTGTTTACTCATCCGCCGCGGCTTTCAGGGTTTGTGGAGGTCGGATCGGACTTGTAAAAGGTAAAGATGGTTCTCGAGAAAGCCGTGCCAGAGATCACATGAAATCGTTTTCGTGGAGGAAACGTTCCATCCAAACATTGACCCCAGAAAAACAAAGTGCGCCGATTGTTCGCTAGGATCCGAAGTAGGATATCGCATGAAGACTATTTCAAAGAGTTGGTGTAAATGGAGTGTATTAAAGGGTGTAGTGTTGATAAGAGACTTTACAGACGACCCCCAGGGCTTCGTAAAAGTAGATATGATGCAAAATGTACATAATCTTTTAGTTCACTCATCGTAGTAAAAGTATTTACTATGGACTCTGGACAAACCACCAATGTTTCAAGTGTTATGGCAAAAAGCACAAAAACACACCTGTTTATATCGGCGTTTAGGGCAATTCAGATTAGAATAAAACATACAGCTAGCAACTAGGGCTGAGTCTTGCCTAGTACCTCGTGATACAATACATATCCCGATACAGGGTCCACGATACGATACAATACAAATCCCGATACTTGGAACTTGATACGATACGTGATTACCTGATAACTGATTCATGGATATCCCTTAAAACCGGAGTTAAAAGTTTACTAAAACGATGTGTTGAGTAGGTAGAATAACAAAACGCATTAGAATCTCATGTTCACGATGTTCTCAATATTATAATACAAAGGTCCCATGAGTAAGTCACATGTACAGCTCCTCAGATTCAGCAGTCTGGAGGTTCAGAAGTGCAGAACTCGGCAAATTCTAATGACTTTACGTTGTTTAAAAGTATTACGATACACAGCTCTGTATCGATACACGTATACATGCGTTCGCGGTGACGTCATACATCCGGGACTTCCCCATAGCGGCCATTTTGAAAGGGGCATCCGATATACTAGCAACCACCACGACTGCATCCTTTTCTACGGCATCATGAGCCACGAATACTTTGATTCTTTAGACGATAACGGCAAACTAAGGTACACGACAAAGCTCTCATTCCTTGGTCTGACAACGCAGGTTTTTGGCATTTTGGCCTCATGTGTCCTGGATATCGTATGTAGTAGACGTGCTGTTGTGCCCCTTTCAAAATGGCGGACTCGGTTGCAACTGTACAAGTTCCCGGATGTGCGAACGCATGTATTACCAAGAAGTCCGTCACGATATTTCACAATACATCACCAGCACAGCCACTACTAGCAACCAATTAGTGGGAGAAAGTGAAAGCGTATTAGATTCAAACAGGAGTGAAGAGGCTCTTGAAAGTCTGGAGTGGTTCTTGTGTTTTGCCGAGTGCAGAGGGGTGACTCCGCAGGACAGACACACTCCACCAACGCCTCGGGATAAGAACTCATTTATTTATCTTTAATTATCTTTAAATGAGCTTCTAATTGACTCATTTAGCGAAGGCGGCGACGGATGGCTGGGGTTCGGGTGCAGCCCAGTGAAGCGGACGGTGGACGTGATGGATTCGCCGCCGGTCGTTTTTTGAAATATGAAAACCAAAAAAAAGGTCTTGAAATGTTGAGGTCGTGTTTCATTGCATTTAGGGACATTATTGGACTAGATTTAAGTCGTTAAGTGTTGCTGTCGATTGCCTCTGCCCGTGCGTGGGTTTTTTAAAGCCGCGTTACCAGATTTGCAAACGGTGATTGAAGAAGGCATTTAAATCTAACAAATCCCACAAAAACAAACACTTCACACGCTCGGAACAGCTTTTTCAGACGAAGTGAAGAGTCAACACACTTTTACAGAGACATATTTGGCTCTTTATTCTTGGTTTGCGTGTGATATTATGGTTTACACGTGTGCAGAGAGTTTAAGGGGTTTAAGGGTTGGGAAATTACAACCACTGCTAAAGAAAATAATACTCTGAGGGGTATAAACTAATGGTGACGGAGATAAAAAGAACATGCAACATTTATTTATTAATCTTGGAATACATATGTGTGAATATTAAGCGATTACTGTGTCGTAGTGAAAGGTATTTATGCAAACATGTTGAATTACCTGTTAATGCATGAACTTTTCCGGTGGAAGTCTGAAAAAGAAGCTGATGATGACCAGAAAAATGACACAGTGCAGCTTTAAAGTGGATACATTCTTGTAGCTTTTATCGGTCTTTAAACATGTTTTTGGTCACTTGTTTTTTTGTTTGTTTTAAGTAGCACAGAAAATGAACTGAAATACATGTAAAAATAGACATTAAAGTCCAACAAGTCTGTATTTCATGGTCTCAACTTAACTTAATATAATGTCTACACTTTACGAACTAAAAATCTGTTTCCAATGAGATATTTAAGGCACTATAGCGCCCTCTGCTGTGAGAATGAACAGAGGAAAAACAAATAAATGACGCCCTTAGGCAACGTGAAGCTAGTACGTTTGCCGTGAACACGTTTCGGCCGCAGAATGAGCCTGGTGACCGTTTATCAACGTAATAACTGCGAATGAAAGGACCAGATTTTTACGCCAAAATTTGAACGGAGTGATTTGTGAGGCTCGGGATTAGTGAAAGAAGCTAAATACAACTTGAGGCAAATCTTTGACGAGGGGACAACAATAAAGCAGGGTTAAAAGCGCCAAAAGGTCACATTTTCATCGCGTGTAAAGCATCTCTCGGGGCGACACAAACAGATTGAACGACTGGCACACGTGGAGTTAATAAAGTTCAACCCCGATCCCGACGTACTGTAAGGGTAAACTGTGATTACGAGCGGCTCTATTGCTTTTGGCCCGAGGTACTTTACCATAACGAGCTGATCAATGGAGCTGCACGTCTTGTTTTCAGATCCTTTCCCCCGTTAATGAGGCCCGCACGCCGAGCTGCCTTTTGTACCGTAATGAAACAGCGCGAGCACGTCCGCCGACACATTATGGCATGTGTTAAGACTTCCCTCGGTGGACAGAACACGGAAAGACGTCCTATCGAGCTGCTTTTTTTCCAACCCCTCAATCGGGAATACCGGCAGATCAATTAATGAAGTGGCCTGGGCCGTGGCCGCCTTCCGTATGCAAAGAGCGAGGTAATTGACAGCTAGTGAGCCCCGAGACTGGCGCGTTAGAAGGTTAGCGTGTTTGCGCTCGGCAGGTTGACATTTCCCGGTAGAAAGACGGGAGTCCTTTATGTATTAATTATGTGTATGGTTTAATAAGAGGAGGCTGATGAAAAATAAATACATACATACAAATACAACTGTGTAATGGATTTGGTCGAGTGTTAATTGCATAACTGTTTATTTTGGCTTTTAATGAAGAGCCATATTTTAAAAGGACAACTGTAATGTTATTAGCTTAAATATGATATTGGCTAGCTTATGTTTTAGAACTTAATATATTCACTGAAAACTACACATTCTCTCAGTCAGGTATTCTCACATCAGGGTTTGGTTTTAGCACACCGTCTACTGACAGCAGAGGGAATTACATAGAAGGGATGAACCTAGCTTGCCACGACATGCTAACGTGAGCGCGCGGTCGTAATGAACATGCTAGGAACGAGTGTAGCATAATAAGTCCATAAGTTATCACTATAAGTCCGTAAATTATCACTACAAGTCCATAAAGTATCACTATAAGTCTGTAAATTATCACTATAAGTCCATCAATTATCAATATAAGTCCATAAATTATCAATATAAGTCCATAAATTATCAATATAAGTCCATAAGTTCTCAATGTAAGTCCATAAAATATCACTATAAGTCCGTAAATTATCACTATAGGTCCATCAATTATCTCTATAAATCCATAAAAGATCACTACAAGTCCATAAATTATCAATATAAGTCCATAAATTAATATAAATCCATACGTTATCAAAATAAGTCCATAAAGTATCACTATAAGTCCATAAATCATCATTTTAAGTCCATAAATTATCACTATAAATCCATAAATTATCACTATAAATCCATAAATTATCACTATAAATCCATAAATTATAACCAAATGTATTCTTTTGAGCTTTGAACCTTATTCTAACGTTCCCTCATCAAAAAAATTTGCTGTTTAGTAGCATTTAGCTTTAGAAAACATTCTCCCCTCCGAGCGCCAAAAACACTCCGTTCTGAATTGAAAATGAAAAACACATAAATGACAATCTGCTGCTTGTTACGGCGAAATGCCACTAAGAGGAGGCGGGGCTTGTCAGTTCTGCAGTTTTAAACAGGAAGCGACTGGACCTGTGTCTATTACCGAGCCGTTTCAGATGAACACAATGTAAAATGATGATGCTGCACATGTTATTGTTCAATATCAAGTACTTGAGGAAAAAATCTAAGAAAAGCCTGACATGTTCCTTTAATAATTGTATCGTTGAATAGACCTTTGTGTTTTGGCGAGCTCAAAGGACGACAATGTTGCTGAGGACAGAGTTTGGGACCAGTAATTGGACCCCAAAACGCATTACACTATTAATTACGTCCCAAAGTAGCTCAGAGAAGAGCAGGGAAATGTGCTGAAAATGCAAATGGCTCGGACTCGAAATAAGTTGGGTAGAAATCTGAATAAATAATGCACTTTAGCTCCAAAATGACAGGGGCACACATTTGCATCGCTATCTGACGTGATTTGCATTCCTGTGATCCAGCCAACGTATTATCTGCGCAACTCAGCATCTCTTATCGGGAAACACGCCCCGTTATTAGAAAGGCGCGATGAATATGGATCGCGGATGAACATCAGGCCTCCGCAGCCCCCGGCAACCGGAAAGTAGAAGCAGATGCAACTCTTCTAGTCGTTCTTCCACTTCACGAGGAAACCCAGAACAAACACAACCGTTGATTAAAAGTCCCCGGCGTTTCTTTTCTGGTCTATTATGGCACATGTATTTAGTGGACGTCATTAATACTCGGCTGGTCGGAATATTTCACATTCTGGAGCAATGTCCTCTGGGATTTTTTTTCTTCCCCTTTGCATGGAAATTGCCAATTACCGTATTTTCTGGACTATAAGTCTATCCGGAGTATAAATCGCACCAGCCAAAAAATGCATAAGAGAGAAGAAAAAAAAATCATATATAAGTGGCACTGGAGTATAAGTCGCATTTTTTGGGGAAATATATTTGATAAAAATCCAAGACCAAGAAAATACATTTAATCTTGAACTGCAGTTTAAAATAATAACAGATGAGAGAACATGGTGAACAGGTGTACGTATGCTAACGCTAACACCTTCAGCTACATGACGTATGCTAACGCTAACACCTTCAGCTACATGACGTATGCTAACGCTAACACCTTCAGCTACATGACCTATGCTAATGCTAACACCTTCAGCTACATGACGTATGCTAACGCTAACACCTTCAGCTACATGACGTATGCTAACGCTAACACCTTCAGCTACATGACCTATGCTAATGCTAACACCTTCAGCTACATGACGTATGCTAACGCTAACACCTTCAGCTACATGACGTATGCTAACGCTAACACCTTCAGCTACATGACGTATGCTAACGCTAACACCTTCAGCTACATGAGGCACAGACAGAACTGTGGTAAGTGTCTGGTATGTTAGCGTAACATATGAACAGTTCTTCAGATAACTATAGCATAAAGAACATGCTAACAAGTTTAGCAAAGCATCAGTTTTACCCCAAATCACTAAATCCATTGAATTCTCCTTCCTCTGTGTCACTTCTAAACAACTCCACAAACTCCAGAGGTAGAGGAAGTGCAGATTCTTCTTCTGCGTCGTTTAGAGCCGAGAGCGACCTCTTGTGGTTGCCAATGTGAAAATAATTAAAATGTGAAATACGGTTGCCAGTGTGAAAATAACAAACAAAATGACATAATAATGTGTAAATAATATCACATATAACTCGCTCCGGAGTATAAGTATAAATATAAGTATAAGTCACAGCCCGGCCACAGTCTGGAAAATACAGTGGTATAGGTGAGGTCAAAGCCTTGTTTAAAGTCATGTTTGCTGGTAAGAATCTGATGACACTAAACCTCTTTTATACATGTTATTGATGAGGAAACCACGTAAACGACACATATCATTAAATAATGAGGTCATATACTTTAACATAATCCATTTGCACGCGCAGAGTGGTCGAATTTGACGTAACTCCGGAGCACGGCCCAGGCGATCGAGTTCAAGAACATGGAGGTGGAGCATGGAGGTGGTCGGTTATCCGATCGTTTCAATGGAGATGTTATGGCTTTACCTGGACGCTCGACAGTGGTCCTGAGTGACAGTTTGTCCTCTAATCTGAAGGTCATGGGTTCAAACCCCCGGTCCGATCCGCTGGTCCACGGGTTCGCAGTGTGACCTCGGCTCCCGCAGGCGAATACGGCCGCCGTGTCCTTGGGCAAGACACTTAACCCGCCTCGCCCCCTAGTGGGTGCGTACGTGTGTGCCGCGGATGTGTGAGCGAATGCGTGAGCGGCTTCTTGATGTAAAGCGCTTCAAATGCCTTGGCGGTGTTACCATCAACAGTGTGACGTTAAACCTTCCATTTCACAATTACACTCAATTATTATGTTTGTTTAATGCCATACGCAATAACACCTCCACGTAGCCTCCGTCCATCATATATACACTTTTAATTAAATTCCCAATTAGCTGCAATAACCAAACTATTGCTGAACTCACCTTTACACAACTGGCTGTGTTTTTCCTTTTGGCCCGTCCTTTTCTACACCAACATTGTACAACCATTAAAATACATAACTCGAGTTTGTTCAGGATTACATTTCTTTACTTGGGTGTGTTCCTTCAGTCATCTTTGTTCAGTTCTTGTTTTCAGGGGTTTGACAAATCACTGACTAAAGGAGAATTATGCAAAGAGTAAACTAGGCTGAGACACAAGTAGCAATTTGTTCCCAAAAAAAAAAAAATCCCCAAAAACCCTCCACAGCATTAAAATATATGCAATAACATTCAAATCTCCCCTTTGGCTGGGATTTGGCTGCTCTCATTATAGCGAGTCTGTACACACCACATTCTTTAATATAAGTTCATGTTTCAGTCTGGGCCGCAGTGGAACGGTGGCGGAGACAAAAAGTTGATGTGAGCATAAATTTAAAGAGTTTGTGACTTAACCTTTTGGATGTCTTTAATTTGTCCCATTGGGGCTAAACTGCACAGAAAATGCTTGACTAAATGCAGTTCAGGCCTAGTTGCTGTTTAAGATATGGGCACAAAGAAATAATTGCATATCCAACCACACGTTAGAGCTTTAAGTGACGAGAAATGCACTCGTTTATGGTTCGAACTTCAACTTTTAGGGTGCGTTCAGCGCCTCAATTCAATGCTGATGTGAGCCCAGTTTAGTCGTGATGTAGACCGGGTCTGGTGCCGTTCCAGCCCAAGTTTAGTCCTGGTTTTGTTCCAGGTAAAATTCCACCAGATTATTGTGAGTAAAAAAATCACGACTTAATTGAGACCGTGACATTTTTTTCTTTCCATTGCCTGACGTGTGAATGTTCAAGTTTGTGACCGGCTTTGTGAAATTTAGCTTTGTGAAAGATAAAATAAAGTTAAATGTGACTAAAACTAAACAGACTTAATTTTTGTTCTAAAATGGTCACAATGATTATTTTTTTGGTTCTTACGATTATATTGTGACCTGAATAATCACAATTATCGATTAACCTAATTGTCGTGACAGGTCTGGACAGGTCTACAACAGGATTATACCAGGTCCAAACAAGGTCTATAACGGGTCCATAACAGGTCCGTAACGGGTCGGTAACGGGTCGGTAACAGGTCCATAACAGGTCCATTACAGGTCTATAACGGGTCCATAAAAGGTCTATAACAGGTCCATAAAAGGTCTATAACAGGTCCATAACAGGTCCATTACAGGTCTATAACAGGTCCATAACAGGTCCATTACAGGTCCATTACAGGTCTATAACAGGTCCATAACAGGTCCATTACAGGTCCATTACAGGTCTGTAACGGGTCCATAAAAGGTCTATAACAGGTCCATAACGGGTCCATAAAAGGTCTACAACAGGTCCATAACAGGTCCATTACAGGTCTATAACAGGTCCATAACAGGTCCATAACAGGTCCGTTACAGGTCCGTAACAGGTCTATAAGGGGTCCATAAAAGGTATATAACAGGTCCATAACAGGTCTATAAGGGGTCCATAACAGGTCCATAACAGGTCCATTACAGGTCCATAACAGGTCCATTACAGGTCCATAACAGGTCCATTACAGGTCCATTACAGGTCCGTTACAGGTCCGTAACAGGTCCGTAACAGGTCCGTTACAGGTCCGTAACGGGTCGGTAACAGGTCCATAACAGATCCATAACAGGTCCATTACAGGTCTATAACGGGTCCGTAACGGGTCGGTAACGGGTCGGTAACGGGTCGGTAACGGGTCCATAACAGGTCCATTACAGGTCCATAACAGGTCCATAACAGGTCCATAACAGGTCCATACCAGGTCCATACCAGGTCCATAACAGGTCCATTACAGGTCAAAAACAGGTCCATTACAGGTCAAAAACAGGTCCATTACAGGTCTATAACAGGTCCATAACAGGTCCATACCAGGTCTATAACAGGTCTATAACAGGTCCATTACAGGTCCATTACAGGTCTATAACAGGTCTATAACAGGTCCATAACAGGTCCATAACAGGTCCATAACAGGTCTATAACAGGTCCATTACAGGTCTATAACAGGTCCGTAACAGGTCGGTAACGGGTCGGTAACAGGTCCATAACAGGTCCATAACAGGTCTATAAGGGGTCCATAAAAGGTATATAACAGGTCCATTACAGGTCCATTACAGGTCTATAACAGGTCCATAACAGGTCCATTACAGGTCTATAACAGGTCCATAACAGGTCTATAACAGGTCCATAACAGGTCCATTACAGGTCTATAACAGGTCCATAACAGGTCCATTACAGGTCCATTACAGGTCCATTTCAGGTCCATTTCAGGTCCATTTCAGGTCCATAACAGGTCCATAACAGGTCCATTACAGGTCTATAACAGGTCCATAACAGGTCCATAACAGGTCCATAACAGGTCCATAACAGGTCCATAACAGGTCCATTACAGGTCCATTACAGGTCCATAACAGGTCCATTACAGGTCTATAACAGGTCTATAACAGGTCCATTACAGGTCTATAACAGGTCCATAACAGGTCCATTACAGGTCCATAACAGGTCCATTACAGGTCCATAACAGGTCCATTACAGGTCTATAACAGGTCCATTACAGGTCCATTACAGGTCTATAACAGGTCCATAACAGGTCTATAACAGGTCCATAACAGGTCCATACCAGGTCTATAACAGGTCCATAACAGGTCCATAACAGGTCCATACCAGGTCTATAACAGGTCCATTACAGGTCCATAACAGGTCCATTACAGGTCTATGACAGGTCTATAACGGGTCCATAAAAGGTCTATAACAGGTCCATAACAGGTCTATAACGGGTCCATAACAGGTCCATTACAGGTCTATAACGGGTCCATAAAAGGTCTATAACAGGTCTATAACAGGTCCATAACGGGTCCATAAAAGGTCTATAACAGGTCTATAACAGGTCTATAACAGGTCCATTACAGGTCCATTACAGGTCTATAACAGGTCCATAACAGGTCTATAACAGGTCTATAACAGGTCTATAACGGGTCCATAACAGGTCCATAACAGGTCTATAACGGGTCCATAAAAGGTCTATAACAGGTCCATAACAGGTCCATTACAGGTCTATAACAGGTCCATAACAGGTCTATAACAGGTCCATAACAGGTCCATTACAGGTCTATAACAGGTCCATAACAGGTCCATTACAGGTCCATTACAGGTCCATTACAGGTCCATTTCAGGTCCATAACAGGTCCATAACAGGTCCATTACAGGTCTATAACAGGTCCATAACAGGTCTATAACAGGTCCATAACAGGTCCATAACAGGTCTATAACAGGTCCATTACAGGTCCATAACAGGTCCATTACAGGTCCATTACAGGTCTATAACAGGTCTATAACAGGTCCATTACAGGTCTATAACAGGTCCATAACAGGTCCATTACAGGTCCATAACAGGTCCATTACAGGTCTATAACAGGTCCATACCAGGTCTATAACAGGTCCATTACAGGTCTATAACAGGTCCATAACAGGCCTATAACAGGTCCATAACAGGTCCATACCAGGTCTTTAACAGGTCTATAACAGGTCCATTACAGGTCCATTACAGGTCTATAACAGGTCTATAACAGGTCCATTACAGGTCTATGACAGGTCCATAACAGGTCCATTACAGGTCTATAACAGGTCTATAACAGGTCCATTACAGGTCTATGACAGGTCTATAACAGGTCTATGACAGGTCCATTACAGGTCTATAACAGGTCCATAACAGGCCTATAACAGGTCCATAACAGGTCCATACCAGGTCTTTAACAGGTCTATAACAGGTCCATTACAGGTCCATTACAGGTCTATAACAGGTCCATTACAGGTCTATGACAGGTCCATAACAGGTCCATTACAGGTCTATAACAGGTCCATTACAGGTCTATGACAGGTCTATAACAGGTCTATGACAGGTCCATTACAGGTCTATAACAGGTCCATAACAGGTCTACAACGGGTCCATAACAGGTCTACAACAGGTCTATAATAGGTCTATAACGGGTCCATAACAGGTCTATAACAGGTCCATTACAGGTCTATAACAGGTCTATAACAGGTCGAAAACAGGTCGAAAACAGGTCTATACGCTAAACTCCAGCATTCTGCACTGTAAAATCCCTTTTAACAGTCCGTGTAAAATATTCAGTAGTTTTTCCTCACAGTAAAGTTGTACACACACATACAGTGGTAAATATGATGTGAGGGTAATATATTCTTATACGTTAAAGTGTGAATTTATTTTCTGGGCGCTTAGATGACAATAAACCAGATTTATTGTGTTGTATTATTACTGTGATACAGATTATATTTATTTTTTGATTCCACTTGCAAACTGTTCACCGCCTTCTTTTCTTTCTCTCACTCCTGAGGACCTGTGGACCCAGATGCCCCTCCCCTGGTGAAGTGGTCCCTGCCCTGAGTGGACGGTCCCTCATCTGCCTGAGGAGTGGGTCCAGCTCGCCCCCGACGGTCCCTCATCTGCCTGAAGAGTGGGTCCAGCTCGACTCCGACGGTCCCTCATCTGCCTGAAGAGTGGGTCCAGTTCGCCTCAGACGGTCCCTCATCTGCCAGAAGAGTGGGTCCAGCTCGCCTCCGACGGTCCCTCATCTGCCTGAAGAGTGGGTCCAGCTCGACTCAGACGGTCCCTCATCTGCCTGAAGAGTGGGTCCAGCTCGACTCAGACGGTCCCTCATCTGCCTGAAGAGTGGGTCCAGTTCGCCTCAGTCGGTCCCTCATCTGAAGAGTGGGTCCAGCTCGCCTCCGACGGTCCCTCTTCTGCCTGAAGAGTGGGTCCAGTTCGCCTCAGTCGGTCCCTCATCTGCCTGAAGAGTGGGTCCAGCTCGACTCAGACGGTCCCTCATCTGCCTGAAGAGTGGGTCCAGCTCCAGTCTCCTCGTGTCCGTCTGTCCGTCTGTGAGAGTCGGATCTCTCCTTCACTGGAACTCCTCCAGGTTTCTACGTTTTTTTCCCAAAGAGGTTTTTTTGTAGTTTTTCCTGGCCGAGAAGGAGAGTCTAAGGACAGAGGACCCTGGGACATCGTCCCTCGCCACCACAGACATTGTCTGACTTCATCGCCACCACAGACATTGTTGATTCATTTCTCCCTGTGGCCCTCAGAGGCAACTGTTGTTGTGATTTTGGGCCTTACAAAAATAAATTGATTTGATTTGATTTGATTATACTTTAGGTTTGCTTTCTTCACTTCCGTTTAAATGTTTTTAGATGAAAAAAAAATGGCCGTGTACGACTACATGTTCCATATGAAAACCACTGATGGACGTATATTATATGGGTCTATGATACATGCTAATTTATTTGGCATAAGTTTTCATATAGATTCATTTATGCTTCAGAAAGATTGTCTCCAAATTGGTTAAAAAAAAAAGAAATTGTAGCTTCAAAGGCAAACGCTAAAATAAACCTATACAATTGGCTCCTACTCTACATAATTCATAATAACCTCTTCTTCTAATTTACTTTCCTAACAAATAACGTGTTTTTCCACTGAGGTAATGCTGTGCGAGCAGAACGAGCCCGTAAACAGTTATCACAAAACACAAAGTCAACATATGAAATCGAGAATAAAAAAAAACGTTACCCATCGTGCAGACGTACTTTAGGAGGTGAAGGTAACGTGTATTCAAACGCACACCGTCAGTCAAACGACCTCGTGATCCGGCGCTAACGGACGCTCTGCAGAACCACGGCACGCCATTGTCCGAAGAGCGCACAGTGGTCCTATTGTCGGGGTCCGAGTGGTCATCCGAAATCGATACAGGCCTTTGTCGCGCGGACCCCGGGGCGTGTGCAGAAGAGCCACTCGGCGTTGGCTTTGTACGAGATGAACGGGCGATACCGCAACGCGCGCCGCTTTCTCTGGACCGCCACGAAAGAGCCTCGGCGTGAAGACTCTACAGGAGAGTCGCGCCGCTTTTTCCGCACCCGGATTAAGCTGCCATTTTGGAGGAGCGGACGATTTCTGATGCCTGATTGGCCAAACAGAACAGGTCTAATTGTGGAATCTTGAACGGAGAATTGATAATTAGTTGGTAGGCCACATCAGGTTTCCTAACTTTGACTTTATTTGGTGTATTTATACCTGTTGTACATATTAATTATAGTTTTACACCAATCGAGCAGGTATTTGTGGAGAAAATGTTGGGACACTCATTCCCGTCAAAGTTTACGCAGAATTTAGACAAAGAAACAACTTTTGTGACTCTCTAAACATGACTTCAACAAATGTAATAAAGTCACTCTCACAAATTTTATTTGTCAAATGAAAAGAAATGTGACATTAGAAGAGTTTTGGCCCAGGAAGTCATTAATTTTTCAACATTTTCGTGGTCTGACAGGTGACTATTCAAGTTTGCGAGCGGCTTTACAAAATGTCACTATCAAAATAAAGCTAAATGTGACAAAAACAGGCAAATAAAAATGTTTTTTGGGCTTTAAATTGAACAAAAATACTTCTAAAATTGTCACGATTATCATTTCTTTGGCTCTTACGATGATATTGTGACCTGAATCATCACCATCATCTTGACATCCCGACCAAGAACTAACATCTATTGTCATCCACCTATAACTGCAGTGCAACAGGAGGAACTGCACAAAAGTACTTCACATCTCAGCGTCTTTATTCCGGCTGACACTTCGGGAAAAAAAACATTAGATCCGCACTTGCCCGTCCTTGCGCATTAAACACAATCTTTCAAACGTGCGGTGAGCAGTCCTGTTTGAAAAGCTAATCAATTTGCTTTGAAAAGACTCGAGAAACAAAACAAAAAGGACTGGAAAAGGAACGCCGCGGATTTCTTGACACTTGATGAAACGCATGTCAACATTTCTCGCGGCAAATCAACTGCAGACGGCTGTGAAGTTTTGCTGGGTGGGATGGGGGAAAAATTCAGATTTGCTTTCTTCTCCGTAAAGCAACACTGGGAATTAATTGCATGAGACAGCCAACAATGGGAAAAGGGGGGGGGGGGGGGGGGGGGAAGGCTACTAGCGCAGAGTATCCGAGTTCAATTTTCAAGCAATACATTTGAGAGAGAGACGAAGTATCATTTTAGCAAGGCAGCGAAATAATATGATTGGAAATAGAGGTCTTTCAAAGTGGAGAAGAAACGCGGCCAATTTCTGTCGAGATAAGTTTGTACGAAGCTGCTGCCAATGTATCCATATTGTACATTAAACATGGCATTCAATATATCTGCATTATTTAAACCGGCGCCCGTGGAAACACAGCGCGCCCGACCCAAAACCGCATTTTAATAACAATATTAAAGGAGGAAATCCAGCGTAAAAGTGCATTTGCATTCCATTATCGCCGTGACCTTGGGACGCCGTTTTACGCCGCGGAAGGGGGTGGTGTGGCAACTTTGACCGCAACTTTTGTCACGGAAACGGGGGGGAGCGGGGAAAACGGACGGGTGCGAAGTCGGGCGCGAGTATGAAAGGTTCCGCAGCATGGCATTCAACGGTTTGTCATTTACAGTCGTTTTTCAAAGCTAAATACAGTAAAACATTCTTATTCTGAGTCTATAAACAAGTTTAATGTCACACTGGGGAATATTTACCACAGACAAAAAGGTAAAAGTTACATAGTGTACATTTAAAGGACTCATGAAGCACATTTTTGGAGCTTTTAACGATTTTCATCAAACAAAAACACAGCCACATGACAGGTTTTTACAATTCTAATTATTATACCTGTTGTATTATTAATTATAGTTTTACACCAATTGAGTAAGTATTTGTGTTTGAAAATCTGTAGAAAATGACAGGAAGTGACATCACACCAGGGACACAAGTTTATGCAGAATTTACACAATCAACGTTTTTGACTCTTTAAACATTAATTCAACAAAATAAAGTCACTCTCATATATTTTTCCTTGTGTAATGTCATCAATTACAAACAGGAAGTGAAATTATCAACCTGTAATCATGTGCTATTCTGCGATAACATTTTGATACATTTTTTGAGCAACATTCTGAATAATATTTATCGTAACTGCGTTTTAGTTCAATGAGAAGTCCAACCTGCAGGGGGCGCTTTAATCCCGTTCACGAGCTCCCCCCCCCCCTCCGAGCCTCACAAGAACATTCAGTTCGTCTCCTGGATTGTTTGACATCCATGGTAACGCCCTCTGCTGGCAATTATGGTCGACAAAAATATTGAAAATCTGATACCACATTTTACCCCGAACTATGTATTTGGGCCTCAAAACTCCTCCCATTGACACAATAAATGGATACCTTTGGAACATACCTTTGGAACATACTTTTTGGCGTGAGGGAAAAAGAGCCATAATGAAGAAATGGATGAGACAAAAAATCCCGACAATCAAGGACTGGACTGGCATAGAATAAAAAAAAGAGCTGGGCAGGACCATGGAGAGCTCCGGTTAGACGAATGGAAAAAAATGACTTGATTTGGAAAAGGACCAATTTGACAAACTTTGGACTCAATAGGACTTTTTTTGTGCTCGTTTAAATGTGTTGTTGATGTCTGTTAATATTTGTGTTTTATGATTTGCTCTCTGGTCATGTTCTGTTTGCTTTTGTGTTTGTTTTTTTGTCTGTCGATATTATAAAACAGGAACAATTTGACCTTCTGAAAGTTTTTTTGAGCTTTATCAGAACTACTGAAGCACTACACGGTAAAAAGGAACATATTTTGTGTTCATGTTTTTGTTATCGCTGTAGTATCTGAATAGATCAACTGGCAGCAGAAGTAGCAGACAACACAAATCACTACGATGGATCACCTGACTGAAAGTAATGTGTTGTTTTCTTTATTTTTTTGAGAAAGATTCAACTTGGCCCATGCAAAGAAACATTATTTCTTTTTGTATTATTAGTATTATCATTATTATTTATTTGTATTTAATTATTATTTATTTGTATAATTTATTACTTTTATATATTTTTTTTACTATTTTATTTGTTTTGTCTAGCTCTCTGGTCCCGTTTCTTGTATATATATTCAAATTGAAAAGCATAAAGAACAATCAAAAAGACATAATGACAAATAATAATAATAATAATAATAAAGGTAAATTAAGGCACCAATAGTCAAGACCCATTTAGTCCAAAATTTGTTAAAATTTATCCATTTCCAAATTTGATGTAATTTTTCCCATTTGTTGGATGTTTTTTACAACTTGGGTCCAGTCCTTGATCGTCGGGGAGGTTTGTGTCATCCACTGAACGGATCCCTTTTCAAATCGAGTCCAGTAGTTCTTTTTTCCCCTCGACGCTCGTGTCAGTTACAACAACATTATTTCTAGTTCTAAAACACGAGATGCCAAAGCGTCCGAGAGCGTGTGCAGCGACTTTCAAAAACGACATACACTACAATAGTTTCAGGCACATGCTGCGACTTTGTGCTGTGTTTTTGTCCTGGAAATGTCATTATACGCCCGTCTGGGAACACATTTGTGATTATACCCAGGCCAAAAGGACTCTGCATATGACTCTAAAATGGGCTTTAATAATGCGCGCCCGTGCATCCGTCTGAGCCGGCCGGACTTTGACGGACACCTCTCTCCTCCCTCTCTCGGCGGGATGCATTTTTAATCTCCTCACCTTATTGCCTCCAGAAATATTGTCATCACTATCTGCGACTTGTGGCCGGGGGCGCTAAAATGTAAATCAATATATTCATTATGAGCGGCTGGAATACAAAACAAATCCACAAGGGTAAATGGGAATGAGTCACAATGACATTGGCGCGCGGCAGGTGTAGCAGGCGCGGTATCTCGGGGCGGGCGCGTGGGGCGGATTGCCAATGACTTCCACTAATCACGTGCTCTTTTAACGCGGACATGGCGCGTAACTGCGACGTGTCGGAGCGTGCCGGAGACGGCTGAAGTTTGGGGAAAGAATCTCGCCGTGGTCGTGTTCCGCGTTGCCTGGAATGCTACACAACGACATCCTTGATTTTTAACCGGTGTGTCTCGCCAAAAAAATGTCCAATGTGTGTTCAGACTTTGATTAAATATGTAATGATTTTGAATGTCGCGGGCAAACATCTGATCCATAAGTAAAATATGCAGAAATGAAAGTTCCGTATGCAAGGTTAAGATTTTCTAATTTTGACTTTATTTGGTGTGTTTATATACCTGTTGTACATATAAATTATAGTTTTACACCAATCGAGCATGTATTTGTGGAGAAAGTGTTAAAAAATATGTAGAAAATGACAGGAAGTGACATCACACCAGGGACGCTCATTCCAGTCAAAGTGTATGCAGAATTTACACAAAGAAACAACTTTCATTCAACAAAATAAAGTCGCTTTCACATTTTCTTTTGAACCTGTGACATTAGATGAGTTTTGGCCCAGTGGTTGCTGAGTAATTTCCTAGTGTGATGTCATCAATTACAAACAGGAAGTGACATTCTAAACCTAAAAAAATTGCGATTCTGTGATAACATGGTAATAATCCAAATATGTTAATCTTAACTGCATTTTAGTTGTCCGGCCTGTAGGGGGCGCAGAGCCAGACTGTGGCATTGGCAAAAATGGTACATTAAGAGAACTTCCTGGTGATTTTAAATTGAGACGTGACAGCTCAAATGACAGGCCAGATCTGTGGCATTATAGGAATATGTCGTTTAATCTGCTGCGCGTCGGGATAAATTTTAGGTTCTTGGGGGGAACAAAAGCACCTGTAGGACGCACCCAAGCACCGGAAGAAGCCTTTTATTGATCCGTGTTGACTCTTTCATGTTCATGTCGCATTTACGTTCATTATTATGCACATTCTCTATCAAATAAATGAATAAAACTACTAATCAAAGTGCACTGAAGGGGCTCTGTGATCGTATCGTCACGGAATTCATCTGCTGAAGGCTCTGTTTAGCCAGAAAAGTCAAACTCGATTGGACTTTTATGCATAATCTAAGTATAATATTGTGGAAATGATTTAGACTTTGTGGCGATTGAGGTTTTCTGTATCCTCGTAGTGCCGTGTGTTCGATTGTGACGTTGTATTACCAGCATCAGTCTTACAAATTGAACTGAAGTAATTAGTTATTCGATTATTGGCTATTAGACATTCCACCTGGGCATGTCGGACCGCACGCTTCCGGTTTTCCCCTTCGGAACGCTTCACGCCGCGTGTCACTCGGGCGTCGCCGTCACCACCCCGACTCGCCGCACGGCAAACGCGAGGCGCCCGTTTGCCGGTGTAAGCGATTACGGCCCGAACTTAATTCAAGTTTTTAATGACAAAGGCGACGGGGAGAGTGTCGACGGCGGCGCTAAATGAACTGCAGTCGGCGGCGGGAGCGATTAGAGTGGCAGTTCTGAGGGATAATCGTTTGCAATAACAGGCGGATTAGACATGGAGGAACCAGACGCGTTGTTCAAGCGGCACTTACGTTACGAGCAATCGGCTGATCACGCGGTCGCTCCACGAAGTTAAAACCGCGATACTAAACTACAGTGGACTCAGTCGGGTGTTAGTGCGAGTAAATGAGCGCGAGGGCCCAGTTCAGCTCCGTGAAGCGCTTATTCAATTGTACGGATTTGTTTGTGACATTTCTGCCGTAATTTGGAACGTTCTTCATTGAGATCGATGTGGTTTATGTCGCACTCTGGAACGTTCTGGAGGCGAAACGATGAGCCAGTTTGAGTTGCCCGACCGTGGAAGCTTTAAAACGGGTTGGGGTTCCGTGGGGATTTCGCGATTTCAAATGCTTTTCAAAATTGTTTAGTGTTTTTATTTTAATTTTATTTTTACAGGATTTATTCACGATTATTCCCAGGACTGTGACCAAACGACGGTGAAATCTTTCATTTTCTTTCATTCTGACGTGTGACTGATCCTCAATTTTGTGACCAACTTTACGAAACTGAACTTTCTGAAAGACAAAATGAATTAAAACTTGACAAAAACTGACAAAATTTAAAAAAAAAAACAAAGAGTTGTTTACATTTAGGTCTATATTTTGGACGATAAATTGAACTAAAAATACTTAAATTTGCTTCTAAAATGGTCACGATTATTATTTTGTGGTTATTACGATATATCGTGACCTGCATAATCACGATTATCGATTAACCTGATAATTGGGTCTACGGGAGCGCAAAAGGGCGCACACGTCAGCGGGGCGTGGCTGTGGTGTCCTTGGGCAATGCCTTTCCTCCACAAATGGAAACACAATATTAACTTCAGCCTGTGGTGTGCAGAGTGGGAGCCATAACCACGACCAAACCGAGTCAGATCCGTGGAGAAGCAAGCCACTCAAAAAACGAATGGATTATTTTACACGGCAAAACTAGATATTGTAAAAGACCTGCTGAAATGATACCAAAAAGGTACTTCAGCAATAAACAATGAGCGTTTTGGCAAGCGTGTCTATTTCTATCCACATAATCTGTCTGTTTATCTCATTTGTTAAATATTTGTGTTTGTTCTTTTCTCTCACGCTGCAGCTGACAGAGAACTTAACATTCTGCAGAAACTGTTCTTTTACACAGACGTCACGAACACACACAAGCGCCGCGCCATGACGACCGCCACGAATGAAGGCAGTGAATGAAGTGGCGTGTTGATATGCCCCACCCCCCCTCTCCCTGGAGTGGCGGCCTCATCACTCCGCGGATCTGCTCCGTTTCTCCGCTCGTGGACATGAACAGAAACTTTCTATTAACTTTATTAAACCCCATTGTTCAACAGCGTATGACTCCAATTAATTCTATTCCAAGTAATTTGATTATGCGGGCGACGGGGAGAACGGCGCTCCATATCCCGGCTCCATCTCGGGGTTAAGCGCTAGGGCGAGGCCGCGTTCGTTCATTACGCCGACAGCTCGGCCGCATTAAGGATAACTCCGCTAATAATTGTGCAATTAAATAATCCCACGTGACGCCGGTGTAATTGAAACGGAGAGTGGGGGGGTAAGGAAAAAAGCGCCGCGGCATCAGATTCCCGTCACGCAGAAGGCCGGGGGGCCGAGGGGGGCCGAGGGGCGGCGAGAGCTTAAATGGCAAAGAGTAAGTTTGCGCCGTTCGAGGGTCCCGCAAGTGGGACGGGACCCGAGTGTGGCTCCGAGCGACGCCGGAATGTAATCACGGACTGCAAAGTGACTGCAGACGAGCGCTGATGTCTTTAAAACACACCGGGAGAGGACGAGAGGATGAGCAGGGGAGAGAGAGGGGGAGGATGTGAGGGGGAGAGAGAGGGGGAGAGAGAGAGACAAGTGAGAGATGAAGAGGGAAGAGATGGAAGGACGGGGACCGGAGTGTAGTGAGTGGAAGGTGAAGATACAGAGAGATGGGGGGAGAGAGAATGAGACAGGGGAGGAGAATTAGATAAAGGATAGAGGTGAGAGAGGGCGAAAAAACAGGAGGAAAAGAGACAGATGGAGAGAAAGAGTGAGGAGACAAAGCTGGAGACGGCGAGAGGGGGAGAAGAGAGAATATAAATAGCTAGAGGGGAGTAAGAGAGACATGAGAGGGTGAGACAGAAGAGAGAGAATAGAGACAGAAGAGAGAGAAGAGAGAAAGAAGAGACAGTTGCACTCAAAGGCAACTGTTGTTGTAATTTTGGGCGTCACAAAAATAAATTGAATTGAATTGAAGAGAGAGTAGACAAATTAGATGGAGAGAGACGAAGACAGAAGAGAGAGAGGAGACAAATGAGATAGAAGAGAGCGAGAGTAGAGACAGAAGAGAGGGAGACAAAAGAGACAGATGAGAGAAAAGAGACAGAAGATAGAGAGAAGAGAGAGGAGAGACAGAAGAGAGAGGAGAGACAGAAGAGAGAGAGAGGAGAGAGGAGAGACAGAAGAGAGAGAGAGAGGAGAGACAGAAGAGAGAGAGAAGAGAGAGGAGAGACAGAAGAGAGAGAGAGGAGAGACAGAAGAGAGAGAGAAGAGAGAGGAGAGACAGAAGAGAGAGAGAAGAGAGGAGAGACAGAAGAGAGCGAGAGTAGAGACAGAAGAGAGGGAGACAAAAGAGACAGATGAGAGAGGAGAGACAGAAGAGAGAGAGAAGAGAGAGGAGAGAGAGAAGAGAGAGGAGAGACAGAAGAGAGAGAGAGGAGAGACAGAAGAGAGAGAGAAGAGAGACAGAAGAGAGAGAGAAGAGAGGAGAGACAGAAGAGAGAGAGAAGAGAGAGGAGAGACAGAAGAGAGAGAGAGGAGAGACAGAAGAGAGAGAGAAGAGAGAGGAGAGACAGAAGAGAGAGAGAAGAGAGGAGAGACAGAAGAGAGCGAGAGTAGAGACAGAAGAGAGGGAGACAAAAGAGACAGATGAGAGAGGAGAGACAGAAGAGAGAGAGAAGAGAGAGGAGAGAGAGAAGAGAGAGGAGAGACAGAAGAGAGAGAGAGGAGAGACAGAAGAGAGAGAGAAGAGAGAGGAGAGACAGAAGAGAGAGAGAAGAGAGACAGAAGAGAGAGAGAAGAGAGAGGAGAGACAGAAGAGAGAGAGAGGAGAGACAGAAGAGAGAGAGAAGAGAGACAGAAGAGAGAGAGAAGAGAGGAGAGACAGAAGAGAGAGAGAAGAGAGGAGAGACAGAAGAGAGAGAGAGGAGAGACAGAAGAGAGAGAGAAGAGAGGAGAGACAGAAGAGAGAGAGAAGAGAGGAGAGACAGAAGAGAGAGAGAAGAGAGGAGAGACAGAAGAGAGAGAGAGGAGAGACAGAAGAGAGAGAGAAGAGAGGAAAGACAGAAGAGAGAGAGAGGAGAGACAGAAGAGAGAGAGAGGAGAGAAAAGAGACAGAAGAGAGAGAAGAGACATAATAGAGGGACAGAAGAGAGAAAAGAAACAGAAAAAACTGAAGAGAGAGGCAGATGAAGCAGCATTTTTGGGCTCCTAAGCAAAGCCGGAGCAGGTGAATAACTGCAGAGCTCGTTCTGCGTTCACACTTTAGTCTCTCCAAATCTGACGTTTGCTTTTGGCTAACGAAGCTCCCGCGGTCGCTCCCGACGGCGCTCGGGAAGTGTTGCCGCGGCGATCAAAACCAGAAACAAGTCGGCGTATAACAAAGTCCACTGGGATTTGACCTCCGTTGGCGTCTTCTCGATAGTTTGATTCGGCTCCAGCTCTGCTTCCGGCTACGACACGTTTAGTGGATAACGCGCTTCGTCACGGGTTCCATTCCCGGGACGGTGCGGTTTGCATATTCTCCCTGTGTCTGTGGAGGCCGGCGCTCCAGACTCCCCACGATAGCTTCCATTCACGTTCTAGAGTGTGATGTTACTCTTTCATATAGAGGGAGAATTACCGTATTTTCTGGACTATACGTTGCACCTTTTTTCATAGTTTTGGCAGGGGTGCAACTTATATACTTATACTGATACTCCGGAGCGACTTATATGTGATAGTATTTGTTATTTTCACACTTGCAACCGCATTTCATACTCCAGTGCAACTTATATGTTGTTGTTTTTTCTCTCTTATGCATTTTTTGGCCGGTGCGACTTATACTCCAGTGCGACTTATATGTTGTTGTTTTTTTCTCTCTCATGCATTTTTTGGCCGGTGCGACTTATACTCTGGTGCGACTTATACTCTGGTGCGACTTATACTCTGGTGCGACTTATACTCTGGTGCGACTTATATGTTGTTGTTTTTTCTCTCTCATGCATTTTTTGGCTGGTGCAACTTATACTATACGGTAGTGTTTTTGATAGGCAAATCCAAAATAAAAAAAAAACTCCAAATGCTGAACTTGTCTTGTTATTGTCTTATTATTGTTTCCTTGAGAAGCGTCAGAAAAGCTTTATTAAACGGTGCAAAACTGCTGCCATGGAAACAATAAAGGGATAATTTTGGAACGTACAAAAAGGCCATCACAAAGAAAAGGGGCGACACAAACGTTGCTAAAGACTGGACTGACCTTCAGACAAATGGAAAATAATGACATTCAGATTTAATTTGGAAATGGACAAATTTGACAGACTTTGGACTAAATGGGAATTTATTATTTTTTTTTTTTATTTAAATGTGCCATGATTTGTTTCTTTTGATGTATTTTTTATGTCCATGTGTGTATTTGTTAATATTTCAACGCTCTGGTCTTTTTTAAAAATGCATAAAAATATAAATGAATACGACTAAATACATGAAAATATACATGAAAATGACAAAATAAAAAATAAATAAAATAAATAAAATAAATAAAATAAATAAAATAAATAAAATAAATAAAATAAATAAAAATCAATACAATATAAATCAATATGAATAAATTAATTAATGAAATATAAATGAATATGGACGAATACATACATAAAATATAAATAAATACAAATAATAATGAAAAAGAATAGCTTTATTTAAAAAGAGACCTTTTCAGACAGGAGATGTCGCATTCATTGCTTGCAAATTAAAACACATCAAACTTGGGACTTAAAGAGGCTCAAAAACACAACAATAACCACATTTTTAGAGTGCAATAACGGCACCACTTTCTAAAGCTATCGATATTTAAAAAAAAAAAAAAAAATTAGCTGGACAAGAAATCTACAATCCGACAGCTAATTTGCACATTTCGTCATAGACTTCTCACCCGTCTCCAGCTCGATTTGACGGATTCTAAAACGTCGTGATGTTTTGTGAGCCCAGTCTATAGAAACACGGTGGCCCAGTCGAGCACAAACACTCGGGGGGCCTTTGAGTTCGAGGAAAAACAACAAAAGCCCGACAGCGCTACTCGCTTTTTAGGCTGCAGTGGCAGTGTGTTTTGGGTTGAAGAGGAGGGCGTGTCCAGCGTGGTACAGTGTGGTGAAGGAGCAGAGGCACACTGGAGAAATTGCCTTGTTCTCTTCATCTTTATTATGGTTATTGAATTTGGTTCAAAAGGAGCCGACTTCAAAGGCGCCGCCGCGAGATTCGTAATTCGAGGCGTTTTTGGACTTTCAATGCGCTCCCTGAAAAGGAATGTCAGAAACAACACAGGGATAAAGGAGAAGCGCGCGCCGGAATATACGGGAGTGTGTGCGCGGAAATGCAGGATTATACGCGGGAAAGAATAGATGCGTGCATGAGGAAGTAAGAAGTGTGTAGGCTGGAGTTTAGTCCTGGTTTATGCCTGGGCTGGTCCAGTTCAAGTAGAGTCTTATATCTGTGTATAAACGTAAGCCATCTTCATGCTAAATTGCTTAAAAATTGTGAGTAGTATTATGTATGTACTTGTTTTTAAACTGTACTTTGGCGCTCGAGGTAAGGTTTCTGGTGCTGCCGCCTCCCACTGGACGGTAAACAGAAAATAACATAAAACTACTAAAGCCTGAAACTGTGTGGACATGTTTTTGTACTTCAAACTAGAAAAGGCAAATACTGGTAAATGTCTCTGGGCGCGGCTCACGGAGCAGCTGCTGGCCCATCATCGAGCAGCGGCTGGCCCATCATCGAGCAGCGGCTGGCCCATCATCGAGCAGCGGCTGGCCCATCATCGAGCAGCGGCTGGCCCATCATCGAGTAGCGGCTGGCCCATCACTAAGCAGCGGCTGGCCTATCACTGAGCAGCGGCTGACCCATCACTGAGCAGCGGCTGGCCCATCATCGAGTAGCGGCTGGCCCATCATCGAGCAGCGGCTGGCCCATCATCGAGTAGCGGCTGGCCCATCACTGAGCAGCGGCTGGCCCATCACTGAGCAGCGGCTGGCCCATCATCGAGTAGCGGCTGGCCCATCACTGAGCAGCGGCTGGCCCATCACTGAGCAGCGGCTGGCCCATCATCGAGCAGCGGCTGGCCCATCATCGAGTAGCGGCTGGCCCATCATTGAGTAGCGGCTGGCCCATCATCGAGCAACGGCTGGCCCATCACAGAGTAGCGGCTGGCCCATCACTGAGCAGCGACTGGCCCATCATTGAGCAGCGGCTGGCCCATCATCGAGCAGCGGCTGGCCCATCATCGAGCAGCGGCTGGCCCATCATCGAGCAGCGGCTGACCCATCACTGAGCAGCGGCTGGCCCATCACTGAGCAGCGGCTGGCCCATCACTGAGCAGCGGCTGGCCCATCACTGAGCAGCGGCTGGCCCATCACTGAGCAGCGGCTGACCCATCACTGAGCAGCGGCTGGCCCATCATCGAGTAGCGGCTGGCCCATCATCGAGCAGCGGCTGGCCCATCATCGAGTAGCGGCTGGCCCATCATCGAGCAGCGGCTGGCCCATCACTGAGCAGCGGCTGGCCCATCACTGAGCAGCGGCTGGCCCATCATCGAGTAGCGGCTGGCCCATCACTGAGCAGCGGCTGGCCCATCATTGTGCACCCTTTGCGTTTGTCTAAACTGTCTACGCCGCGGGCAACCGAGTCCACATTCCCTTTCTACCACATTCTCTTAAATATTCGCCGTTACAAGCAACATCGACGAGATAGGAAGTGACCAAGTCTATTGGCCGGGTAATATCGACTTATTAGAGCGATTCAGTTACAGCGTCTGCATTGATTCCGTGTAAATAGTCCAGGAACTAAATGGAAGTGCAGTGGTTTGAAGCGTCAATACGTTGGCCGAGACGAGTTAAAGACCCGGAATAGAATAAATATAGGAACACAGACTTAATATTGTGTGACTCTGATGTGATGGTAAAATGTCACGTCATTCTATCTATGCTGTCGTTGTTTGCAGATTATATGAGAATATCGGGTCCTGATAAACATGCTCCGGCGCCTTCTGTATCGGGCCAGTCGTGCCTCAGGACATGGGTCAGGGTCGAGTCACCTCCGAGTGAGATAGCTCGAATATTTGGATCCGTGATGGTTGTTGCGATTGTGCTGGCGGCCATCTTGACCAGGTCTTTCTTTGTAAATTCCTAGGGACTCTAAAAACACGTCTGACCGACACGCAGAGACGACATTTAACGCTTGGTGGAGATGCTTGAGCAATGTTTTGCGTAAAGTCGTACGTATTTGTGGGTTTTCAGCTTCCTTTTACCATCACATTAACCACATTTTCCGGATTATAAGTCGCACCAGCCAAAAAAAATGCAAAATAGAGAAGAAAAAAACATATAAGTTGCACTGGAGTTAAAGTCGCATTTTTGGGGAAATTTATTTGATAAAATCCAAGACCAAGAACATCTTGAAATGCAATTTAAAATAATAACAGATGAGAGAACATGGTGAATAGGTGTACGTATGCTAACACTAACACCTTGAGCTACATGACGTATGCTAACGCTAACACCTTCAGCTACATGAGGCACAGACAGAACTGTGGTAAGTGTCTGGTATGTTAACGTAACATATGAACAGTTCTTCAGATAACTATAGCATAAAGAACATGCTAACAAGTTTACCAAAGCATCAGTTTTACCCCAAATCACTAAATCCATTGAATTCTTCTTCCTCTGTGTCACTTCTAAACAACTCCACAAACTCCAGAGGAAGAGGAAGTGCAGATTCTTCTTCTGCGTCGCTTAGACCTACCTTAGATCTACCTCTGTATCTTCCTGCGTTGCACCAATGAAATTTCCCCATGTGGGACAATAAAGGATTATCTTATCTTATCTTAGAGCCTAGAGCGCCCTCTTGTGGTTGTCATGTGAGAATAATCAACATATGACATGCGGTTGCCAGAGTGAAAATAACAAATAAGACGCTCTGGAGTATAAGTCGCCCCCAAAACTATGAAAAAAGGTGCGACTTATAATACGGAAAATACAGTACACAGGGAAAGTTACGCATCTTTCTCCAGGACCCAAAGGAAAGTTGTACGGTCTAAAACTGAACCGCCAAACTTATGGTTATAGACTGATCAACCACTCAAAAATCCTCTTCTTAAATCAAGTATGTAGACGACAAAAAATCTATTTCAACCTCATCAAAATATAAACTTTTCTCCGGAGCTTTCGTGTTAAACCAGCCCACGATATCGCCGTCTTATCGCGGAGTGGTTGGAATAATCTCCCGTACGGTGACTCCGCCTCCGCACCGGTCAATACGTCCGCTGCTCCATTGACTTCTCCTTTGTGTTGACATCCAGCTGCACGGATAACGCCCCGTCAGCGACGATCCATAAAAGTCATTGATAAGTCTGGATTATAGGCTCACGGTTCCTACCAACAGTTCCCGTATCCTTCGCTCATCCTTGGCCAATAGCGCGATTAGTAGCAGTTTACAGCCCTCGCACTGTGTTTGAGAATGACCCATCTCCTTTTCGAGGCGGAGTTACAGTGCATTTCCATAAGACATGAGCTGAACATAACTATCGAAAACCAATGGAAGATATTATGTTCAGACGTCCAAGATCATTACATTACATCATTATATTACTATGGCTACGATGTTATGTACTATGTATACTATGTCCTTTGACATTATTCCTTGAATGGATTATTAAAGGCGTAATGGATGATTCTTTTGGCCAAATCTAAGTCTCATTTCCTCGTGGCGTGGACTGCCGATTAGTCCTGCCACGTATCAATCATAGAACTCACCTACTGCTCACCTGCAGCCCCGTGCGGCTCGTCCCCATGAGAGCAGCACGTTTCCAAGCGCATTGATCTATCATAATATAGTTCCCTCAGTGTACGGGACCAAATTAAGACGGAGAAAGACAGTTCGAGCTGTCTCAGAAGAGACGAAAATCTACGGGAGACGAGAGATGCGATGTGATCCGTCGCGCTAATAAACAAACGCACGTGTGTGTTGTATCAGTCCACACGGTGGAGTGGCATGTGCACTTCCACCTGAGTTCTCAAATCGCTGAAAGATCGTCCATAACGCCTTTAATCATCCAATTGTATTACATGTATTGTTTGTGTTTTGAATTCATGATTTTTGTAGATTTTCTTTTGGTGACATATGTCTGATAATATGTTTGATGAAAAGACCACCTGAATCAGATTATGTTAAAGTGCCCCCTACAGGTCGGATGACACATTGAACTAAAATGCAGTTAAGACTGTTAACTGCATAATTGTTAAGATTGTGCTCTTCTTCCCCAGGCTCCTTAAGTCCTGCGCAGATGAACTGTGTGGAGTTATGGAGCATGTCTTCAACATGAGCCTGAAGCTGAGGGTGGTACCACAGGTCTGGAAGACCTCCTGTCTGGTACCTGTGCCTAAGACACCGCGCCCCAAAGACCTCAACAGCTTCAGGCCAGTGGCTCTCACGTCCCACCTGATGAAGACACTGGAGCGGCTAGTCCTGGACCACCTCCGCTCAGCCATGGACCCGCTGCAGTTTGCATATCGGCCTGGCATCGGAGTGGAGGACGCCGTCATCTCCCTGCTGCACCGCTCTCTCTCTCACCTGGAAAAGCCTGGCAGCTCTGTGAGGATTCTGTTCTTCGATCTTTCCAGCGCCTTCAACACCATCCAGCCGCTGCTCCTGAGGGACAAGCTGGAGACGGCTGGTGTGGACTATGACCTGGCAGAGTGGATCCTGGACTACCTCACAGACCGACCCCAGTTTGTGAGAGCACGGGACTGTGTGTCTGACACTCGGACCTGCAGTGTGGGGGCGCCCCAGGGCACTGTCCTCGCGCCCTTTCTCTTCACCCTTTACACTGCAGACTTCAGACATGACACGGACAGCTGTGTCCTGCAGAAGTTCTCTGACGACTCTGCCATCATCGGACTCATCAGGGACGACGATGACGCGGAGTACAGAGGACTGGCGCAGGACTTTGTGGACTGGTGTCAGCGGAACCACCTCCTCATCAACACGGAGAAGACCAAGGAGATGGTGGTGGATTTCCGCAGACGCCACCCCACTGCCCCCTCACCAGTGAACATCCAGGGACGGGACATTGAGAGAGTGGACTCATACAAGTACCTGGGTGTTCATCTGAACCACAAACTGGACTGGACTCATAACACAGACGCACTGTACAGGAAGAGCCAGAGTCGGCTCTACCTCCTGAGGAGACTCAGGTCTTTTGGAGTGACAGGGCCACTCCTGAAGACCTTCTACGACTCTGTGGTGGCATCGGCCCTCCTGTACGGTGTGGCCTGCTGGAGCAGCAGCATCACAGAGAGGGAGAGGAGGAAGCTGGACAGAGTCATCAAGAAGTCCAGCTCCGTCCTGGGCTGTGCTCTGGACTCGGTGCAGGAGGTGGGGGACAGGAGGGTCCTGGCTAGATTCACAACTATGCTGGACCATGAGTGTCACCCCCTGCAGGACACTCTCTCCGCTCTGGAGAGCAGCTTCAGTGAGAGACTGATCCACCCTCGCTGTGTGAAGGAAAGGTTCCGTAGGTCTTTCCTTCCTGCTGCTGTCAGACTTTATAACAAAAACTGTTAGTACTGAACACTCGCAATACTGACCTAACCTAATACTGATGTGCAATTCTGTCGTATGTGCAATTGCTGTTGGAATTCATGTGCAATTCATGTCCAATTACTATGAAATTCATGTGCAATCTATGTGCTGTCGTGACACATATTCATGTGCAATTACTGTCGTGATCACATGCAATGGTATTTATGTATTTATTTATTCATTTGTCTATGGGAGTTTTTATTTATTTATAGGAGATCTTCTACTGAAAGTGTTTTTCAAACTTCCTATAAGTGATCTGTTCTTCTGTATCTACCTCTGTATCTACCTGCGTTGCACCAATGAAATTTCCCCATGTGGGACAATAAAGGAATATCTTATCTTATCTTCTGTGATAAAATGTTTATGTATTTTTTTTACCAAAATTCTAAATATGTCCCATCATTGGTTTCAACCAACCGGCAATATACATTACACCTCTTTTTAATAATACAAAAAATTATATCTTTGGAGTTTTAAATCCTTATTGTGCTGTTTTTCACATATTATTGGCTATAGCTGAATTTGACTCCCTCGTGAGCAGTTTGTCTCGTCTTGATTTACCGCTTTACTTTAGCCTATAATGGGTTACACATGGCTCCCAGTGATTAATATGTGCATTATAAAGCATTTATTACTCTTTGTAGGTCACCTCTGTCCACATTAACGTCAGCTGACAAACCAATCTGTTATCAGGCCATTACTGCCAGCATTTCCCCATCAACCTTGTGGCTAGAGAAAAACGTAAAGAAATGAACAAACTAGCTGAATGCCAGAAGTCTATTCTTGTGTAACATTTGACACACTTGGCGTTTGAATCAGCAACCATCAGTTTAGTGGGTGAATATATACATCTGTCCAACTGCAAAGGCCTGGGGAATTATAAATTACTCACATAGGTTTCATTGACATAGAAGTGAGACACTCAGGGAATTCTAATGCTAATCAGGTACTCAGCGATGAGGGAGCTACAGTCAGTTTACAATAGAATGTTGATAGCCCATTACAGGGCTGATAGTCTCAAGTGAAAGCAAAAACTACCTACATCACGAGGCTCCGCCCGGTGGGCAGGGCTTACACAGATTTAGATATCAAACCTTCACACTCGATTCACAGATTGAGACAGAATCTTGGATGAGAGTCGAAACGTTTTGTTTTTTCTAAAAACAGAGTCCAGATAATACAACTGATACAAGTATTGTTTCTACAAAACTGTAGACTGTAACAGCGAGGGCACAAAGAAGGACAGCGACGACGACAATCTGCCATTTGTCATCAGTGTACGGGGGAAAACCACCAACAAAATGCATTGCAGTATCTCCATAGACCCCGTTTTGTCCGATGCAGGACGGTTGCTTCGGTTCTCTCCCCCATCTCTCCCCCCTTCACCCTCCGGCTCGCTGGTCTGAGTGATAGATCGGCTGGGGTCATTGACGCGAGCAGATCCATCACATAAACTCAGGTGAGATGGATGACAGTGTGTTGTATCAAAGTGTGCCTCGACTCTCCATGAAGCTCCCTCCCTCCCCCCTCCTCTCCCCTCCCTCCTTCCCTTCAAGACAAGGGCTTTAAAATACAGTTCTTCCAGTTACTTGCTTTTCATAGTTATTGTTGTATTTTGTGCTTTGACACTATATGACTATAGCTTAACAACAACCATTCAGTCTACTGCTTTTGCTACTTTTATCTTTCATTCTACTACTACTACTTCTCATTCTACTGCTACTTCTACTTTTCATTCTACTGCTACTGCTACTTCTACCTTTCATTCTACTACTACCACTTTTCATTCTACCACTTCTACTACTACTACTACTATTCATTCTACCGCTACTTTTCATTCTACGGCTACTTCTACCTTTCATTTTCCGGCTACTGCTACCACCTTTCATTCCACTACTTTTCATTCTACTGCTGTATACTACTACCGTACCGCTCCTCATCCGTCTTTGCGCTGCTACTAGTATTTTCCCCTCTTCTACCGCTGCCACGATATTTTTACTCCTCCTAGTACTTCTACCTTTACTTATGGAGGAGAGTCAGTCGGCAATAATGACCTCATCGCTAATCCATCCAGCTCTTTAAAGGGGTCAAGTCTACTTACAGCTTGACGGATATCTATTGGGACTCATTCCTTTCTCTCTCCCTCCATCATCCCCCCCTCTTCCTCGTCCGGGATCATGGGAAAGTTTTAGCGGCTAATGGCGTTGCTCCAGGGAATGGACACACAGCGCTCGGGTCAATTCGCGGGTGGTCGATATCGGGCTTCGCCTCGAGACATCCGTACAACGTTAGAATGGATCACAGAGAGTCTCCCCCGGGATCCACTGTCCCACATGTGTCTTCTGCACAGGGTTTGGACAGGGGACGTCGCAATGTCAAATGTTTGCGGTTTGTACAGTTCACCCCGGCGAAATATTGAATTTTATTAGATTCACATCGTCTAGCGTTATGACATCAAACGTTCTGAACGATTAAGTTATTGTGACGTGCGTTTCGATTGCCGTATGATGCAACTGAAGCAAACTCTGGTGAACTTCTAATGGTTTGAACGCTCTAGAATGCATTTACACGCTGTGCTAAACATCATAGTAATTATACAGTACCAGGATTCTTTGTATCAGTCAAAGCCGCTGCAGCAAAGACTCATTTAATTCGATGTGAAATAATAAAACTGCCGCGATTGACTTTTGTTCCTATTTAACAGCTCCCTACAGTCCGGTCCACTTCCCCCCCCCTCTGCACCCTCAATCAATCACATCGATGACATCATGAGCTCTGGCGTGATTGATCTTTCTTTCCTGAAGCGCACACAACCTCTGCGCCGACGATTGTGAACACGACACAAGACGTCTGGAAAAAACATGCCTTCACCTGTCCACACAGCTGACCTGAAACTTGAACTGGTGGAGTCACCCGAGTGATGGTTTCATGTCACCATTTATTTATTATCTATGTATCAATCTATGTATCTATGTATTAATCTATGTATCTATGTATTTATCTAGCTGTCTATCTATTTATCTATTTATTTAGATTGTGTGTTATTTTTAAATTGTGTGTTATTTACGTTGACATACCGCATTTTCTGGACTATAAGTCGCACCTTTTTTGATAGTTTTGGCCGGGGTGCGACTTATACTTATATTTAAAATTCAAAAAGGAGCAGAGAGAAGGAAACAAATCTTATATCTGCCCTTTTCTTGAAAAAACAAACAAAAAACAAACAAGATGGTTCTGAACACATTTTGCTTAAACTTGTTTTACATACGCTGTTATACATTTATGACATGCCACACTTGAATGGTTGAGTCTTTTTTCATGATTTAATTCATATGATTTGATTGTTATTGCTTTAAACCGTTTCTTAAATATAATAATAATCACCATGGAGACAGGCCAGCGGCATACAATAGTTACATGCGCATGCTAAACAGATTCATCTCGACATCACATGCTGTCTTTATTCAGCCGCTCTGCTCCCAAAGGACCGAACACGCTTATCCCGTTTTTAAACATAATTAATGCGATGAGATATGATGAAACGTCCGCATATATTCATCCGCGCTTTGTTATTTCATCGTGTCAAGGCCTTGTAAAGAATCAGACCGTCTGCTGTCTGCCCCAGTTACCGATGACAGCCGGCGTAGACTCATTCGTCAAGTGTTGGGATATGAGGTCAGATTTACTGGGAGGAGAATCCAAAAAACATGCAAGATGCCCTGAAGTGTCTCGAAGCGTGCTCCACTTCACCAGATAAAGTAGGCTGTTAATATAGTGCTGGTTTTATAAGCAGGTAAAGGCCTCGAGGAAAGTGTAGTGTCCCAATCTTCCTCAACCACTGTATTAAAGTAAAAGGTTAAAAGTGCGATATTTGACCCTCAACCGGCTTCTTTGGGGGACGACATGCCACCTGCTGGTCTCTGTAGACATGTTTCCACCGTTTTTGGCTCCCTAGACCGGCTCACTTAGATTAATGTGTGTGTAACCAGTCCAGATGTGATTATTTTTGGGTATTATTGTGTTACCCGTTATTTCATTTACTGTGCGGTCTTGGTCCTCCAGTCCCTACTTCTTCTTCTTCTTCTTCTTTGTGCGTTCCCCTTGGCGTATACATTTGAGGGTCGTGACTTCCTCTTCCCTTTTGATAATTCCATGTGGGGAAGAGGTCAGTCATCCCTCGTAATCCTATGTTTAGTCTTTATTTGTCACTGCTTATCATATTATAGGTTTATTTAAGTCGATATTGAGCTCTGATATTGCGCTGATGTGTTATATATTGATGTGAACGTCATCTCCTTTGTAGTTTGGGCTGGATCCGTGGTGTAGTGGCACATAGAAATGGGAATGGCCTTGACTTTCTGTTTCAAAACGAGCAAAAGTTTCAGCGTAGGTGAAGTCAACATTGCAGGAGTCCGTGCAGAAACAGAAGGCTCTTTAACCCACGTGGCAAAGGAGGGCCAAAACGACGGCAGTGAAGCGCAAACGTGTTTCAGAGGTAAGAGACCGTTCCTCCTTCCAGCGTTTATGGAAAAAACAACAGGGACGACGAGAGGGACAACAGGAAAGCTCGTTTATGCTAAGCTTCTCGGACAACACATGCCGTCCTCAGGAATTTCCCACCAAAGCCGTTTTCTTTTTCCGTCTCGTTTTTGGCCTCGTCTGCGTTCTCCCTTGTCCAATCATCTCGCACTAGGGCTTAGCATAACTGTACTGGGAGCTGAAAAGAGCCAGTCCGCTTGGCAGGGGCCACTATGAACCGCGGTACAGTCATTTAAGACAGTTTAAGACACTTTCATATGGTTTTGTACGGAGTTGCTCCAAAATGAACCGGTGGAAACAGGGCTTATAGAAAAACGTCCCACATTAAACACAATCAAGGACACCACGGTTAACCAAAGATATTTTTTGGCAATATTAACACTGCAAATGCTCGACAAGTTTAAGGCCAAACTATTGAACACTCCAGGCAAAGCAATTACATCATTTTTGTACTTCAATTTGAGTAATCGTGAAGCAATTGTACTCTTAAGTTCAATTTTGGCTATTCTACCCATCTGTCCATTTTACTGGGCGACTGTAAGCAAGTAATTTCTCTCGTGGATCAATGTTTTTTCTCAGTTTATCGTTAATTTCTGAGCCGCTAGACCTTTGCGTAACAACCACAACCTTAATACAGAGAATTACATTTGCCTTTTCGACTCAATCTATGTATGAACGCAAGGAATATTAATGATCGTATACATTCTGTTCTTGATTTCTGTCGCTCCTTCGCACTTTTGCTGAGGGCTCGGACAAATCCATCTCAGATTGATTGGCCTCCTCTCTTTGCCCCGCAGGTCACACAGAAATGGGCTGGCTTCCTACTCACTGACCGGGGGGCATTTCACTCTGGGCCTGGTCTCCGCCCACACAGCCAAGCAGCATCAGCCCCTCCCAGGAAGGCTTCCAAATCCAGCCACAATAGAGTTCAGATGGTGAGGAATTATCGAGTGTGAGCGAAGAGATTTAGAATTGTACTCTACTCTCTACTCTAACTAGAACAGAAAAGCCGGATTTATCAAATACAACACAAAGACCTGGCGATCTAATACTGCGCTCGTTTCAAAGACGTGTAGTCGTCACCTTAACTGGCTCAATCGGGGACCAACAGGCGTGTATTTTGAGGGGGTTTGTTGCGCCTGAAAAGCTCTCCCAACGGCCGAGGGGTCAGGGAAATATAAACTTCTTGCAGATTTCTTCCACAGATCCTTGAAGCTCCAGGATCTGCAGCCACAGAGCTCCGAGGTCAGGGAAACAGGGCGCATAGTTTGGAATCGTTTTCTGAATCACAGTATTGCCCTGCAGTAAGTGTACACCCGGCGTAAAGGTCTGTTCACACACCATTGTTTTGTCGTAATTTCAGCCCAGTTTGAGTAAAAATGTATCATTTGTTCTGCTGTAGTTCCACCCTAAAAGCTAAATATATATAATATCCCCCTCATCTGGGGTGGTGCTGCATCGCAAAGTGGAAAAAAAGTGCAGGAAGCCAAAGTTAACTGGAAAACTACCGTATTTTCCGGCCTATGAGTCGCACTTTTTTTCATAGTTTTGGCCCGGGTGCAACTTATACTTATATACTTAGTGGCACTGGAGCATTTCATACTCCAGTGCCACTTATATATGTTTTAAGTATAAGTATATAAGTGGCACTAGAGCATTTCATACTCCAGTGCGACTCTATTTTGCATTTTTTGGCTGGTGCGACTTATGCTCCTGAAAATACGGTAGAAACCAACGATTGGCCAGAGAAATGTCCGAGTCTTTGAGCAATCAGATTTGACTGATGTTGGACTGTATGAAACAAGCGTTAGTAAATTAATTTCCTCCTCACGAATCGTCTCAAGGTCCACATCTTCCATTTTGATTGGCACGCTGGGGTTTATTAAGAAGCTTGTTTGGTTCAAAAATGCACACATGCACCATGGCGAACCCAGCTGCGCACGTGCAGGTCGATGGGAGGATAAACGTGGAAGGGCAAAAACAATATTCAAACGATTGTACATTAGAGCCAGATGAATCGCTGTGGCCGCCCAAGAACTGAGCGAGAAAAACAACAACATATTTAGTATATTAAAAGATGCGTGGCGCGGGGTACTTCACATCTGTTGCCGCCCTGGAGACCGGGCGCCTGCGGGGACGAACCGTTATCAAATACAAACAAACGCAGTGGAAATCGGTCGGCTGGGGATCGCACTTTGAAATGTGAAACCAAATAAATTAGGCTCATAACGGCGGCGGACCTGCGCACATGTGCCAGGGAAGATAGAATTACGAGGCGGTGTGCAGTGTCAGTCTGAACCGGTCACCTGCAGGGATGAAAGAATATCAAAGCTAAAAGGCCGTATTTTGAGTTTTGCGGAGTGGCACGCGTGTGTAATCCAATAACGGCGGGCGATGGGATTCGTTTGTTTGCCGATCGGATAGCGGGACGGTGCCACGACGGCGCTCACGGCGGACAAACACAAGCAGTATCTTCTGAAGCGATTTGCAAACCACTAAACTGAAGGGATTTCAAGCAAAGCGCTTACGGTGTCAATTGTAAAGAAAAGAATCTCCACAATTGATCCACGCAAAGGAATTTGAGGATTACAGTACGAGTGTCGGTCGTATTTGGTTACGTGTTTGATAGTAATGAACGAGTAAAAATCTATCAACAGCATTTTTGGACGTTGAAACATATAGTCGGAAATATCTGAATTGTTACGTATAATTGTATTTTGTGTTCTCTGAAAGTTGCCCTTCGCTGATATACAACCCAGTTTGACTTTTTACTTACGACGCACTTATGTCTCTTATGTTTTCTTACGTAAAATGTATTCAAAGCTACATGTGACCTTCTGCCTTTGGTTTAGCACTCCATCTTCTGGCGGCAGAGGGAATTACCATGGTGAAATGAAAGCTCGGCCAGACGGTTCAACCCCACAAGTCCGAAGGTTCAGAAGTGCGAACCCCAAACCCAAACCCCTAATCTTCGGACTAGTGAACCTTTGGACTAGTGAACCTTCGGACTAGTGGACCTTCGCATTAGTGAACTTTCGGACTAGTGAACCACCACCGGCCAGACACACAAGTCTGGTGATGATTTATGGACTTAAAAACGGCACAGGAGCCTTCCAGATCTCTGCCTCTGACGTCATAAATCTGAGCTTGTAAACCGTGATGAATGACACACGCGTGAACAGAGCGAAATACAACTCATATATAACATTGTGCCCTGGTCAAAACATACTTTAAGTACTTTTTGCACAATACAAGTCCTTTAAGGGATTGATAAACCTTTTAACACACATTTTTCTTGAATAAAATCATCATAGAAACAACTGCCAGTGACACAATGTGGAGAACAAACAGCGGCCTGTGAAAAGACAGCTGTTTGTCCGTCACGGTTCAACGACGAGTGAGAGGAGGGTGTAATTTATTGTATTAACCTTTTTTGAACCAGGATGACAAGCCATTGAGACTGAGATCTTGTCAAGGGCGACCTGGGACTGTCAGTGCAAACTCAGAACTGGGTTCAGAGCCTTTTATGAAACGACAGCGCGATACGCTTTATCAAACGAGGCGTCCCCCCAAACCTCAATCTCCTAAAAACACGTTGCACGGAATTGCCAACCTACTTCCATTTCGTCCAACTCATAAATCACCTGTAATTTTTGACAAATAAGACGCGACTATAAATCTATTCAGCATATTTGTTGGATTTCCAGGCATTCGACGATCGAGTGGCTTTGACATTTCTGCCCCCGTTTCCCCGCTTTATGTCGCTTTTATTGGGCGTCTTATCTGCAGCGCCTCAGTATTTGGGCTGTTTTTTTTATCTCGCGCTTGTTTTTATCTGCGTTGCTTTTGTTCTTTTATCTCCAGCGCACTTTGTAATCTTGTTAGAAAAGGGGGGGGACTATATAAATAGAGTTTATCATTATTTAGCTGCGAGCGCTGTGGGCAAGCAGGCGGAAGTGTAAATAAATGTGATATACGGAGCGAGGAGAACGCACTGGTTCAGGAAATATTAGTCTGGAAAATAACTCTTCGCCGTTTGTGTCGGGGAAGACCTTTAAACGAGTGACGGGCAAAAGGTGGAGCGTTGCATGAGGAAATAACGTGAAAGGATTAGTATTATTGAACTGCAAATCTTTGGGTTGGGGATTAAGTGACCGTGAAGGATGATGTATTGATTAGAGTCCAAAAAGTAATACGAATGAAGTCTATTTACTGTTATTTATTCTCTCTACTCACTGTGCTGTATTTGAACATCTGTAATTAGTTTCTAGCTCTCGCAAACCTTTAGACAAAACATCCGCATGCATTCATTTCTGACTACATCCGGGTTTATGAGAAATTAAAGACTTTTAGATACTCCTGTAAAAAACTGTACTCTTGCTAAATGTACTCTATAATAATTGGGTAATTTAATGGTTTCCCATCTACCTGAACTCCTTGGTCAGTTGTTTAGTGCAAATTAAACAATGGCTGAGTCAAAACTCCTTGCAGCTAAATGCTGACAAAACAGAAACTCTGATTATTGCCCCTGATGATGCCATTCCAGGGATAAACCAGTACTTGGGTGTTTTAGGTCAGACTGCTAAACCAAGTCTTAGAAACTTGGGTGTTGTCTTTGACAAAGACATGTCTTTAGAGCACCACTCTAAACTGTTGACGAGGAACTGTTTCTTTCAGTTGAGGAAAATCTCTAAGCTCAGGAAAATGGTGTCTCAAAATGATCTGGAACTCATAATTCATGCATTTGTGTCTTCACGCTTAGACTATTGTAATAGTTTGTTTTCCTGTCTTAACAAGAAGGAACTCTCTCGTCTGCAGCTGGTCCAGAACTCTGCAGCGAGGATCTTAACCCGCACAAATAGAAGGGCCCACATTTCACCCATTCTTCTGGTCTAGGCCCTCATCTAGGCAGGCCCTCGTCCAGGCCCTCGTCTAGGTCCTGGTCTAGGTCCTGGTCTAGGTCCTGGTCTAGGTCTAGGTCCACGTCTAGGTCCACGTCTAGGTCCTGGTCTAGGTCCACGTCTAGGTCCACGTCTAGGTCCACGTCTAGGTCCACGTCTAGGTCCACGTCTAGGTCCACGTCTAGGTCCACGTCTAGGTCCTGGTCTAGGTCCTCGTCTAGGTCCTCGTCTAGGTCCACGTCTAGGTCCACGTCTAGGCCCTCGTCCAGGTCCTGGTCTAGGTCCTGGTCTAGGTCCACGTCTAGGCCCTGGTCTAGGCCCTGGTCTAGGTCCACGTCTAGGCCCTCGTCCAGGCCCTGGTCTAGGTCCTGGTCTAGGCCCTGGTCTAGGTCCTGGTCTAGGCCCTCGTCTAGGCCCTCGTCTAGGCCCTCGTCTAGGTCCTGGTCTAGGTCCACGTCTAGGCCCACGTCTAGGCCCTGGTCTAGGTCCTGGTCTAGGCCCACGTCTAGGCCCACGTCTAGGCCCTCGTCTAGGCCCTCGTCTAGGCCCACGTCTAGGCCCACGTCTAGGCCCACGTCTAGGCCCACGTCTAGGCCCACGTCTAGGCCCACGTCTAGGCCCACGTCTAGGCCCACGTCTAGGCCCACGTCTAGGCCCACGTCTAGGCCCACGTCTAGGCCCACGTCTAGGCCCACGTCTAGGCCCACGTCTAGGCCCACGTCTAGGCCCTGGTCTAAATAGTCACATTTTAATGAGGTCTGTTACACGTGTGAACAGACCCGTTTGCCTGAATATCTCGCGTTAAAGACACATTTCTGTCGTATCTCGTAGCAATCGGCCAAAGTTCTGTTCTATTCTTACAAACTTTGAGACTAGAATACAACATGTAAATAATGTGGATTATTGCCTTGTTATTTCTCATGCTGTATCGAGTCCAGTTCATTTGGTCTGACTCGTTGCCTGAAGACAAGAAGCCGTGTATTTCCACACAGCGAGAGAAAGACGTGCTCGGCGCTGCAGCAGATCTGACGGAGACGGAGCAAACGCGCAGCTGGATACAGTCGGATAATTGCCATTCTAACTGTACTCCTTGTAAATTCATACTTAATCTCACAGTTTTGCCTCGGGCTCCAATAACGTGTGTGGGCGGGAGACTTTCTTATGCATCTGGTGTTTTAGTCGGAGAGGACTCGAACCGCAGCCCGAACTGTCAGCTCTACTTCACTTTAACCAGGCATAGCTCACTTTCCTAATTTATTCTTTTAGTTGAGAGACATGTTTGCTCCAAAGGGCGATGCCCGTCAGGATGTTAGTGCTTTTTTGTTTGACACTCGACCTCGCCCAACGATTAGACGTTTAATTAGGCCTGATCACATCATCCATGGATCACTCATGTTACCCCGAGTTACGACAAATCCAACTGTTAAAGCAGGGCTATTCAACCTAAGGCCCGGGGGCCAAATCAGGCCCTCCAAGCAATTTAATCCGGCCCACAACCAATCGTCCAGATTAAACAAATTGTATTAATTGGTTTAATTCTGGGTTAGCAATAGTTTAGACCTGGTTTGTTCTTAGTTGGTCTAGGCCCTGGTCTAGGTCCTGGTCTAGGTCCTGGTCTAAGTCCTGGTCTAGGTCCTGGTCTAAGTCCTGGTCTAGGTCCTGGTCTAGGTCCTGGTCTAAGTCCTGGTCTAGGTCCTGGTCTAGGTCCTGGTCTAGGTCCTGGTCTAGGTCCTGGTCTAGGTCCTGGTCTAGGTCCTGGTCTAGGTCCTGGTCTAGGTCCTGGTCTAGGTCCTGTTTAGACCTGGTTTGTTTTTGGTTTAGTCCTTGATTAATTCTGCTTTAGACTGGTTTTGACTCTGGTTTAGTCCTGGCTCAAACCTGGTCGGTCCCAGTCTAGTCCTAGTTTAATTCTGGCTCTGTTCTGGATGGGCAATTTTGCAAAGCTGTGTTGGTAAAGCATTTTGTTATTTGTCAGTTATTGATGCCGTGTTGGGGATATTTTGAGCGACCCAAAATAACTTAACCTCCGGCCCAGAGACCATGGACCTCCAAAAAATCTGGCCCTCGGGAAAATGAATTTGAATATCCCTGTATTTAATGGAATACAGTGGGTATAACGTGAGATTTAGGCCACTACCTGGTTTCCTCCAAAGGTTTCCAGATTTAGCCATATCTTAACGAAGCTTTGACCTAAATGTGGTCGATGGGTTGGTGCGCGCTCTTGTCATAATTAGATATTTTGAGGGCTAATCCAGCTGCCGTATAGTTAAAAAATACATGTGACTGGCTTCGGAGTGCCTCAAATCTTCTTTGACCAGTCGAGTTGCTAAGCGATCGATAGCATGAGCACTGAATCTATTAATTATCCATTCTCGTCACCTGCTCATCTCCACGCTTACAGGAGTTTAATCCCACACTGTAAAATACTCCTGAGAAAGCCATAACATCACCATGGAGACATGAGGGTGGCAGACCTCCACTAGGAAAGTTAGTTGTTTTCTGTCTTTTGCGGTTTTTGAATTGAAAAAAAAAATTGAAAAAGAAAAGAAGAAGTGTTACATGGTGCACTTTTAAAATGGTTTAAATTAGTAAAAGTGCATGATCCTGATGTAAAATAGCCAGAGTAGTAATAATAGTAAGAGGTAAGACTCGCTTCTCCCTTTTATTGTTTTATACACCTGGTTGCCCCGGACGACGCCATTTTCTGTGTGGCCCTTTCTTTTTTCCCCCAGTCGTGTGTTTTGGCTGCCAATTTGGACACAAATAAGTTCTACAAATTTGTTTTGGAGCCACCCAGAGTGAGGCGCTTTGTTGACTTGTTGGTGCACATGAACATTGAACATTTTGCACAAATGAACAAACTTTGTATCATTGCTTCGGCGGCGTGACTTTTCTGTTGAAATTAATGTAATTTCATGTAAACGTGGGGCGGGATCAGGTCTAGAGTAAGCTGTTTATTTACTTTGCAGAGCGCTTATGTGATGTTTAGGGCTGCAACTAACATATTATGTTAGTTGCAGCCCTAAACCATTAAAATATTATTTTAATGGTTATTTTTCTCACTTTTGTGTTTTTTTTCCCGGTTAGTCAGTTATTTAATTGTACATTGAGCCTTTTTTTACATGAAAAGGTTGAAATATACTGACTGAATACTGCCAAATGGATAATATTTATGTATAAAGTCTCTTGACACTCTGGATATTTGAGGCAGTAGAAGTTTAGTTACTTTGCCGAGCGCTTGATGATTAGAGCTGCAACTAACAAATAATTGAGTGTTTTTTTTCACTATTAAGTTTTTGTTGTCGTTTTTTCCCTGTTAGTCAATAATTTCTATTGTATATTGAGCCTTTTTTACATGTTAAGGTTGAAATATTGTGACTGAATACTGCCAAATGGATAATATTTACGTATGAAGTGTATTATTTGTCCTGGAGTTGTGAGAGGCGGGAGAATCTGGATGTTTGAGGCAGTAGAAGTTTATTTACCATCAGTCTAGGACCCTGCGACTTGAATACTTGACATGTTGAGCTAGTATTTGTTACTCGAGCCAGAGGTTTAAATAGTAGTTCAGAAGGCCAGCGATGTACGATGAGAAGCGCGGAGCAAACAGCTTCTGCGTGACGAGTCGATAAAGAACTGATCGTGTTGAAGGACGAATTCGGTAAGTTTGTTTAAGCTAACCACACAGCGATAATAATGGTGGAAACGGAGGTGTCCCTAATATGCACACATTTCGACAACGTTAATGAAACTCAGACGTGTGTCCTTTCTTCCATCCATCCATCCATCCATTTTCTACCGCTTGTTCCCTTTCGGGGTCGCGGGTGACTGGAGCCTATCCCAGTGACTTCGGGCCTTAGGCGGGGTACACCCTGGACAGTGGCCAACTTGTCGCAGGTGTCCTTTCTTGTCACGATTAAAAAGGATCTTTTCGGAATACGTTTTATTGTGTGTAAAGTCCAGATAATGACTACAATTCGAATATCGCTGTATAAACACGACATTCGACTAGTTACAAAGAGTCCATTAATCACTGCTGTCCTGTGTTTGATACAGAATATAGAGTATACAGTAGTAAATAGTACCGGATACATATATTTGAATGGTCTAAAAAGGTTTGGGAATCAAAGCTCCCGCCGCTGCCACAACAAAAGTATTGAGTAGATATTTTGGGTTTTATTTCCGAGCAAAAGCTTCTTTGTGTGAACCTTTGACAAACTTTTGTGTGACTACTGCCCCCTGCTGTGCGCCTCCATTAAGATCCACATGCCCACCCCTGATGCCATGGATCTCTAATACGTTTGTCAAATTTCCGGGATTATTTATTTGCCGCGGAAAACGGAACAATTGCAGAGTTGAATGCAAAGATAATTGTGTGAGCCTGTGGCATTCACAAGCTCCATGCTTCATTTGTGTTTCCCACCAGAAGCCGCAGTGTCTCTACAACCAGAGTCTCTAATGACTGTTTCCCTAAATTATATCGGCGCTGCCCAGAAGGAGATACAAATAAAGACTTTTATTTTTGTATTAAAGACTATCTGTAATGTCCCCTGGTGCAACCCGGGCCAAAAAATAAATAAAATAAATAAATAAAATAGAACAATAAATACAATCCAGGACTAAATTAAATGGCTAAATTAAGGCAAGACACTGCAGGTGAATTGGAGAAACCATCTTAAATAAAATAAAAAACACTTTTGTTTGTATATCAAGGCATTTTAAGTGTAATAACTGAAAATATAAATCGGAAAAAAATTATAGAACATGGTTTAAAATGACTTAAAATTATTTGTAATGTCCCCTGCAGCAAGCTGGGCCAAAAATGAAAATAATTAATTAAATAAAACAACAAATAAATGAAATACACAAAATACATGAAATACATGAAATAAATCAATAATTAAAAACAATACATAAAACAATACATAGAATCCAGGACTAAATGAAATGGCTAAATTAAGGCAAGACACTGCAGGTGATTTAGAGAAACCATCTCATCTCGTATATCAAGGCATTTTAGGTTTAAGTCCAAGATTCTAGAGTTTGGTGTACTTTAAAAAGGATAATATTTAAGTTTCTGGGAGAGCAGTTTGCATCTGGAGAAAATGTGCAAAGTGAAATGGAATTATTCGACATATTTTCGGTGCAGATTGGACAATGTTGTCGTTTCCTGGTGAAAGCTTACATGTTGAGTGTTATTAGCATGTCGGTTGCTAAAACGCCCAATTCCAATGGGAAACAAAGGTGTTGATTAAGTCTACATTTTAAGCTTCTGTGCAAAAGAAAGTGTTAAAAACTGCACTATATTGATTCCAATGTAAACAAGAATTAAAAAATAATGAGCCTCTAACTATTATTGCATTAACTTACATTTTTTTATGGTTTTGTGTAAAGGTCGTTCTCGCTCGTCGCAATTCCGTCCTTTTTAGCCCATTTTACCATATTTTCTGGACTATAAATCGCACCGGAGTATAAGTCACACCAAAAATGCAAATGAAAAAAATGCATAAAGTCGCACTGGAGTATAAATCCCATTTTTTGGGGACATTTATTTGATAAAAACCAAGACCAAGAACAGACATTTCATCTTGAAATGCAGTTTAAAATAACAACAGATGAGAGAACATGGTGAATAGGTGTACGTATGCTAACGCTAACACCTTCAGCTACATGACGTATGCTAACGCTAACACCTTCAGCTACATGACGTATGCTAACGCTAACACCTTCAGCTACATGACGTATGCTAACGCTAACACCTTCAGCTACATGACGTATGCTAACGCTAACACCTTCAGCTACATGAGGCACAGACAGAACTGTGGTAAGTGTCTGGTATGTTCACGTAACATATGAACAGTTATTCAGATAACTATAGCATAAAGAACATGCTAACAAGTTTACCAAAGCATCAGTTTTACGCCAAATCACTAAATCCATTGAATTCTTCTTCCTCTGTGTCACTTCTAAACAACTCCACAAACTCCAGAGGAAGAGGAAGTGCAGATTCTTCTTCTGCGTCGCTTAGAGCCTAGAGCGCCCTCTTGTGGTTGTCAATGTGAAAATAACTAATAATATCAAACAGTCGCTCTGGAGTAGAAGTCGCACCCCAGCCAAAACTATGTAAAGACGGTAGTTTCGATGTGGACTTGGACTGGCCCCGTTTAGTCCCGCTCTACTGTTGTCCGGGTTCAGATCCTGGTTTAGTCCTGGTTCGGTCCCAGTTTTGATGTTTTGATGATTCGATGAACGTGCAAAAAGTGTGAGCGCCCCCTTTGGCCTCACCTCTGCACGCTCTCGGCCTCCGCGCGAAACGGAACTGCACCGTTAACCGTCGCTCTTTGGGGCGGGGGGAAAAAAGAATGAAAAATTGACGACATTGTGCGTCTGGGCCATTAAGTGCACAACATCTTCAGAAGGGGCAGTTTGAAAGAGGGAGAGGGCACCGGAGCCAGAGCACGCCGTGGAATAAATACATTCATTAAGAGAGAATTATGTGCTTAAGGCTTGCGCTGGTGTTGCTTTCAAGGGAGCCGGCAGCGTATAAATAAATACATCTAAAAAGGCACGCGGCGGGATCAAGACGTAACCTCTGAAACAATGAACTTGGCCATTATCTATTTGTGTGCGCGCGAGGTAAACAACATTTACTTACCATCATAAAAGAGGGACCGGTACTCCTCGTTTGAACGCCTTTAATATTAATGCATGCAAATGAATCGGGTTTGTTGTGGTCCGGGGACGCCGCGGTTTGTTTGGGGTTCGACGCGGACCGGAACACATTTGTTGGCCTTGGAAAATTAAAAAATGTTGAATAAAAACGACCTCCCGACTTCTTCCGTCTCAGCAGATTTGCGACTTTTGGCTTAATCCGACGATGCTTTTCACACGCCAAATTGTAGAGTCCTGCAAAGCGCTAATGTCGGTATATGAAGCCGTGTTGCCATGGAGATCGATTTACAATGAGACGTGAAAACAGCCTGTAAAATAATTGACTAAATAAAAGAGAATGTCTGTTTGAAGAAAGAGGGAACATCAAATGGACCATTTTAGCATAAAATGACTGAAGCCTCGTTGAACCTGCTGCATTTGTAAAAAGGGTGTGTTTATGCTAATTGGCATCACCCAATTGGTCAGTTATTAGTGTTCATATCTGGAGTTACATGGACTGTAGTGAAAGAAAAGCAGCAGGATCAAAGAGAGGTTTTGACATTTGGGACATTTAACAAAATATAAAACAATAACAGAAAATATAATATAAAACAGAAAAAGGATCAGAGAGAACACAGCAAAAATAGCAAATCACACGAAAAAGACCATGAAACTTTGTCAAATTTATTTTTTCCCCCGATTTTTTTCATTTTCCATATGTCAATGATTTCATAGAAACATTTTTAAAAATGCAAACCTCAACAGCAGTTATAGAGAAAGAGGTGCAGATGTTTTTGGTTTTTAAATGCCATGTTTTTTTTTTTCGGTTTTTTTGACAAACATGTGTTTGTTATATTGCACTGGTTTGTTTTAAAGGCAATTATTCACACAAAAAACTCAATCAAAAACTAAATAGAACTAACAAAAAAATAATAATAAAAATAATAATAAACCTACGACACCAGTATTTCCGATGTGTTTTGGTACGTCATGTTTTTGTTGATTCAATGTTTCATTGAATTTATTAATAAATACAAAAAATTAAAATAAAAAAAAAAATATTAGAGGAGCAGATATTTTAATGGAAGTGAACGTGGGCCAGATCTGAAGGAGCCGTACTCACTTCCTGCTCTGAACTGTCCACTCCTATAGTTATTAGTTATATAGTTAATTATTTCGACCGTAAAGCGAACAGATCCGTCGCTAATGAGACTTTGTTACAGCCCATGTGCGACAAGTCTCATCTTAAGGTTACGGTGCCACTTTATTAATCCCTTGTGAGGAAAATCTGTCCTCTGCCCATTCGGGAAACTCGTCCAGCGCGACGGTCGCCGCGGCGCTCGGGGACCAATCTCCAGCGCTCGGCTCTGGTCTTGGTCAGAACCTGCGCATGTTTGGGATTGATGGGGGGGGGGAACCAGAGCCCGGAGGAGGAGGAGAAAACATGTAAAGGAGTCAAACGCACGACCTTCTTGTTGTGAAGGGTGCGAGAAAACTGAGCCACTGAGCCCACGTTTTCTTTCTATAAACCACATTGTGAATATAAAGACAAGATGAGCGTGAAATGCAACTCTTTTGGTTTCTTTACACAGTCGAAACCAAACGCTCTGTCCATTTAAATAAAACGATGCGGCGGAAAAGATTTGTCCACGGAAAAAAACAACCAAATGGAGCCGGCGTCTGAATGCGAGCCGTGGGAGGGCGGCCGTGACAACGTGCGGACCAACAAATGAAAAATACCCCTTTGACTAAATTATTTACAAAGTGTTTCATGTCCAACTGTTTCGGCAGCGTGCGACAGAAAGTATGAAAAGAGCCTGTGTGTTGGTGTTGCCTTGTTTGAACCGGGCGGTCGTGTAAACTATTGGCAGCTTTTCTAGTATTGGATCTATAAATGATGGAGCTGTTCAGTGATTCTGGTCCTGAAATGACAAACACGCAGATGAACCATGGGGATTGTACCTGCATTTAATTAGAACGTTATTAAAAACCAAGGGGAAAATGTGGTGGGGCATCTGTGGTAAAAAAATTATATCAAAACGCTTCATAAACAATAGCAGCATGTTTAAATATATATTACTTCATTTTAAGTCCCATAGTACGGCATTTAAAGTGAAGCAAGCAAGTCATTTATCACAACTGGATTTTATGTAGGGCGTGTCTGCAAGTTCTAACACGCTGCACAGCAATAGTCTAAAAATATATATTATTTTTCAATCTTTTGACCATTGACACCCTGCAGGGCCTTGGTCATTATGTGATGAAATAAGTGAGAAAAAAAAAATCATCATCTATCTAAATCTATTACTTAAAACTGTAGTGAGCACAAAGTGTTATAAAAGTACAAAAAAAAATGAATAAATACTGATGTTACAAACTGACCTTTATTTATATCAGGCCCGTTATTTTAATTTCAGTTTAAGTGTGTGTGTGTGTGTGTGTGTGTGTACCTTGTCCAATTCATCAAAGTAATTGAAAATGTAATGTTTTAACTGACCAAGTTTTCACAAATGCAAACCCTAAAACAATACATAAAGTTGGAAGTAGAGTTTTGAATTTGATTGGCAATTATTCCCCCAAAAATAATGAAATGATGAGACAACAAGACAAGAGACAAGAATAAACCTAATTTTGAAGAAGAAAAAAAAAAGTGTGAAATTGTTTTTAAAAATCTTATCATCGGGCACCGGATCAACCCCAAAACAAATCTGAGATTCAATTTGGCAAAAACAAATAATTGAGATGACAGTACAATATGAGCCTTAATTAGTTTAACTCGACAGTGTCACATGCCATTTTCAGAAATAAAAAAAATATCATGATTTCAGCAGAGGTTCTTTTGTGCCGCTAAAATAGATGGCGGCGGCGATATCGACCGCGGCCGCTAATTAGCCAACCTCAATGTCAGTGCGTTTCTCCGGCATTAATGGAGCACTATTGTTTGGTTATTAATCTTAATTAGGATTTGTATGCATATGCGTATGTACACTTTGTTTGTTTTGGCACTTTTCACAGACGCAAGTGTAGTCTCAAAGTGCCTCGCAGTAAGAAAAAGACGACTTCAAATACAAATATGCGACAATATAAAGTCCAAAGTACGGAGAAGTATGAGCCGAGTGGCAGCGAGACACACGGGTGCTCCACTGAAAAATCAATCATTCTTTAAATGCGACATTTTCAAGTATTTTGTATTAAACCATACAATGAACATGTAAAATGTTGACCTTCTCATTTTAATTAATTTTGGAACCCTTTATGTACGATACAGGATTACTCACACATGCATGAATAAACCCCAATTAAGCTATTGATGAGGGGAAATAATTATATCATGGTTAAAAGTTGGTAAAAGTAGATTTCACTGGTTAGACCCAGTTCAAGGTTAATTATGCTTCTTTGTGTCAGAGATGTAATTTGGACCTGGCAAGTGGGTCTGGACCTGGCGAGTGGGTCTGGACTAGGACCGTGCAAGTGGGTCTGGACCAGGACCGTGCAAGTGGGTCTGGACCAGGACCGTGCAAGTGGGTCTGGACCAGGACCGTGCGAGTGGGTCTGGACCAGGACCGTGCGAGTGGGTCTGGACCAGGACCTTGCGAGTGTGTCTGGACCAGGACCTTGCGAGTGGGTCTGGACCAGGACCTGGCAAGTGGGTCTTGCTTTACTTGATTTGGCGAGTCTTTTCGGGTGGAGGGTCTGCCATCTGCTGGTTGAGATGTGCTTGGAACATCTCCAGTAATCAATATAATAAAAGCAACACTTTTATTGCTTAAAAATCCCTCGCAAAACACGGATTCTTCTTACGGGTCCACAGATCTGACCTGTGTGGCGTACCCCGCTCGTAAAGGCGGTAGAACCTTCGCACGGCGCGCTTTAAAACATACGTTGCATTCCGGGCACACATCACGCGAGCCAAATAAATGATGACGGTGTAAATGGCTTCCCCCCTGACGGTTGACCTTCACGGTTCGCCTTGCCTCGGCCATTCTGCGCCCACGCCGCCGACATAACGCCAAGGACACGTGGAAAATCATACGCTGAACCTGTAGAGTGTCCCCCCCCGTGATGCATGGCTCCTCTCGCCAGTCAAAGCCCACCTTTATTTAGAATTAACTCACAGTCTTATACTCGGAGATCCTTGGACTCCTTCCCTCCCTTTCCCCCCCCCCGATGGCACTAAATACGTTTTATCATACACTCAAAGCATATTTTAAAGTCAATGCGTTTTATTAGCCCCGGAGATGCAAATAATACATCATGGGGGAAGAGAATATGGGCCAGAATCTAAAGATGAATTTAATTTTAAGCTCTGTGCGGCGGGGGAAATTCAGTTGGAATAGTAAAAGTGTCCTATGCAAAAAGTCCTTTCTTTTCTTTTTTTTTGGGAACACAGAGAGAATCTTTGCAAGCAAAATGATGAAACACTCTCCATTAGAACAGCTTTGGTTAAATTGATTTTGTTCGCTATCTTGACTTTCTGTAAAAAAAAAGGTGAAGCGTGTCGTGTTTTTTTTGAGGAGATTGTGTGGATGAGCCTACTAATTTCTCCTATCGGGCCCACGCAGAAAGTAATGGAAGCTCTTAAGACGATCGCACTATTGAATTAAGTACTTAAAAGCACACTTGTGGTAGCGCACAAAAAGACAAAGTACAACACTGTTATTGCAGCGGTGTGAATGTAAACCTTGGCGTGTGGAATGATCGATTCGTTTGCACTTAAAAGTTTCAAGTCTAAACACGGACAAAACTTTACGGAGCCGTGTCGTGGCAGAATTCCCGGGTTCTACGAATTGAGAAAGGAACGCACCCCTGAGGCCAATTAATAAAGGTCAACGGCAAAAACTCTTCCTGAGTTGTAGAGTCCGTACGGCTTCGTTGATCCGGCTTGCTCGCACCATATGTGGGACTTAACAAAGTTCGCCATCGCCATGCCGGCTGAGATCCCGGAATGCGCTCTGGGCGAAGTCTCGAGGCACGGCGAAAAGACGACCGCGCCGAAGTGAAGAGAGTTTTGAAGAAGAGTTTGATGCGGAAATCGTCGGCGAATTGTGGTTGTCATGTGAAATGTGGTTGCTAGTGTGAAAATAACGACTAATATCACATAAGTCGCTCCAGAGTATAAGTCGCACCCCGGTCAAAACTATGTCAAAAGGACTTTTAATCCGGAAAATACAGTAATAATGATTTATTACACGCCGATTTATAAAGACTACACGCAGTCGCTTGTGCGTTTCCTCATTTATCTGTGCCGCTCGTTCGGTCGCATTCTTCTGACTGGTTAAAGAGCCGTCGTCTTATCTCGATCAGCAAATAAACCCGGTCTGGAGCAGATTATGAGTTCACGGCCTGTTGCCATAGAGATTTGTCCCGATAGAAAGTGAATCAGATTCGTCGTGCCAGGGTCCATCCCCAAGTTACCTCACCGACCCACTAATCCAGCGTCGTAGTACAGGCCTCGAGCAGACGCTACTTGCAGTTAATGTCGCATCCATCCATTTAAATGTGTTGACTGAAGTACATTTACTGACACGTTTGCGTTTAAATGGAGACAAGAAACAAGGAAATCCAGAGATGTCAAATAGAACGATTTGATCAACTATAAACTATAAAGCCCCATCATTTCCAAACAAGATTCAGAATTACACCAAAAACTGCCCATTTTCAAACACTGACTGCATCTTAAAAAATTCTCCTTCAGAAGTTTTGGTTGCAGAAAAGGACCGTCCAAATAAAACAAGCCAAACAACTTTCTAGTATCAACAAATCCTTACGGGGCTCTTTTAATTGGCCGGGAGAAGAAAAAGACGCCCGCCTAAATCAATAGCTCCTGGACGCACGCTCCCGCTAACCTGCCCAACGCAAATTGGGAAAGAAAGTAAGTGCGACAAAATCCAGGAGTCGCGAGAGGACGTTTCCTGAGTGGCAGCGGCGCCAACAACAAGGAACAACCGACGCTTGAAAATCATTAGGAATCAGCGGGAGACAAAGCACTGACAGGTGTTTATGCAAATGCTGAGCGAATCCCTAATGGGCGAGCAGCGGCGGCGGAGAGGATCGTGCAGGTACAGGATCGTCTGACTGTGTGTGCGAGTGTGTGAGCGTGTGTGTGTGTAAGTGTGTGTGTGTGTTCAGAATGTGCCGTGCTTAGGCCCAGTGGGGATGATGGTTATTACGACGATCGGCCCGTTTCCCGCCTCCGTGCAAACATACCGTGTGTTTGTGTTGGCACAGTGGGATCGCGAGGATAGTTTAAGTCAGGCAAGTGGAAGGAGAGGGGTCTCAAGGGCGAGTGGAGAAACTACTATTATTAATCAGATGAATGGGCTGCGGAGAGAAAGTAATAACTGAAAGATGTATTCTCGACACTTTGCCTGACACGGACGGACATTTTCGCCTCAAGGACTTAATTATATTGTGTTTTCTTAGTACATAACCATAAAAACGAACCATAACCAACCAAAACAAGCTGTAGAGGTGCAGCAGGACCCAGACGTCATGTTGTTTACTGTGTGCACTCACCAGACACATGCGCTTTCGGACGCAACTTATCGTTTTCTTAACTTATTAAAAGGTTACCGTTGAGCAAGCTTTTGGAGCAGATATTTGATATTCTAAACTAGGAAAAGCATGATACTGGGGAAGAGTTTGGAGAAGAGGAGAGGGACGTCAACGAGAGAGGTGAACGCACACATGAAAGTGGATTAAAAATGTATGTAGCACTGCGTACAGTTTGTGCGTCATAAAATTTAATGTTCACATGGTGCCTTTGTCTGCAATACTGCTTAATAAATAAATAAAGACAATAGTCATCTTTGCTATACAATATAATGACAAACAAATAATAAAAATACAGTGAATGTATTAAAAATTGCTAAAACAGTTGCAGATACATCTTAGTGGAGCAGGAGCAGAGCCAGACGTGGGGCAGAGCCAGACGTGGAGGAGGGAAGACGCTCGTAAATCAGCTCACACAGAGAGATCGTGGGCAGTGGGGAAAGTGATGACACAGCATTTCGAAGCTTAACATGTAGCTTACAATCCGACTCAAATTCACAGAAACGTGAATTTAGACGAGACAAAATGCAAAGATACGGACCATCAGCGTTTTATAACCTGCCACGCAATAAAATGAGACTTTCTATGTCCGCATCACTAGTGCTCGCCACAGATCTTAAATGTAACTTGAAGATACGCCAAAGTCACATGTCAGATTACGGAACAGAGCAATAAATGAGAGACCTTCACGAGAAAAGTTAGAATGCCTTTAAATCAGTCATTTGTTGATCACATAATCATATTTTTCTTTCATTTTGCAAGTTTCTCCTCTTCTGCTTTTTCTTTACAGTCGGCCCACATGACCTAAAAATATCCAGCATTATTGTGAGCGTAAACTCTGCTCTGGCCTCTCAACGTTGGGAAAAGCGCTTATAAACTCATTGTGGTTAGTAATAGCATGCTCAGAATAGATTAATAGCTGAGAATACCTCTGTTTTTTACATTTTAAGTCGATAACAACCAGGTTCAATTCTTTTACAATCAAGACCATTCAAAAACTCTTCACGAAAGGTCAAATTCTGTACCATTTGTGTGCTTTTTCCGTAGCAATACTGGCGTGACTGAGCATCCCGCTTCAGTACTAGTTCAAAAATCAATTAAGATCTTATTTTTCGACACTTTGTCCCTCGAAAAAAGAGAACAACGCGGTGAGAACTTTCTGCCGCCACGACTCCGGCTATTGCTCATCGAGTGACATCAATTAACAGGCGCTGTGATAAATATTCAAAGTCGCTTTCATATCCTGCCGTGGGAGAACAGAACGGCGCACATCGTGTTATAATGACACATTTACTTTGATGGCAAGCTGTCATTACACTGTTTGTTTCTCTATTTGGGCCCATTCAACATCTGCCGCCGAAAACCCGCGACATTCACCAAGTTTAGCGGGAGAAACGATCGCGGCGCAACTGTCGGGCTTGATAAGTGCCTGTTTCGGATGATTGGGCAGTCAAAATGATTTATGAAATGCTTAATTACATCGTCTCGGAAGTTGCTATATTTGTCAAGTCACCAGATGTTTCCCCCCCCTTAAAAATACTTTCCATCATCGCCTACTTTTGGGTTTGTTTACGAGGCTTTTTGAGGGCGCTATGTAAATCAGGAGTCCTTGATATTCTAGTAAAGTCGCCCTAGTTTAGAGCGAGACGCAGAATCGCAGTAGCAATCGAGTCTAATGAGTGTTTTCTGGATTTGCTGCGCGGCGACCTTGAGGGAAAGAAAAAAAACACACAACTTGTAAACTCTCCAGGCTGTAGTTGGACTGATGCATAAGAAGACAGGAGGAGGAGTACAAATCTAACTTATGGCCTTGTAAGAGAGAAAAGTTCAATCCCCAACTGCAAGTCTTGCTCTGGGTTGTGAGTGTGTAGCCGTTTTGTCAGTGTAAATGTGTTAAAGCTGCATAATGAAACTTTCCTGGAGCCGTTGCTGCTTTGCCTGGAATGTACACACTAGAAACCTGGGGGTGTGGCCAAAATTTGAGCAGTAACTCGGCCCGGCGACAACACCCGCGTGTGTCTCCATGGAGATAGACGGGTTTAATGCCATACTGCGGAACATCTCCAAGGAGAAGTCGCATTGCTGACACAGAAAAACGCAATGCCCAGAGGCAGAAATGATGCGGAGAAAAGGTGATCCAGCTATTGTCTCAATCTCAATCGATTAAAGGGGCGACCGTAAATGATTTTAAAAAATGTAAATAAAAACTGTTTATACAATGATAATGTATAGTGATGATACAGTATGTGACATTATGATGGTAAAAATAATACATTTTGCTCGTCCGTCTGCATTTGCAAATCTCACAATAAAAGGGAAAACATAAATAAAAGTAGTAGAACACCACTTGAAATGAAAACATTAAAAAGGCGGCAATACACTTTACAACTTAAAGACAAAGAGCTTTAAGTTCAATATCATGGTATATTGTATAAAAACAGAATGAATTTTCTTAAGACGTATACAAGTGTGGTGTATGTAAATATGGATACATTTTTAGATATATGATTAGTGTACACGTGGAGGAGAGACGTGTCACACAGACATTGTTTAAATCCAAGTTTAAGTCCAGTTTATGTTAATGAGCTGAGGCAAAATGAGGGTTAAACTTCAGCCCAAACCCTTTTGGTCTGTAAAATACAACTATGCACTTTTTTCTGTTTTTATTATTTCGACTCAGACCAGTTTTGTGTTGGTTCTCCTGTTGAATAAACCCAAATAAAACATTTTTTACAGCCAAGGTCAGTATTTCTACAGCGATAGCAAACTGTGCACTGTGATACAGACCTAAAACAAAGCCTCAAAGGCCGTACTGGAGCTCTGACACATATTCATGTGCAATTACTGTCGTGATCACATGCAATGGTATTTATGTATTTATTTCTTTATTTATTTGTCTATGGGAGTTTTTATTTATTTATAGGAGATCTTCTACTGAAAGTGTTTTTCAGACTTCCTATAAGTGATCTGTTCTTCTGTATCTACCTCTGTATCTACCTGCATTGCACCAATGAAATTTCCCCATGTGGGACAATAAAGGAATATCTTATCTGTCAAAGTTATGTCAAATGCATGTGAATGACTCACCGTGTTTACCCTCTGTGGTCACCGCTTCAAATGTGTTTCAACATGTGGCCCTGGGTGAAAAAGGTTTGGACTTTTTACCTAAAACATGCACAAATCTAATTTATTCTTCCAAACAGAACAAAGCCTGAAAGAGTACGAGGTAAACCCCTGAGAAATGAAGGCTGGGTCAAATGCAGAGGACAAAACATCTGAACATATTTACCTTAATGTACATTGAAAAGTATTGTGACTTGCCCTTTAAAGGCGGTATGGACGATTTTTCGGCGATTTGAGAACGCAGGTGGAAGTGCACATGCCACTCCCCCGTGTGGACTGATACAACACACACGTGCGTTTGTTTATTAGCGCAACGGATCACATCGCATCTCTTGTCTCCCGTAGATTTCTGTCCACTTCTGCGTCAGCTCGAACTGTCTTTCTCCGTCTTCATTTTGCCCCGTACACTGAGGGAACTATATTATGATAGATCCATGCGCTTAGGCACACGGAAACGTGAGGAGGAACCGCACGCGGCTGCAGGTGAGCGATAGGTGCGTTTTATGATTGATACGTGGCAGGACAAATGATTTATCCACGCCACGAGGAAATATGATACAAAATTTGCTGAAAAAAATCGTCCATACCACCTTTAATTACTGCCATATTGATATTATTTAGCTTTTTTCGCTTAATGGATTAGTCAAACTGTCAAAACAAAAAGACAAAACCAAGACTTATTTAGACGGAATAAGGACAACCATGAATAAATCCAGCCTTTTTAAAACCTGTCCATTTCTGTCAAATGAAAAACGCTGACGTTACTACGATAGCGACGCTTTCGGGAGCATCATACCAGCGATCACCGCCTCAAAAACGGGCTCAAACTTGAACTAAACCTGAACTAGAACAGGCCCAAACCGAGTCTACGTCAGGACTAAAGCCGGCCCCGGAGCCGCGCCGCTTAGAGACACACAAACTGTCGGACAATTCGCAACCTAACGCTCAAAGACCGATCGCGAATCCCCTCCATTTGAGAGGAACAAAGCGGCGCAGCCCACCGCGGCGAACCCTCCGTCAGATGTAATGAACGTGGATCAGAGCGGGAGCTTAATCCCGTGATGGACTCGCTCGGCCACGGCCCGCGCTCGAGGAAAACCTGTTTGTGCTACTGACTCACGGCGCTAATCAAATCAGGGCCGTGATTGGAGAGCCGGGCCGGTCGCTGTTTAGCCGATCATTAAGGTCAATAAACTCGGGGTATATTTAGCCCGTGTTCACTTGACTCTCTAATTCAATCCTCTGTGTTCGGAGAAGGTTCAGTGCAGCTTTTATTCCGTCAGGAGAGACGCAACAAATGGAGCGGTGGATTATTGGGTTATACAATTGTATCGCTTTGGGCCCGACGTTACAAGGGAGGCATGATCGTCTCCAAAAAAAACAACAACGTGCTACAACATAGACCCGATTCTGGAGTGGAATTAATTCGTGATGTCAGACGGTATCATCCTTTTACGATCTAAACCTTCAGCGATCGAAGGAGAAACGGGAGACGCCGACGCAGAAGCCGGACCGGGACGAGATTAGAGGGAGAACTCGCCGAAAAGGCTGGCCGACGCTCAGGGCCAGTCGCAGGGGGCGGAGTTTTAGAAGTGACGCTCGAACTGTGAAAAGTGAAAAGTGAAAAGCCGAGCGGAAAAGCACAGAAGAACCAGCGCCGACGTCAAATGAAAGATTGTGAAAGTGCAAAATGTTTAACTCTGCATCAGTTTATCTCCTGTCGACGTGTGATACCGTATTTTCCGGAGTATAAGTCGCACCAGCCATATAATGCTTAATAGAGAAGAAAAAAATATATATAAGTCGCACTGGAGTATGAAATGCAGTTGCAAGTGTGAAAATAACAAATAATACCGCATATAAGTCACTCCGGAGTATAAGTATACAAGTATAACTATCCCGGCCAAAACTATGAAAAAAGGTGCAACTTATAGTCCGGAAAATACGGTAAATAAACCCCAACACAAACACTGCACAGCCGACTTCATCTGATTTTAGCTATTATACTTTGTTTAGGACTTTTCTATTCACAATCTTCGAGGGGCTTTTTAACTGCACTACAGCGTCAACAGGAATAATACAAGTTTTGACATTTTTCTGCAGTTTGGAACATTTTACTAGACAGATGGAGAAAGGAAATTAACAAATACAAAATCGAATTTAGAAGGAAAAATTGACAATTTATTCCAGAATAGCACTGGGCGGTTTTGCATAAAAGAAAACAAATAGAGGCGACTGGAGGCAAACGTGGAAAGGGACAGAATGTGATTTCGGTGGAGAAACTTGGATTAACTTGAATATCACACATGAAAAATCAATGGCAAAATCAAAACACTCAACTACGTATAGCTGATATTTGAGCTTTGTTTAGAATATATTTACAATTGTATTTTAAGTGCATCAGTTGTGCAAATTATAATAGACATTTAGAACAATTTGATGACAGCAAAATCATGAGTTGTAGGTTTTACTGGACAAATACTTAAAGAAATATCGAACCCACAGTTTTTAATTCGATGTATTACACATATTACATACCTGACAGAGTACTATCTGTCATTTCTACCTGGGAATTTCAAAATGGGTGCTTATATTTTGTTTTAGAGGCTTAAAATCATTAGCCATTTGGATCACTCTGTTAACAAAGCTCTGAAGTGTCTGAATAACTTACCTTGAGCCTGTAGACGAAGAGGAGGAGATGGAGAGGCTGTGAAGTCTGACGGTTCTGCTGCTGTAGCGGGACTGAGGCGGGTCGTAGCTGAGAGAATGGAAAAAAAGGAAAAAATAAATAACACATACAACGATAGGTAGAGGAAGCTTGTGTTCTATCCAGTTGGTTAGCCTTATCTAGAAGCTGAACACAGTGGATGTCCAACTTTAAAAAGGAACTAAACAAGCTGAAAAACAAATAAACAACACTATTACAAGTAAAACAAGTAATTTTCTTGGCACTTTTTCAGCAAATAAGGTCTAAAAATTGCCGTGAGTGCCTCCATGTTGGTTATCTCTTGTTGCCCGTTGTCGTGGAACTGACATTTAGCGCCCTCTGGAGGCTATTGACACGATTGGAAGTAAAAAAGCTGCGCGAGGGCGACAGCCACTGGATCGCACGGAGCTGGACGCATCAGCTAAATTGTAACAGAAGGGTTTTCTCAACTCGAACAGCAAAACCGAACGACGAGCAGACGAATTGCGGTCTTCCCGGTCGAACTCGCGCTACAACCACCTCGTGTCCAGAGGGTTTTCTGTCCGCGCACTCCCTCATTCCGACAGAGTCCCTTTTTCACCTCCCGGTCACTGCCACGTTTGACTGATTCTCCAGAGGTTCATTCTGCCGGGCCCGGAGCAAACGTGTTCTAGATATATCGACTTCCGTGTTCTCCGTTCTTACACCGCGACTGATCACCGACTCTGGCACGAAACCCTTCCATCAACGGCTTCAAATAAACGGAGAGGACGCTGAGGTGGTCCATATCCAAGTATATGAGTCCACCTTGAGGAAACTGGCCGGTCGAAACACGAAACCACGAAAACGTCAGATCAGGCACCGGCGCTGTCCGCTTTTAATCGCACCTTATGAAGTGAAGAAAGGGAAACAAGTCCGAGCGCGTTTGTTATATTTGTCTTCTGTGTTACCTGCCAAGAGACGACAGATGGAAACCAACAGATGCTCATATGCACCGTCCCCATCAAGTGAATAAATACAGAAAATATACGGATGTTAAAAAGACACTCTACACGTTTTATCAGTCTGTTGCACGCAGTACTGTTCATAATGAGGAAATGTAAGTTGCAGTGGTAACTCGGAGACAAGGACCATGTTTAGGGACTAACTATTTATAACATCTTCCGAAAACCATAAATGTAATCGACACTCGAGCCAACTGGAACAGATTTAAATGCTGCGAGGGAACTATATTTTGAAGTGAAATGAAACGGCTGTTAAAATACAGATATATAGCATTTCATTCGATTCAAATGCAAACATTGTCATTTTTGATCACTTTCTTCGGCAGCCCAAGGACCTGTTGATAATCATAAGTTCTAGACGGTTCATTGTCGTTATTGATGTTCTCGGCCTCTGTAAAAAGCCTTTGCGCTTAATGTCTGTGCGTAATACAGATACATTTAGTGCAGCTGTGAATAATCAGTACTTTATTTATGGATTTATTTGAATTAGGGCAGTGCGTATGAATCAACGTGTCAGCAACAGCTTCAACGCAAATATGGCAGAGTCGGCACAAAAGCTGAATTCCATCTGTTATCCTAAGGCAGTAATAAAAACACACACTGAACATTAACTTAGACAACGGATTACTTGACATTACAAGACATTAAACTGAACAGACGGACACAGTGAGTCCACAAATCTGAGGCGTTACAGAGAAAATAGATTGAGAGTGAAAGCAGCAGTCAGAGGATGAAAGAGCTCAAGAAAGAAGCAGAAGATCACGCGTGGGTTTGTTTTATGTTGACGTTCTGACAGGTTCTAACAGTTTCTGACGTGCTCTGGCAGTAAGTTCTATCATTTTGTGTCACTGTCGGTGCTAAACTTATAGTCCTGTTCTTTTTTACGAATAAAAACCGTTAAGGGTGAAGGGGCGAGCCCGCTTAGAATGTAAAAAATGAGACAGGAACATAGAATAACTTTTAAAATCCAATATGTTACAATAAATAGTGGACGCTTGTGCACAAGACGACACGATTTAGTAGCTCTCTATCTTGTTTCCATAAATAATGATTCGCTTTTATGTGACGTCTTTTGCTGACCTGACTGGTGACCTCGCATCAAGGTGGGCAATATATTTACAAATTTAAATACTGCGAATGTTGTTTTGCAGTGTTGCAAAATTTGAATATTGAGTACTTTTCTGACTTTAAGCCGCTACTTTCCCCCCACGCTTTGAACCGTGCGGTTAAATTATGGATTTTTACTGGATAACGACCACCGGGGGGCCCTCTAGCAGGAAGCGTTTGACACACTGTAGAAGAAGACATTGGTGGAAAGTTTGAGTGTTTTATTACAATCAGACTCATATTCACAGAGAAATGAGTCTAATGAGGAAGTGAAGCTAGACGCGGCGAAACACAAAGACAGTTTAGCAGTTTAGAACCTGCTGCAGTGAAATTAGACTTTCTTGGCCCGACTTGACTCGTGCATCACATGGATCATATTTCTGTGTAAATATCTCATGGTAGAAAGTAACACTCACTCGATAAGTACGAGCTCAGGAGCAGATGAACCAGATATGAACCGGCGTGTGTGAATATCTCATGTTACAGCGTAAGCTCCTGTGGTTTGTTGACAGGTGCAGCCCGTATATGTACAATTTCTTGTTTCTTTGTAAATTTCGTCAGAGCAGCTTTTGTTTAGGAGCACTGTATAGCCCGAAAAGTACGGTATATCATTTATAGGAAAAACATTTCAGAATCTCAACACTCAACACTTTTAAAGACAAGTTTGAGCACATTTCTGTTGGACATAATGTACAAATTGTTAACACAAAAAAACAGAAATTCAAGGTTGCGCTATGTAATTCTTTTGGTAGAAGTTCCACAACCTGCAAAATTTCAGCTTTAAATGTTCTTATTTGTTCTCATGTTTTAGCAATAAAACAACTGTAATTAAATGACTTCAAGAAAGAGACAGTTACAATAATCGATCATATAATTAAAATACATTTTCAAGCATAAAATAATTGCTGTCCTACATTACTGGCAAAGCAATTACAACTGGACAAGATGAAAAAATAGGAGAAAGAACACATTTTCCCAGAATTCCCTGTCAATAATGAGAAAAAAACATCTGCTTAACCATAAATAACAGCCTTCCTTCTTTATTAGACCAGCCCAGCGTTCTAAACTCCTCCACATCTCACTGGAAAAGGCCAATTGGTCCGATCGACTGCTCACAACAAAGCTGCTCTCTACATAGATTCCAGTAGGCCCTGTGGCGCAGCTCCACCGCGGCACCGGCACAAGCCTGTTCAGTCGGAGGTTAAAGCAGAAATCGGTGAGTTAAGGAGGGCCACTCTGCTCCGCGCTGACCCTTTGGCTCGGGTATTGATCTGCGCCGACCAGTTAACTCTTGGCCGCACACTGAAGAGAGGTGAAGCGAGAGGACACCCCTGCCGCGACCCAAACACAATCGCCGTCCCCCCACCAAATAAAAGGCTGCTTTGGGTTTTTACTGTCAACATTTGTCGCCGAGAGAAGAATCGGATCATGTCAGCAAAGGAAATCGATGAGCTCTGGCAGTGTGTTTTATATAGGAAATACTCGCTCAAAGGGACCATTATGCGGGTTTGTATGGTACGGCACTGTATACAATATGTTTTTCTTTCATTCTCGGGGTCAGAGTCATGTCAGCAGAAGACAAATCCTACGTCACGTCCTTGGCAATGCCAGACGCCATTTTATTGAAGGGACAAACTACAATGGAAAGTAATAAGCGACTACACGTCAATCAAATTCAACAGAATGAATGACAACAAAACGACAATAGAATTAAACACAAGGAACCGCTAAAACCTAAAGACGTGGGCTTCTATTCTACTCTCCTGAAGTAATTTGCTTGTGTCATATGGTCAGATTATTTATTTTCCTGCTTGCTTTCCTGTGGACTGCGCTAATGTTTGCATATGGCAGATGCCCGACCCCGAGAACAGTGACATCTCACCGTAAAACAATGAAAAGAAGAACCATATATGTATCACAAAATAGTGCATGAATGTAGGCTGGGATAGGGGATAGGTGAGAACAGGATTTTTCCAAGTGTTCAATACTGACAATACATGTGTTCGCGGTGACGTCATACATCCGGGATTTCCCCATAGCGGCCATTTTGAAAGGGGCACCCGATATACTAGCAACCAACACGACTGCATCCTTTTCTACGGCATAATGAGCCACGAATACTTTGATTCTTTAGACGATAACGGCAAACTAAGGTACACAACAAAGCTCTCATTCCTTGGTCTGACAACAGAGTGATGTCCTTACAGAACACAGGTTTTTGGCATTTTGGCCTCATATATCGTGGATATCGTATGTTGTAGACGTGCTGTCGCGCCCCTTTCAAAATGGCGGACTCGGTTGCGACTGTACAAGTTCCCGGATGTGCGAACGCATGTATACAGGAAACTCTTGGCTCGATGACTATTATACTATTCAATCTAATGTTAAGAAATAATAATAATACATAAATGAATACAATGCATATGCTTACAGTGTTGGTGTACCGCAGTGGCCTGTTGCTAGAATCTGGTTGAACATCCACTGATTTGGAGTAACTTCTGAGATGACAAATGAGTAACTTCAGGTTCTCCTTGTTGCTTGAACCTGGACGTGAACCTTCTCTGTCGACTCGGAGTGAAACCTGAGTGAACCCGAGCCACTGATGAAGCAGCTGCTGCAGCACAGATTGGCCAATAGGAGTCAGGCGAGAGGAAAGGGGGGCGGGGCTATCTCAGGAGCACAGGTGACTTAGAACAGCAGAAAAAAAAAGAGTAACCACCTTTCTTTTTGTATTAAGTTCACACAAACAGTGAAATCTCAACTATTTAATTTGCCATTTTAAAGATAACCAAATCATACTTTTGATGCATACTTTCAATAGGACTAATGCCTTTATGAATGAAAATACACATGTTCAAATGTATAAACGGCACGTACATAGTGTGCATCAAAACGTTTTACTAGGATATTTAATAAATGAATTCATAGAAATAAGTGAGATCTTGGTCCAAAGGTTTAAGTTGTGCTCAAAGCTGGTTTGGAGTTAGAAATATCACTATGGGCCATGTTGACATTTCTAACTCTAAACCAGATCTTACACTGAGCCAGAGCAGGAGCCTGTCACACTGAGCTAAACCAAATGCCTTTTCAGTGACAGAAAACTCTTGAGTTTGCTCCAACTAAACATTAACTTAACCCAAACCGAGCCTCGTTTCGGACAGTTTCAGAAGTAGTTACGACCAGAGATTATGGAGTGAACGAATAATAACTCAAGTTTAACAGCTTTGACACACTATTCCTTTCAAACTCTTCAAATCTCCACTCCTCTTTTCTCTTTCCTTTTCAGAGTCCCGTTGATTTGAGAGTCTGTTTTTTTTTTCCCCGTCTTCGCTGCATACCACACGGAACTGTTGGATGTAGCAGTAGGTGTTCAGACTCGTGTAAGACATGGAATAGAAAGTGCTCAGCTGCAGAGGCGCACTGTGAGGAAGTGCAGCGCTGCTTTGAGCACAGCGGGTCTGACTGAGGAGAGTTGGAGCAGTTTGCTGACAACTTCACTCGACGTACTGAACACGGAAAAGCATGCGCGGATTAATAATGCATCGTCCAAGGGGCCTCGCGATCGATTGTGCTAGCAAAGTAGCGATCAGCCGGAATAATGCATGTGTTTGGACAAGTTTGCGTTTCGTAATGGGTCTATAGACACAACAAAAACTGGTAAAAATATTCTTCTTTTAGTTACTTACTTACAACACTATGAATACCTTTATCTTGTGACTGGGAAAGAGTTGAATTCTAAAGGAAAATATTGTAAAAAAAAAAAAAAAAAAAATCAGATAGATTAAAGGGTTTAATAATGGTATTTTAGATTTGTGGTCCTGATAATGCAGACATGTTTTTTTCCTGAAATATGAAAATTAATATTCTCCCTAAAAGCACTGCCCTGGTATGTATTTTATGCAGAATTAGAATGTTTGTGTGTCAATATAGACCAAGCTATTTACGACGATTTTCACAACGATTACTATAAAAGACAATGTTTTCAAAAATGTGTTTTTTAGAATTATTTTCCACTTTTTAGGGTAGAACAGGAGCATTAGATAAAGTACAAATATTGAAAAAGTCCAATTATCGAAGTATTCAAGAGAAAAAAAGTCGAGCTCTTTATTAGTTTGTTTGAGTCCTTTAGTAGAATCTTACACTCACAACATGGCCGCTGTTGATGACTCTGAGGGTAAAACAAGTGTTGTACCTGAGACGTGTGATGAACAAAGTTAGAAATGCACAAATTACTTTGATGCTTCATTGGTAAACAAATAACTAACTTTTTCCTTCATCACAAACGTCGTCCTCAACTTTTAGACTCAACAAAAGTATTTCCCGTCACAAACAGTATATATATCGCCGCATTTCCATTTTGCAGCTACTTAATAAGTCTGTGGCATTTCCCTTTCCCGAAGTCCATCTACTGCGCTGACATTTTCATATTATATAGATTCTTATGATAAAATTTGCCAACCTCAGCGACTAGCAATTACCACGCTGTGCATTTTCTGCCGCGGCCTCTTACGCTACAAATATTTCATTAGGCTTATCTATTCTGGAAATCAATAACATGTCCCCTGTTTTTGATGCATGTTTTAGAGAGCCGAGGTAGATCCCTGGACTTTGCATTTTAAAAAACGTCTTCGATAAGCAGCAAAGCACAACGGAGTCAATAGTAATACATCCGGATTGTGCTGCAGTGGTTTTCCTTGTTACTATGCATCAAACGCGAGCATCGGCGTTCCTTTTGGGAGACGCTATAGCCTGAGGCCGCGTTGTGAGTGTTGTTTTTCTTTCTAATTTCATTCCCAGTAAAGCATTTCATTTCCAAAGCTCTTTTATTTCAGTACATCTGTGTACTTCTGAAGCCACAACTGCAGATTCAGACGTTTGTACAAGGCAAGGTGGGCGACGAGACCTTCTGAAGCGTCGTTTGCCTCCCAGCAATCTCGAAAAGACGTGGCCTGAGTAGAACTTCTTCTCGGAGGCGATTATGTGCTACGGCGCCCCTGCGAGGTTCCGTTACCCACGATTTGTCGAGTCACAGCTCCAAACACCCATTTTCGCTTACGATGAACTTTACAACAGCCAATCAGAGTGTTCCGACAGCGCAAAACTGTAGAAATAGCGCAGAGGACACCAACCTTTTCATTAAACGTCCACGCTACAAAGGGTCCTTGCGTTTCTTCTTTTTGTTTGATTTTCTTCTGCACACGGAAGACTTGAAATATCCTTTTTAACCAGAAATAAATAATATTCCCGCAATCATGTTTTAATTGGGTTTTACTTTCACTTTCTATCAGTCGGGAATTGGTGTTAGCAGTCCATCTACGGCGGCAGGAAACAACAAAAGCTAGCTTGCCCGACATGCTAATGTAAGCACGCCGTTGTGGTCAATGTATGGGTTTAGGAGACCTACGGGATCTTTACTTTAGATCAATCCTGGGAAATTAGAAACCGGGTGTTTTAGTGAGGCTCAGATAATAAACAGAAGAAGAAATCAACTTCAAAACAGGGGCTTTTGTGACTTTTCTGGTTTTGAGTCCACAAACAAGATTGTCTCCATGTCATTGTTTTGCCTGGAATGTTCCACAGTATGGCATTAAACCTCTCCACCTTGTCTGACCTGTAACTTGGCCTGGTGACATCACTTTGCCCGAGAAACATTCAAGACAAAGTAGTAGTAGAAAAGTAACACCAACCTTTTCATTCAACGCCAACGCAACAAAGGTTCCTCGCGCTTCTTCTTTTTGTTCTGTCTTTTGATGCCGCCTTGAATCCCCGTGTTGTTTTTAGACCCCACACCCATGCGAGGGCGGGACAAACAACGGCCTTGTGCCTGTGGTCTTAGTGTCACGTTTTAAGAAAATCTAAAAATCCTCAAGTGAGCCACAGCGCTCATTCTAATTCGCTCGGACGCATCTCGATAGCCTCATTAGCTACTGCATTGTTCATCTAATGACATTACGCAAATCGTCTTTCCACCCAGAATGTCAGAATAAGTTCAGTTCCTGGGAGGGATATGAAAATGACTTAATAGGCGCTACAAAAGTGCGAGCGTAATTGTAATCGTTAGAAACAAAAAAAAACATAGTCGAGAGGCTTCAAAGAGTTATTTATGTCCGGCGAACGAAACGGAGACGCTCCACTCTGCACGGCTGACAAAAAACCCCAGTCGTTCTGTGCTTGATCAAAGACGGGAGCAGATTTTACAGTGACAGAGGATAGAGCGGAGGCGCTAACAATACCTGGCGAAAATAAATATGTGAATGAACAAATATAGATTTGATTTTGAGAAGAAGAGAGCTGGGTCAGAGCAGGAGGCTGGTGTTGACAGAAAGTGATCGTAAATGCAGAGACAATGCAAAGACTCACTACACCAGGCATGTCCAAACTAAGGCCCGGGGGCCAAATGCGGCCCTCAGACCATTTTTTGTCGGCCCTCCGGCTTCATGTTAAGTTGGTCCAAACAACAAAAAGTAGAAGTTTTTACAGTAAAATTTGAGAGATTGAAGCATTTCGATGTTATACCAACATAATATTAATGTTCCAAGTATTATTAAAGGTGTGGAGGTGTGATCAAAAATATGTAAAATGCAAAAAATTTACATTTTCGGGTTGTTTGTGGCCCTCTGCTCCATTTAAGTTTCAAAATGGGGCCCTCTGTGAAAAAAAGTTTGGACACCCCTGCACTACACAATGTATTTACAAATATGTTTAGTTCAGCTGTAGGTAAAGTCTACAGGTCCCATATTGTGTAAAATATCCTTTTTCACTAAGGAATAAATAACATGCAAGCACGCCGTTGTGATGAATGTGAATCGACGGCAGAAATTATCAGAGCGAGTCTGGTGATGATGTTTGGGTTTAGGAGATCTTTACCTTAGACAAATCCTGGGAAATTAGAAACCAGTGTTTTAGTGAGGCTCAGAGAAACAAGCTCAATAAAACAAGTGCAACTAACACTAAATACGACTCTTATGTCTTTGACGAGGGAACAATGTTTTAGCAGTTAAAAGCTCAAAAATGTTAACCGTTATTCAGTCAAATAAAAAGCCAGATAATAAACAAAAGAAGAAAACTTCAAAACACCAGTTCATTTAGCTTAAAGGGGTACTTTAACAAGAACACAACAAGCTTGTCTCCACGTCATTGTTTTGCCTGGAATGTTCCACAGTATGGCGTTAAACTTTTCCACCTTGTCTGACCTGTCACTTGGCCTGGTGACATATCACTTTACCTGAGAAACATTCCAGACAAAGTAGTAGAAAAGTCACACCGTACACATTAAGGAAACAAACTGTACTCATGTGTGGCTGCTGCATCGTATCAGCTGGTTCTCCCCAGGGGTGCGTGTTATCTCCACTCTTATTCATTCTGTACACACATTCAGGAGGCTAGTTTTTGGGTCAAACGTTCTGATGACACTTCTCAGCTGACTGGAAACTGAGCATGGGAGAGTGCTCACTGACTCTATTACTTACCTCAAGGGCAACCTGCAGGAGCAGTGCTTTCCTTTATTTGCTGGTTAACTCCATTGTTAAAATCACAGGAGTGCAGCAGAGTGACTGGGCATCTTTCTGTAATGCACAGATCTTACAAAAAGCCTGTTATTCTTAGCTCAAAATAAAAGTCTTTTTTTACTGCCCTCAGGCTGTCACTCTGTTGCTACTTATTCAAAGGCAAATAGATCTGAACTCTTTCTTCCCTACTTCTATTTTCCTTTTAAATTCAGACTCTAAGTGATAATGTAATGTCTTTTTTATTGTGTGCTCTTTACTGACCTCGACGCTGCTCCACTGTGTATGTTTTTGCCGCATGTTTGGCTGTTCGCTCTGTGCCCTTTTAATAATAATTGCCCCTGGTCGTATTTATGAATCTAAAGTTGTCAAGATCCGACTCTGAATTTACAGTAGCAAAGATAAAACTTAAAAACCGATTCAGAGGATGAGAGAAGCTTGTTGAAAATGTTGTTCAGCGTGTGTCGTTTTCCCAGGCTTCCTACAGCTGATGCCTGGGGCTGTCAACAGGAGGCGCCGTCCTGGGACCACTCTGTCAAACTGCCCCCTCCCCCGCGGGACAGAGGTGTTATTAATGTAATATAACACATTTACCACCTGAGGGAGAAGAGGAGGAAGAGGCAGCTGCACAGACACAAAGAGGTGACTCGCACAGGACTGACACATATACTTTCTCTTCTCCTGAAAGTTTCGAAACTATTTGTGTCACGTCGGTAATACATCATGTTTACAGAGACAAGCAGGCAGCGCCACGAAGCAAGGTCACCGCTCATAGTAAAGCCATGTTCACACGGGATTATTTCTGTTTATGGACCAGTGGGAGACTGTCCATGTCTATGTCTAAACTCAGAGGTCTTCACGTAACGCTCATGTCTGCGACTTTGGCTGTTTTTATTACGTGCGTTGATGATAAATCAATTCAAATAATAATCAATTTTACGTACCATGTTTTCCGGACTATAAGTTGCACTGGAGTATAAGTCGCGCCAGCTAAAGAATGCATAATAGAGAAGAAAAAAACATATATAAGTGGCACTGGAGTATGAGTTGCATTTTTTGGGGAGATGTATTTGATAAAAATCCAAGACCAAAAACAGACATTTCATCTTGAAATGCAGTTTAAAATAATAACAGCTTAGAGAACATGGTGAATAAGTGTACGTATGCTAACGCTAACACCTTCAGCTACATGATGTATGCTAACGCTAACAGCTTCAGCTACATGAGGCACAGACAGAACTGTGGTAAGTGTCTGGTATGTTAACGTAACATATGAACAGTTATTCAGATAACTATAGCATAAAGAACATGCTAACAAGTTTACCAAAGCATCAGTTTTACCCCAAATCACTAAATCCATTGAATTCTTCTTCCTCTGTGTCACTTCTAAACAACTCCACAAACTCCAGAGGAAGAGGAAGTGCAGATTCTTCTTCTGCATCGCTTAGAGCCTAGAGCGCCCTCTTGTGGTTGTAAGAGTGAAAATAACGGATAATATCACATATAAGTCGCTCTGGAGTATAAGTCGCACCCCGGACAAAACTATGAAAAAAAGGTGCAATTTATAGTCCGGAAAATACGGCTCTGACAATGTGCTGAATGTCCAGCACTCTCTCTCATCCCCATTTCATGCTTATCTTGTCAAATGAAACCTATAAGCTAGTCTTTAATGTGATTTCGAGGGTTGATTGAACTGAAACCATCCATTTTGTGTCCATATCTAAATTATTATATTCCAACCACAAACCATTCACCTCTTTTTCTATAGTCAGAAGTAAAAATAAATAAATAATGTTCAATAAAAACGTTAACAAAGAATATCTACATATGTACGTATATATCATTTTAAAAAGGTTGTTGGTTTTTCTGCTTTAGGTGCAACGTTTGGATTGAAGGGTTGTGTCAGCATGAAACGATTTAAAGAGTTTCATAAGTTTCAGTAAGAAATGTGTGTTCATTTTGATTGCCATAAAGTGGTAAAGATCAACTACAGTAAAAGTAAAGCTCTGTAACACTAAAAAAACAAGCCTACTATAGACGAAACACTAGCAAATTAATTAAAAGGTTTTCATGTGAGTATACGACTACCATTTCAGCAATAAAGTCCGTTAAAACAAATATATTTCTGACAAAAACGTTGTGGGGTAATGTCAATATTACAGACCTGACACAAATCCAACAAGAGGGCTTAAGAATACAGGATTCAAGGTGTTTTCAAGCATCAAAATATCTGTAATTAAATAAATGCTAGCCATGTCATACAGTGGAACATTCTAGACACAAACAGTTACACAAACAGTTGCACGTCGCCTGCCACAAATGTCACATGGCGCTGCTCGAAGCGGAAAATAAAGAAAAAAAATCAAACCCTGGATACCAAATTGAGCTGATGCATGTGTATCTACGGCCGCGACGGACTGAAAATGAGTCATGTTGAAACCGGCGGTTCTGATTCACCGCCGCCGTGAAGAAAAGCAATAAGCCTTTGGTTAAAGTCATGCGAAAGCAATCAACAAGTGTGGCTCTGTAATCAGGGTTAAACCGGGTCTGAGAGGAAAGAAACACATGGCTGCAAATGGGACTCGATACTGTTTTTGAAGAGCGCTCGAACTGAACTCGACTGGCGTTTTGTGTTTTAAAAGCACGTTATACAAAAGGTTTATGCTCGGGAGAGTTCTGGAGGAATTCACCTCTATTTTAAAGGCGCAGTAAAACTTTGCCACGTTGTTGCAGAGAGAAGTTATTGCTCAGTTCAGCTCAGTTCAGCCAATTATGTATTTATCTCCACGGCGACACACTGAGGCACTATTTCTTATGCAATGAAAAAATGTAAAGATCAACTGAACTGAATGTATTAGGACTAGTTCGCTGCCAAATTAATACATTTCCTTAGATGGAGACAATCTAGTCGTAAGGACCAAAAAAATAACAATCGTGACAATTTTAAAAGCAAAATTAAGTACCGTATTTTCCGAACTATAAGTTGCACCTTTTTTCATAGTTTGGCCGAGGTGCGACTTATACTCCAGTTGGTTGAAATATGTGCGATTTATATGTGATATAATTTGTTATTTTCATACTGACAACTGCATTTCCCAATGACAACCACAATATATTGTGACTCATAGAAAACCTTTCCGATTCTCTCATGACCCTATTTGGAATTGGCATTTACGTTGTTTTAACACAATCTAGGTCGTTCTATTGCCAACTGAAACCCCTAATTCATTCAGGAGCTCTCCGTGGTAGAAACGCTTTCAAAGGTTTCATCCGGACAGTTTCAGAAGACAGAAGACAGTATCTGCTGGAAATGGTCAGAACAGCAGCCTACATACTTCTACATTTATATATATACACTTCTACTACTGACACTTGCCCTGGCCTTAACTTTACAAGTCTGACAATGTCACTCTGGCAGCTTGGGTCGTTAAGGCCTTATGAGCCTTCAGAGCTGTCAAGCATTTCATAAGCATTTGACCGGTTTGATTTCTGCCAAGGTGCAAAGAGGTTATTGTAAACTGAGGGGAGGTTGTATCTCAGACCACCATTAAAGAAGAGCTTTCTTTCCCAATAAAAAAAACCCTCACCCTTCACTCCTCTTGCGAAACATCACTTCTACCTACTTAAAACTATCTCCTTTTTTGGATTTCATTTTTTTCAGAGGTTTTTTCATATACAAAACACAAAAGAATGGAAACCTTCAGACTTAATTTGGAAAAGGACAAATTTGACAAGAGTTAAATTGGACTATTTTCATTTAATGTGCCGTGATTTTGTTTGCATTCATGTCCAGTTGATGACTACTTGTGTTTTCATGTAATTTAATCTCTGGTCGTTATGTGCCCTGTTCATTTTGTGTCATGTTTTACCATTTGCTTATAAAACTGGAAAAAATTCAATATAAAAAGAAAAAAACCACACACGCACACAGAAGGAACACAAAACAAGACACAAAGAGATCTCAAACAAACAAACAAATGATATAACCAGTCCTAAACTTAAAGTCCGACAGTTTTCCCATTTGGTCCAAAATCTAACAAATTTGTCCATTTTCCAATTTAGTCCAAACGTCATCTCAATGTTTCAAATGTCAGTTATAATGTCGGTCCAGCCTCTGATCGTCGGTTGGGTTTGAGTCATCCAGAAGAATGTTCCGAACGTATCCATCCTTTGAATCCACGGCTGGAGTTTTGAGCGGCATGTCGCGCTTTACTGATCCCAGTCCAATATTTCCAGCGCAACAGCGTATCCTGGCAACCACGGCGTCTCCAACTGTTGGCATTTCCTTGCGAATGGTGAGCAGTTTGACTTTTGAAAAATGGCCATACATTTTCCCACGCTTTGTCTGTCAAAACAAAACAACCTTCTCCTTTCCCATTGACATTTGATATTTATAGCAGAATGGCTGTCCAGATTATGAAAGCATTTATATATTTGAGATATTATTCCTCTTGAAAGTTCAGATTTATTTGCCGTAAAAAAAAAATCAGTCAGAGAGCCATTTCCAGATTGAAAATGACTTATTGGTTTCTAAAACAGTTTTCCGTGCATATAACTGATGAAAATAGAGTGTTTATTTTTCCATTATTATTATTATTAGTATTATCTTGTCTTACGCTGTTTTTTATTTATTTTATATATTATTTATTTATTTATTTTTATCTTTATTTATTTTTTTATTTTTCTCCTCCATCCTTTGTTGGGAAATGGGAGGTTTTGTCTATAGGAGTTTTTGTTTATAAGAGTTCTTCTAATAAGAGTGTTTTTTTAAACTTCCTATAATCTGTTATGTCCTTTTCCTCTGTCTCTACCTGCGTTGTAACAATGAAATTTCCCCATGTGTGGACAATAAAGGATTATCTTATCTTATCTTACCTCTCTATATTTTGCTATTGCTGTATTTATTTGTTCTTCACATGACCGCGGGCTTTAAATGCCCCGTTGCGGTTGCAGTACCGGCTCGCTACCACCGGAGTAGAGCATCTTGAAGTTCATCTCGGAAGTGGGTGAAGTTTCTCCTCGAGTCGGGCCATGTTCCCCCGTAATTACACACATTTGTCTTGTGCTAGCCGCCTGCTTCGCTAATCAGTTTGTCAAAGTCGGCCAGGAATCTCTGTCCAAACACACTCTCTCACTGCCTACACTGTAAAACACACAGAGATTCATCAGCAAACATTTGAACTGGAGATGTAATTATGTATACCCCGAGTACACGTTTAAATTGTACTGCAAATACTCGGAACATTAGAAAACACGACGGTTCTTTTGTCAGCCATTAGGTTTATTATGCTAATTCATACACTAAATCATACTTATAAACTTGACTTGAATTAGAAAAATATACGCAACCATATAAATATATACGCAACCAGGCCAAGTTACAGGTCAGATCTGTCGACAGGAGACTCATGGTAAGAATGCATTTGTTCTTTTTTTAAATGAATAAATTACAGATATACTGTAAGTTTAATGCCACACTGCGGAACATTCTAAGCAAAGCAATAACATCTTCTATATATATTTTTTTGTATTAATCCTGAAGGAAATTCATGCACCAGAGAAGCCATTTTTAAAGAAGTCATATTAAAACCTTTAAAAGACAACATTTTACATTAACAGTATGTAACTTTCTGGAGGTGGCACATCACCATGGAAACAAGCATTGATTCTCCAGACCACGTACGAGTCAGGTTTGTGGAGGTGCCAACCCTCACACAATAAGTATGCATGTTTTTTAGGTGCAATAAAACATCCAAAAACAATAACATGCTTTTATCCTAATCCATTTTTGGCTAAACTTTACGTACTGGGGCTTTAATATAAACTTCTCCTGCACGTACAAATACAACATCAGATAAAGTTACACCACAGCTTTAGCTAAACATAAATATTGCGCCATTTCTCTTGAATTTCATATTTCAGTATAAACCCTGGACGGATGTGTTCAGAATGACACTGTTGTTTGTACAGTATATTCAAAATGCCCATATTTGTACTTTTTACTGCATATTTTGAAACATTCTGCCATCATAACCTAAATAAGAAACATTTTGATGCTTTGAATGTTACACGACTTATTCAAGGCGTGGTCCGGACCGTCCTTGAAAGAATACTAAAAACATAACCAGTCGAACATTTTTATTTTCTCATACTCATTCCAAAAGAGGAAAATACTGCTTGAAGTCATTTTGTACTTGTGTATATATATATATTTAGCAGTGCACTCATTCCTCTCCCTCTCTTTTCCTTCTTGTTGGCGGGTTGCGTCGTTACCGGAGGCGACCGAAAGTGCGCGCCGTTGCCAAGTGGCGAGGCGGATTTGGCAGCGCGCGACGGCGTCCGCGGCAGCGAGAGTCAGAGTTGTGAGACGCTGCTTAATTTGAGCCGTCTCTGGCACCGTCGCTTGTACCTGAGCCAGAAGGTGTCGCCGCGAGATACAAACTTACAGCGCTTCATCAATATGTAATTGATTAGCCTCTGGGCGGGTCGGCGGCTGCTGGCGCCCGTGGCACGCGGACCGGCCCTGGGAAACGCTGTTCGCTTCCCGCACGTTTTTTGGCGGTGCGGCGGACATGAGGCTTGTTCTCACACCTGCAGAGATGTTATTAGAGATGTTATTAGGAACACGAGCAGCTGTGCAGTGCATCTCCTGCATCGCCTTGTTTTTACAGTGTGCTATCGGAATGGATTTATTTTTGGAATATTTTAGGGTTGATGTGATTCCGTCACTGCGAGACTATTCTGCGTTTCACCCTCTGTGTCTTAATAAACCACACGTGAAAAACTTTTAAAACACAAAAACCTGGAATTGTTTTTCAATGTAATATTTCCGTGTAATTTCTCTGTGTAAGTTTGCACAGGATTTGTAATTTTTTGTTACATAAAACAACAAAACAAAAAAGAGGGTATGAAATAAAAAATATTTTTTTTTTTTTTATTGAAACAAAAGAAACAATAAATAAATAAAATGAGATAAAAGAAAAGAAAATATAATAAAAGAAAAAGAAAAGGAGATAAAAGAAAATATAATAACAAAAATAAGATGAAAGAAAATAAAATAATAAAAAGAAAATTAGATTGAAAAAATAGAAAGAAAGAAAGACAAGACAAGAAATGAAAGGAAATAAGAAAACAGGCGAAGAAGAGAAAAATACAAGGGTTGGAAAATAATGGGGAGTATCCAACAAAAAAAGAAGGGTTAAAGGATATCAAGTCTTAAGTAAATGTCCCATTTTGTCAATTGTTTGTTAAATTTGTCTATTTTCAAGTTGAGTCCAGAGGTTATGTCCACTCTGCGCACGACGGTTATGGTAGGAGGTGTTTGAGTCATCCATTTTTTCGTGAGGATCTTCTTGCTAGGTATCCATCCACTGTGTCCATAACCGGGGTTTTCAGGCCCAGATATATTTTTCCAAAATTGAGTGGGAAAACAGTCTCCGTCGCCTTGTTAATGTCTAATTTTGCGCAACTGGACAGCCCCAAAAACACATTATAATGCAAATATTATCAACTTACTACATAACAATAACTTAAGTGGGCATTCTAAACATATCGCTTCTATGTTTAGGTTTTCACTCAGCGTAAGTCACTGGTTTTCATCCAAACTGGCAGATTCCATACGCGACAAGTAAGAATAACTCTCGCCTTGTCCCACGCGACAAACATATTTTCTCAAAACAGGCCAAAAATATTCAGATTTGGCCTGTTTTATTTGTTTGTCTGTCGCCGATGAGAACCTGGATGGTCCACCGGCATCCTGGAACGTGATTAAGTAAGTGTAGTGGAATCTTTTTTGTACATATTCAGTCCCAGTTATGATCAGTCTTCAATGAATCCCTGTGCAGAATCTCCGATGTTTTCTGGAGACACTTTTAAATTTATACACTTTACTTTCCATGGCGCGCATAAAGCTCAATGAACATTAGAATCCAAGAAAAGTCCTAAACATACTTTGTTGGCGATCCATCACATAATGTCAAATGTATGTATTTTCTCAACAATTCTGGAATCTGAAAGTTTTCCAAATGTTGTCAGTTGTTTCTATCATGAATTAGTTTTGGATCAGTTTAATTTACCGTATTTTCAGGACTATAAGATTGTCATAGTTTGTGACATTATTTGTTATTTTCACACTGGCAACCACAAGCTCTCGGCTCTAAGCGATGCAGAAGAAGAATCTGCACTTCCTCTTCCTCTGGAGTGTGTGGAGTTGTTTAGAAGTGACACAGAGGAAGAAGAATTCAATGGATTTAGTGATTTGGGGTAAAACTGATGCTTTGGTAAACTTGTTAGCATGTTCTTTATGCTATAGTTATCTGAATAACTGTTCATATGTTACGTTAACATACCAGACACTTACCACAGTTCTGTCTGTGCCTCATGTAGCTGAAGGTGTTAGCGTTAGCATACGTCATGTAGCTGAAGGTGTTAGCGTTAGCATACGTCATGTAGCTGAAGGTGTTAGCGTTAGCATACGTCATGTAGCTGAAGGTGTTAGCGTTAGCATACGTACACCTATTCACCATGTTCTCTCATCTGTTATTATTTTAAACTGCATTTCAAGATCAAATGTCTGTTCTTGGTCTTGGATTTATCAAATACATTTCCCCGAAAAATGCGACTTATATATGTTTTTTCTTCTCTATTATACATTTCTTGGCTGGTGCGACTTACACTCTGGAAAATATGATGATGAATTCATATCTAAGTAGTTGTTTATCATCTATGTTGCCATTGGACATTTAAGCCAATGGCTTTTTATTTTGACATGGCACGGATCCCGCATTTGATTGGCTGATTCAGAGTCTTCACATGTGTTTCGTCTCTGGGCAAGACGTTTATCCCACAATGCACTCTCCCGTCTCAACGCGGACATGAAAAACCGCCAAATGATCATGCGGTGAGTTCATTGTGTCCGCTTCGACTCCTGACGTCAAGAGAGATTCGATGCAGAGAACTCACTTCATTTACACAGCGATTGAAGGTCAGTCCAATGTATGTTTTCCTCGGCAACTTTATTAACAAAAATGGTACGACAAGACCGTATTTGACGTCTTTTTTCCACGGCTTTTCTCCTCGCGAGGCCAAACATGAAGTTGTAGATTTGAATTGTAGGTCAGCCCGATGCCACATTCCATTGCTTCTTTCTCTATTCAAGTGTAAACGTGATACAAACCTCTAAGGTGGCAAAGTGAATGTAGAGAAAAAACTATCTTTATTCTGCACGGACTACTTTTTCTCTCCTAGTCCTTGAAAATGTAACGGTTTCAGAATTTGTGAAACGAAAATGGGTTATTGGACTGACAAAGCGCACGGCGGCACCTCAGTGCAAACACAATCACGGATGAATATGGATGAACTCGTTTGGTAAAGGTTTACTTGGTGAATTTAAGACGTCAGCGATGATATAATGGCAGTAAAAATGGATGTTATTGTAGAAATAGGTTGAATTCAACGGTGTCAGACATTCAATGAAGAGGGCAGGGATCTAAATCATATCTAAAGACATTTAAAGACACTCAAACATCAGAACCTTATTGTTTGTCACGGATACAACATATTAATACGGGCATTTAAAAAGGTAGTGACTGCACATGGACGCAACAGTGTAGAAAGATCACAATTTTAGGGTAAAAAAACGAACAAAACAATGAGATAGAAGTCTCTTTTTCAAGGCGGGCAACACCACCCTCATCAAGCTCATCTCGGACGGGGATGAGTTTGACTACAGGAGGTGGAGCGGCTGGTGTCCTGGTGCAACCTGGAGTTCAACGCCCAGAAGACAGTGGAGATGATCGTGGCCTTCAGGAAAGTCACAGCCCCCCAGCCCCCCCACACCATCTCAGACTCCACCATCTCCACTGTGGACTCCCTCCGCTTTCTCGGCACCATCATCACCCAGGACCTCAAGTGGGAGCCACCATCACCCAGGACCTCAAGTGGGAGCCACCATCACCAGGACCTCAAGTGGGAGCCACCATCACCCAGGACCTCAAGTGGGAGCCACCATCACCCAGGACCTCAAGTGGGAGCCACCATCACCCAGGACCTCAAGTGGGAGCCACCATCACCCAGGACCTCAAGTGGGAGCCACCATCACCCAGGACCTCAAGTGGGAGCCACCATCACCCAGGACCTCAAGTGGGAGCCCACCATCCCCCAGGACCTCAAGAGGGAGCCCACCATCACCCAGGACCTCAAGTGGGAGCCCACCATCCCCCAGGACCTCAAGTGGGAGCCCACCATCACCCAGGACCTCAAGTGGGAGCCACCATCACCCAGGACCTCAAGTGGGAGCCACCATCACCCAGGACCTCAAGTGGGAGCCCACCGTCACCCAGGACCTCAAGTGGGAGCCCACCATCCCCCAGCACCTCAAGTGGGAGCCCACCATCACCCAGGACCTCAAGTGGGAGCCACCATCACCCAGGACCTCAAGTGGGAGCCCACCATCCCCCAGGACCTCAAGAGGGAGCCCACCATCACCCAGGACCTCAAGTGGGAGCCCACCATCCCCCAGGACCTCAAGTGGGAGCCCACCATCACCCAGGACCTCAAGTGGGAGCCCACCGTCACCCAGGACCTCAAGTGGGAGCCCACCATCCCCCAGCACCTCAAGTGGGAGCCCACCATCACCCAGGACCTCAAGTGGGAGCCCACCATCCCCCAGGACCTCAAGTGGGAGCCCACCATCCCCCAGGACCTCAAGTGGGAGCCACCATCACCCAGGACCTCAAGTGGGAGCCCACCATCACCCAGCACCTCAAGAGGGAGCCCACCATCCCCCAGCACCTCAAGTGGGAGCCCACCATCCCCCAGGACCTCAAGTGGTAGCCCACCATCACCCAGGACCTCAAGTGGGAGCCCACCATCCCCCAGGACCTTAAGTGGGAGCCCACCATCCCCCAGGACCTTAAGTGGGAGCCCACCATCACCAGGACCTCAAGAGGAAGCCCACCATCAGCTCCCTCATCAAGAAGGCCCAGCAGAGGATGTACTTCCTGCGGCAGCTGAGAAAAGCCCCAGATGATGGTGCAGTTCTACACGGCCATCACTGAGTCCATCCTCACCTCCTCCATCACCGTGTGGTACGCTAAAATCATCAAGAAGCTGACTTACACTGATTCACTTTCTGTCTCACACCATCATTTCAATGTCCCATAAAAGAAACTAAAAGTTACCAAAAACAGTACAAAAAGTTCCAGTTCAGTCCCAAATTTAGCAGACAAGCTTTGGAAAACATACCATTTTTCATTTTCACATCGTTATTCTAAATATCCACAAAGCCAGAATACATCAGATGAGTAAAGAGTCGTGTGCATCGACAGAAACCGTGCCAAGTCAAATACACTGGTGAACAAGCTCCTTATTATGTTGTTGGACCGCGTTTACGATGCGCCGCAGCCTAATTCTTTGTCTGTTCTTCCCTTTCAGCGCGCCTCCCGTGTTGCCGCGCTCGCTTTTAGCCGCCGGCGCACAGTAACATCGTGAAAATGGGTACTCGCGAGCAAAGGGGGGAATTGCAGGCTCCATTTGAACTCCTAATCACCACGCCGCAGAAAATACGTATCCAGGCAACGCATAAAACACCATGGAAACCAAAAGCCATTATTTGGATCGGAGGTGAGACAATGGGAGCCGAGCCGTAATTGAAAAGAGTGAGCTCGATTCATCCGCTGTATTCAAAGCAGCGGCGAAAAGTCGTCAAATAAATGATCTTCGACCTCGCACTCTTTCATTTCTTACACACAAAACGCGTCGTCTCCTTGAAGTATTTTGGCAATAAATGAGGTTATTCTGTCGCAGAAGCTTTCATGGAATATGTTAAAAAAAAAAAAACTAAAATGCAAAAATACAATGATGTAAATGGTAGTGAATCAAATGTCAGGGTCATTGTACAAACAGAAAAGAAGTAAAATACATTAAACTGTTTTTCATTTATTTAGTTTGATACAAAAAGGACCAGGCAAAACCAAACACGTATTATTAGTACTATCAGTTTGTGAAACACGGAAGGTGCCGTTGCAAAAAAAGAAGTAAAGTATAATATCACAATTGTTGTTCTGGAAATATTAGATTATGAGTGATTACAATATCGGGTATGAAGTCTATGATAAAACGATTAAAAATGACGGCAAAATAAGCAGATTCAAGATTGAATTAACAGGAAATCTTTCGGTTATATTTCTGCAATTTTGTGGTAAATTTAAACATTTCTTTTGCAATATTTGAACCTCAAACAAGACATTTACAGGCACATTTGAGCACATTTCTGATACATAAAAAAAAAAAATTGGCATCTACAATAAAAGCTTTCCACCACCAGAGGAAGGATCTAATAATGGAGTATTAATATCAACTTGTATATTACAGCTCAGAACTAATGCAGGAGATTAGGCTGTACTATGACAACTGTTTTAGCACTTTTATGTTGTATTATAATGATTCATACCTAAGGCTTGTCGAGGCATTTTAAAGTGTTCTGGAAATCTTTGCTGAAGGATGAAATTATTATTGCACTTAACACCACCAACAAGAATGTGAAGTGTTTAAAGTACTCAAACGATGCTAAATTGACTTTTTTGATCTTATATCCATTACCTGAAGTTGTACTTTGTTTGCACCTCACAAAATCACTTTCCCAGGTATGTGACCAAAAAGAAGTATGATTTTCAGCATGTACATTATTCAAAGTTCTAAACTACGAGTCCCCAAAGTAAAAGGTGCACACTAGCACGTTCAAACGCTAATAATGACACAAATAATGCAGAATATGTGTCTTTTAATGGCGTTTTCAGTTCTTTGCATTGTATCGACCGTCAAATCTCAAGAGAACTATCTGATCATGTTGCACTGTTTTGACATAAACGCTCCAATTGTGGTTTCCCGTCTTTTCGTTGTCGCAGCGGTGATGATCGCACGCGTCCTGGTTCGATCCCGGCGTAGTCCCGTACGTAGACGTCAACTGCTGTTCTTGGCCTGGTCCGGTTCGAGTTTAATCCCGATTTCTGCGCCTCTGCGCATTTGCATGCAGACGTGATCGCTCTCAATTGCCAGCTTGCGAATGCGTGTTTTCTCAGCGTGGCGGGAGGCGCGCGGGTGGAAATGGCGTGCATGTCCCACGGGGTCCGTCCTGGCTGCATGTCATTTGAAAAGGGATCGTTTTGACAACATCTGCGAAAATTATACAGCTCTAGAAAGTGGAGAGCAGACGGCGTTACGTATTTTACCTTCACCACAAAGCGTCTCTTACGGATAAAACGCTTTGCACAGAGGTCGGGACGGAACGCCAGGAAGTGACGGACAAAATCCGCCGTGTTTTTATGTTAACAGTTCACAATGTCCACAGAGATACCTTAGATAAAACAATGGAAAAAGGTTAAATAAAATAGAAAGCTACAGGATCACTAATACATTTATCTCACTGTTGTGCCAGAATACTTTAACATTCAAAGTTTCGCGATTAATTAACCTCTTAAAATCCCCATCGTCCAGCCAAAGTTCTGACGATCACATTCTCTCCCACAACATTGACAGCTATTGTTTATTGCCTCATTGGAAGGTGCAGCTCCATGTGCTCGTCTCGATGTAAAGCCGCAGTATAGCGTTCCACTTACGTATCTCTACTTACTATACTTACTATACGACGGTATAGATCATGCGAAGGACATCATTTTAAAAAAAGTGTCCTTATTTCTTTGATCAGAAATGGAGATGTCTGAGGGTTTGTACGAAAAAATACAGGACGCGCAGTTCATGGTTGAAGTGGTTGGTTCAAAGGACTGAAGGACATGAACTGTATGTAACAAACAGATCTGTGCATTTATGAGCATGTGCAATAAAGGCAAGATGCAAAAGTGTGGAGTATTATAGCTAAAGGAGCAACATCGTTTCTCTAGGCGCAATACAAACATAGAAGACACAAAAAGACATTTTCTAACACAGACGGGAACATAATTAAACCAAAATGTTAGAAAAGAATAAACAATATACGAGTTTCATCATATGTAAAAATGATCTTAATGGAAACTTTCATTCAGCATATTAAAAAACAAACACGCACACATGATTTTTTTGGCTAAGAAGTTACATACTGGGGCTTTAAAAAAGATACAACTCAATAAGAATCATCTGTGTTTCCCATACACGTTGTTCTGATGAAGGTGGCAAAAATATACCGTATTTTCTGGAGACATTAATTTAATAAAACCCAAGACCAAAACAGACATTTGATCTTGAAAAGCAGTTTAAAATAATAACAGATGAGAGAACATGGTGAATAGGTGTACGTATGCTAACCCTAACACCTTCAGCTACATGACGTATGCTAACGCTAACACCTTCAGCTACATGAGGCACAGACAGAACTGTGGTAAGTGTCTAGTATGTTAACGTAACATATGAACAGTTATTCAGATAACTATAGCATAAAGAACATGCTAACAAGTTTACCAAAGCATCAGTTTTACCCCAAATCACTAAATCCATTGAATTCTTCTTCCTCTGTGTCACTTCTAAACAACTCCACAAACTCCAGAGGAAGAGGAAGTGCAGATTCTTCTTCAGCGTCGCTTAGAGCCTAGAGCGCCCTCTTGTGGTGGCCAGTGTGAAAATAATGAATAATATCACATAAGTGGCAAAACTATGAAAAAAGGTGCAACTTATAGTCCAGAAAATACGGTAGATTTTTGTACCAATAATTTCCCCTAAAACAATCTCATTACCTCATTGTCAAGTATTTTTTAACAGTATAATTACATCATGTTTACTTTTGATGTATAGCATGTTTTTTTGTTTTAAATATATAATACAAAAAGCAACAGTGTGTATGTGATATTCTATGCACTGTACAGTCCAGGTCGTGTCTTTCTGTCCTACTTATAACGTGCAAACGTGTGAGAAACCGAAACGTTCCAGTGCAGCCCTGAGAGTTCATAATTGCACATATCCATGCAGTGAAATGGGTCGAGAAATGACTTTCCCTCGAAAAATAAGGAGACGGCAAAGTGAAGTGAACGTTGTTGTTGGTGGAGACAGGATTTGGGAGCTTCGCTTGTGGGTGTGACAGCTCGGCGTGCTCCGGCGGAGACGGAAGAGTCTTATTCAATTTGCCTAATTCTATTGTTTTTCGACTGCCTTTCATTCGGCACTTTGCTCTTAAAATAAAAGTGTCACCGCGCGGCTTTCCTGATTTGTTTTGCTTGTTCTCGTGTGAATTTTAATCACTGAGCTGCACTTCAGATGCGCTCTGTGGACGTGGGCTCGTTCTGATGTGGTCAAGTGCTTTGTTTTATAGGACTGAAAATCATTGACATAATTGAGTGTAAATACTATATTCAAAATAGTTAGAAAGGCATGGAGAAATTGTGGGTCTGGGCTTTCTTTAAATGCCCAAATAAACATTCCATCTGGGCAAATAAACATTCATTCTACGCAAATAAAACGCTGCAAAGTGTCTATTCTCCTCCTTCCAGAAGCCCGTCTGACCGCCGCCATACCACGTAATCCTTGAATCCTGTCGACCTCGAGAAAATGAGTTCTACAAAGACTATAGAGCCCTTTTCTTGTTGGTCCCATGAACATTGGACATTTCACACAAACCAATCGACTTTAGAGCATGTTTTAGTGGTGAGACTTTTACTTCGTTCTCCATTCAAACCAACAGAGCCCCCGCTGGACCGGAAGTGCCATTACAACAAAAGTGGGCATGACGGAATGATGTCAATAGCTTTAGCGAGGAGCTCGGTCACATGGGAGGAGCCAGAGACAGAGGTGTTTAAATATGAACACGTTTAAGTCAAATGAAAGTGATCAAACTGTGCTGACCGTGCAGTGACCTTGCAGTGACCGTGACGTAATGTGACCGTGCAGTGACCTGGGAGTGACAGTGCAGTGACTTTGCCGTGACCGTGCCGTGACCATGCATCGTGACCGTGCAGGGACCTTGGAGTGACCGTGACGTGACCGTGCGCCGTGACCTTGGAGTGACCGTGATGTGACTGCCGTGACCGTGCGGTGTGACCGTGATGTGACCGTGCAGTGACCTGGGAGTGACAGTGCAGTGACCTTGCAGTGACCGTGACGTGATGTGACCGTGCAGTGACCTGGGAGTGACAGTGCAGTGACCTTGCAGTGACCGTGACGTGATGTGACCGTGCAGTGACCTGGGAGTGACAGTGCAGTGACTTTGCCGTGACCGTGCCGTGACCATGCATCGTGACCTTGGAGTGACCGTGATGTGACTCTGCCGTGACCGTGCGGTGTGACCGTGCAGTGACCTGGGAGTGACAGTGCAGTGACCTTGCAGTGGCCGTGACGTTACTTTGCCGTGACCGTGCCGTGACCATGCATCGTGACCATGCGCCGTGACCGTGCAGGGACCTTGGAGTGACCGTGACGTGACCGTGCGCCGTGACCTTGGAGTGACAGTGCAGTGACTTTGCCGTGACCGTGCCGTGTGACCTTGCGGTGTGACCTTGCCCTGTGACCGTGCGCCGTGACCGTGATGTGACCGTGCGCCGTGACCTTGGAGTGACAGTGCAGTGACTTTGCCGTGACCGTGCCGTGACCATGCATCGTGACCATGCGCCGTGACCGTGCAGGGACCTTGGAGTGACCGTGACGTGACCGTGCGCCGTGACCTTGGAGTGACCGTGATGTGACTCTGCCGTGACCGTGCGGTGTGACCTTGCGGTGTGACCTTGCCCTGTGACCGTGCGCCGTGACCGTGATGTGACCGTGCAGTGACCTGGGAGTGACAGTGCAGTGACCGTGACGTGATCGTGACGTGATCGTGCAGTGATCGTGCCGTGATCGTACAGTGACCATGCATCGTGACCATGCGCGTGACCGTGCAGGGACCTTGGAGTGACCGTGACGTGACCGTGCGGCGTGACCTTGGAGTGACCGTGATGTGACTCTGCCGTGACCGTGCGGTGTGACCTTGCCCTGTGACCGTGCGCCGTGACCGTGCAGGGACCTTGGAGTGACCGTGACGTGACCGTGCGGCGTGACCTTGGAGTGACCGTGACGTGACTCTGCCGTGACCGTGCGGTGTGACCTTGCCCTGTGACCGTGCGCCGTGACCGTGCCGTGACCGTGCAGTGACCTTGGAGTGACAGTGCAGTGACCGTGACGTGACTGTGCCTTGACCGTACCATGACCATGCACCGTGACCGTGTGCCATGACCGTGCTGTCACCGTGACTAAATCTGGGGTCACATTTGATTACTATTGATGAGGCTTTGTCCTTAAATGCTACTGAAAAGATCTGACATTTTATTTAAGTTTGCATGATTGATTTGGTGCCGTAAAATGCCTTCACCGAACTGGTCAGGCAAAAAAATGTAGGCCACTGGTTGTATCCACCACAGAATAAAAAAACAACAGAAGACGTAATACAAGCATTTACATATACAACCGCACAGACAGGAGACAGTAGCCATCTCCATAAGTCACGCTTTGCCTAAACCGATCAAAAACAGATGATTTTCTATTACAGCCGGGTTCCAGCGGCATTAGCTGGTGACACGGTCCAGGTGAGCGCGCCGCACTTCTATTCCAGTGTGTAAATAAGCCGCCTGCTGCAGCTGAGGCTCAGGCGCCAGGCAACGTGGAGACTGACAGCTGCCAGAGTGTAACCAGGAGACGCGGCGTGTGTGGGGGGGGCTTTACGTGGGCGGGGAGGGAGAAAACTAAATGTAAGGCGAAAAAAAGGGATTCGATGACCACGAACTAATCCAACAAGTTACTGATAATATATTTTAAGGCAGGTGAGAAGGAAAAACAAATCTTATATTAATTTATTGCATTTATTGCATTTATCGTATTTTATTGTATTTTGTTTGTTGCATTTATTTATTTATTTATTTGTATTTAATTTATTGTATTTTGTTTATTGCATTTATTTGTATTTGATTCATCGTATTTTATTTATTGTATGGATTTTATGTATTTTAAGCATTGTATAAGCAATTACATTATAATTTCAGACAAATAAAACATGTTTCAAGATAAAAAGACAATTGCTTTCATGAATGTCGTTTAATCCCAAGAGGCTGGCTGTTTTATTATTATTTAAGTCTTTCATTTATAGTTCAATGCTCAGGCAGCCGGTTCTATTCACAGAACTCTATTATTATTATTATATATTATTATAGAACTATTATGTAGTTGGAAGTTACTCAAGGCAACATACCGGTACATTTACTGGCAGAATCGCGTCTCGTAGAATACAGATTTCTGCACAAAACATTATCATATTGAAACTAATCTGCGGCATTTCTATGACAAAAACACAAGAGTTCTGGTGCCATGGTGTCATAGAACCAGTCGTGCAGCACTATTCTGTACACTCTGTAGTTGTATTACTCTTTCTGCTGTAGTATTAGACCACACAGTTAGACGATAGTCTCGGTTTGCTCATAACCGACCTTGTACTATTCATCTAATCGCTTTGCAAAGAAGAAAATGTGCTTATCTCTTGGTCATGGTAAAAGCTCTTCCCATTGTGGCACACATACTGTTTATAGCATGTTTTCACCGTGATCAATTATTAACTATAAATATTCCTCAAAGCTTTTTTCTGATTGTAAAACCTTGAATTTTACAATTTAATAACGGAATGATTAGAGTTTTGATACATAAAGCTAGTTTAATTTTGTTTACACGTTAGATACTATACTCGGACTCTACTACGACATATATACAGAGGACACTTTATTTTAGAGATCTTGATCTGACTGAAAATCTGAGTGAAGTGTTTAAATTGCGCCACATTTTTATAGATTTTATAGATTCTGAGGGATTTGTTTGAGCACGAGATGGTAAAGTTCAGTGTGTAATAATACTACACATTACGCTGCGTATTGTGTAGTAATAATACTACACATTACGCTGCGTATTGTGTAGTAATAATACTACACATTACGCTGCGTATTGTGTAGTAATAATACTACACATTACGCTGCGTGTTGTTTGCATTGCATCGTTTGTGACCGTCTTCCATGTCAAAGCCCAAATACAGAGAAGGACAGTGACACGCGTGCGACTCATGAAACACAACAATAAGCTATAAGATTAAAAAATAGGCTTAATACGTACACACATTTACAGATGCAGATTGGACAATGTTATTCGGCCCTGAATTAAGCTCAAATAATAACTTTTTAATGCTATTTTATTCTTTATCAGAACATAAATCAACATAAATAAAACACAACAAACACTAAAGAACCCACAAAGAAGGAGCTGGACCAGGTAGAACATAAGGCAAGTAACAGAGTAAAAAAGTGTCAAATAAATATAACAATGATAAAAAAAAGTAGCTGAAACAATAAGATATATGAGACTGAATGGAAGACAATAGTGTACGGCAGATCTGAGGCAGAAATGAGTGGCGTTATCTCATCTCTGTTCCATCACGTCGTGTAAATAAGGCTCACGCCTCAGCAGCTGGGGCCCCGGACTCACCGACGCATCAGGAATGACAGCTGCCAGAGCTCCGTGCCACTCAGCGGGGCCGCGGATGACCTCACCTGCCCACCGGAGGGGCCCCGACGTGTGGAGGGAGGCGAGAGCGGCGAGGGAACACAAGCGCGGGGCAGAAAGAGCGAGAGGATCGGCGCTGACAAGGGCAAATGTCACCATAACTTTGGATTTGTCTTCTCTTGTGGGATGCGCCGTACAAGGAGCGAGTGTTACTGAGGCCGGAGCTTGACAAGCGAGCAAGGAGAGAAATGATGAGACTGTACGGGCGATGAAAGCCAAAGTACTGTAGTGTGTTATCGAGATTCATGAAAGCATCTTAAATCACAAGGCAAGGCAAGGCAAGGCAAGTTTATTTGTAGAGCACATTTCATACACAAGGCAATTCAAAGTGCTTCACACAACAGGAAAAATGCATTCAAATCACAAAGAAATTACAGAAACAGAAATACAATAAAATTAACTGAATTAAAAATGATCAATCCAACTGATTTTCTAAACTAATAAAATCACAAACAAAAGAGAAGAGTGCAAAGAAAAAATCCTTTCAGTCATCTGCGCAGCTAAACAAAACTGTTTTTAGCTTAGATTTGAACATTGTCAGAGTAGAAGCCTGTCTCACATCTTCAGGAAGACTGTTCCAGATTTTAGCTGCATAAAACTGAAACGCAGATTCCCCATGTTTAGTCCTGACTCTGGCACCAGCAGGAGGCCGGTCCATGTTTTGTCCTGACTCTGGGCACGAGCAGGAGGCCGGTCCCTGAGGTCCTCAGAGTCCGAGATGGTTCATATGGCACTAACATATCCAAGATGTACTTTGGTGCTAGGCCATGGAGAGACTTGTACACAAGCAGAGCTGCTTTAAAGTCTATTCTCTGAGCCACAGGGAGCCAGTGCAGAGACCTGAGAACAGGACTAATGTGCTCATACTTCCTGGTTCTAGTCAGGACCCGAGCAGCAGCGTTCTGGATGTACTGCAGCTGTTTTACAACTCGTTTGGAGAGGCCAGTGAGCAGGCCGTTACAGTAGTCTAATCTACTGGAGACAAACGCGTGGATAAGTCTCTCTAAATCTGGTTTTGACACTATATTTTTGATTTTGGCAATGTTTTTTAGATGGTAAAAAGCTGCTGATGTTATTGATTTGACGTGGCTATTAAAGTTCAAGTCTGAGTCCATTATTACCCCCAGATTTCTAATTTGGTTTGTAGGTTTTAGAGCGAGACTCTGGAGGTGACCGCTAACAATTTCTCTTTGTTTCTGTGGGCCAAAAAAGATTATTTCAGTCTTGTCTGAGTTCAGCTGGAGAAAGTTGTTTTGCATCCACAAACTGATCTGTTGGATGCAGTGACAGAGTGAATCTACTGGTCCATAGTCACCTGCTGATAGTGAAACATAGATCTGAGTGTCGTCTGCATAATTGTGATAGGACACATTTTCACTGCGTATCAACTGACCCAACGGCAGCATGTAGAGGTTGAACAGAAGGGGACCCAGGACTGACCCTTGGGGCACTCCACAGGTCAGGGTCATGTGGTCTGAGACACAGCTACCAATTTCAACAAAGTACTTCCTGTCTTCCAGATAGGACCTTAACCAGTTTAGGGCAGTGCCAGTGATGCCCACCCAGTCCTCTAGTCTCTGTAAGAGGATCCCATGATCGACAGTGTCAAAAGCAGCACTCAGATCTAACAGAATTAAGACTGAGGCTTTGCCCGTGTCAGTGTTCAGGCGGATGTCATTTGTCACCTTGACAAGAGCAGTCTCAGTTACAAGTATATACAAGATATATTCAACTGTCTGAACAAACTCTATTGCTATTATGCAGTTATGTACATCATGATTTGGCATGAGGCAGTCCAAAGTTTGTCGACCCGATCAAATCAAATGATAATGATAATGAGGTTCAACATTTGTGGATTTTCAGTTTAGTTATTAAAAACCTAAAACTAAAGCATGAATAAAGGCCCCGCCCCTCACGCTGAACATCTGACATCATATTCAGGAATGTTGGGAAGGTTATCAATGAACACAATCATGTGCTCATTAGCATTCTGTGATCTGTCCTTTTCCTCTGTATCTACTGCGTTGTATCAGTGAAATTTCCCCATGTGTGGACAATAAAGGATTATCTTATATTATCTTAACACTCTCCAAAGCTAAGCCGGGGTGGGCCTGGTTAGTACTTCTGGAATATCAGGTGCCACAGGGGGGCAGTAGTGCATACTATCGTTGTGTCCTTGGGCAAGACTCTTCACCCACCTTGCCTCAGTGTCCATGTACGATAGAGTGGGATTGTGAGAGTAAATGATCTCGTATGCTCTACGTTTGCGACGCATACGCCATAAATAGTACATGTGCTGACCACTGGGGTCAGTAGTGAACACAGAGCTGTACATGAGCTGACCACTGGGGTCAGTAGTGAACACAGAGCTGTACATGTGCTGACCACTGGGGTCAGTAGTGAACACAGAGCTGTACATGAGCTGACCACTGGGGTCAGTAGTGAACACAGAGCTGTACATGTGCTGACCACTGGGGTCAGTAGTGAACACAGAGCTGTACATGAGCTGACCACTGGGGTCAGTAGTGAACACCGAGCTGTACATGAGCTGACCACTGGGGTCAGTAGTGAACACAGAGCTGTACATGTGCTGACCGCTGGGGTCAGTAGTGAACACAGAGCTGTACATGAGCTGACCGCTGGGGGCAGTAGTGAACACAGAGCTGTACATGTGCTGACCGCTGGGGGCAGTAGTGATCACAGAGCTGTACATGTGCTGACCGCTGGGGGCAGTAGTGATCACAGAGCTGTACATGAGCTGACCGCTGGGGGCAGTAGTGATCACAGAGCTGTACATGAGCTGACCGCTGGGGGCAGTAGTGAACACAGAGCTGTACATGAGCTGACCACTGGGGTCAGTAGTGATCACAGAGCTGTACATGAGCTGACCACTGGGGTCAGTAGTGAACACCGAGCTGTACATGAGCTGACCACTGGGGTCAGTAGTGAACACCGAGCTGTACATGAGCTGACCGCTGGGGTCAGTAGTGAACACAGAGCTGTACATGTGCTGACCGCTGGGGGCAGTAGTGAACACAGAGCTGTACATGTGCTGACCACTGGGGTCAGTAGTGAACACCGAGCTGTACATGTGCTGACCGCTGGGGGCAGTAGTGATCACAGAGATGTACATGTGCTGACCGCTGGGGTCAGTAGTGATCACAGAGCTGCACATGTGCTGACCGCTGGGGTCAGTAGTGAACACAGAGCTGTACATGTGCTGACCACTGGGGTCAGTAGTGAACACAGAGCTGTACATGTGCTGACCGCTGGGGGCAGTAGTGAACACAGAGCTGTACATGTGCTGACCGCTGGGGGCAGTAGTGATCACAGAGATGTACATGTGCTGACCGCTGGGGTCAGTAGTGATCACAGAGCTGCACATGTGCTGACCGCTGGGGGCAGTAGTGAACAAAGTGCAACAGTGGACGCTCAGCTCACCTAATTTCTTGACTCTTTTCAAACAGATGTGCTCTAAAAACGGTCAGTATTAGATCAAACCCCCGCTGCCTCACGGAAGTCAGAATTGGCTCCAATATGGCGGCCCTCGTGGCGGCCCAAAAAGACAATAACTGATACGCTTCAGACACTGGGTTAGGGTTAGGGACATGAGAGCGGATTTGGACCCAAGAGAGAAAATTATTGCCTGTATTGAGCTGTATCAGCGGGACCGGTCTCGGTCAGTAACTTCCGCCATATTGGAATTCTGACTTTCGTGAGGCAGCGGGGGACTGATCTAGACCTAACCATCTAAAAACTGCTGTGGGTGCCTCCATGTTTGTTTCTCTTCCGTGTTGGTTAAGTAGAAACTAAGATGCGGCGTCCACACTTGGAACTCAGAGCGGTTTACGTACAAAAATGGAGCATAAATGAGCCTCATATGCAGGACAATACTGGATTTACATATTTAGCTTCATTCATGTTTGTTTCATTAATCCTGTTTATGAGCTCGTCTTCTCTGCTCCCTCTCTAAGCCTCACAAAAACGTGGTTCCAACGTCAAAGGTAGAGATCCAGAGGTCTCCTGTGCCATTTTTAACTCCATACATCATCACATCAATTCTGCCTCAAATTGCGCCACAACCGCATGCCGGGAGGAAGCTAGCTTTTGTTTGTTTCCCCGTGACACTTCCCTAGGCTGACAAATCCTGATGAAAGAAGTGTTCATTTTCAGCTCCCATTATTTTTAGCAGTTTGGGTTATTTCGGATCTGCACAAAAGCCCCAAAAACAAAAAAAGTGATATGACGACAGTTTTAAGGTCATCGTCTAACTCCAAAATTGGGAGAGCACACGTTATTAGTTTCGCCACATTGGGCCTGGCTGCTGCGGTGTCTGGAGGCCGGTACAATTAACACACAGCTCCATCTCGCCCCTGGCCTCCGAATAAGTAGAAGGCAATTATAAATGGCGAACGCGGCAATAAGGGGGGAAGCCAGTGACACAGCTATCTATGAAATTGAAGTGGGAAAAACACTGGAGACATTTAATGAAATTACTGAAAAACGAGAGCTTACGGACACCTTTACCCGCAGGTATTATTATTATTATTGTTATGATGATGATGATGGCGGCGACACGTTTATGTGAAAACGGGACGATTTTGACGCGTCTTAAAAAATCTGAAAAAATGTAATGTTGCAGAAGAAACGCGCCTGGAGTTTTGTTCCGTCGCTGGAATACTCGGTCCGACACAGGCTTTTAGATGAAAACACCCCGTCCAAATCATTTTCTCCGGGGGTACGGGGGCTGACTAGGCGAAAAAACGAGTAGCTTCGGCATTCTCCGGACCACGGCTCGGCAGCCAATCAGAGCCAAGCACACACATGTTGTCGACCAATCAGCGCACAGCATGCACATTTTCACTTGTAAACAGTGAAATGTAATGGCGGACTATTGTCAAACGCTTCCCGGCCCGATTTAATGATAATATTCACTTTTTTCTAAGATTTATTAATAAAATGGCCGTCCCTGCAGTCGAAATTTCCGGTCAACATTTTAAAATACCCCGTCCAAAATACGGGATGACGGGTCTTTATCTAAAAGCCTGGACCAACATCGCATTTGGCATTGACTTATGCCTTATTTATGCCCATTCCGGGACACGCCTCTGAATATTTCATGACGGACAAGCGGGCATCCCTCACATACTGTACTGCGCGCTTTGGAGGACGATAACGTTATTTGATTCCGAACACCATCTGGGTTTTACACGGGGATGGGAAAGAATACTTGAATGCATAGCTGGAAACGCTCTGGAATACCGAATACCTGAATGTATGTATTGTAATGTGTTGTGTTACGCGGTGCAATCAGAGTACTGCGTTCTGAATGCCACGGACGTTTTTAGACTTTATTTACATTTTCACAAACTCATTTGACAGTATACATGACAACAGAGTGCACTTCTGTTGTCCGGGCCCTCCTGCGCATGAGCCCTGACCCGTGTACCTCCCAGCAGAGGGCAGAGGGGCCAGGTGATACTTGGAATACTTTTACTCTAAGTTGCATTATAGTATAAAAACAGTTTCTTCTTTTTTTTCACTGCACCATTTGTTTATCAGAAATTCAAGCAGGAGGAGTTTCACTGACAACAAGAGCGATGTTATATTTATTTTCTTCTAAAGCAGCACAGCATGAACACATACTTATACTGCATGATCAAATACAGCAATATATTTAGTTTCTTTGCAGCGTTGGGGATCGTGCCCACTGTGTTCTGTTATTCTGGAATAAAGTTATTAAGTTATGCACTCAACTATCTTCCTCTTTGCATTTCATTGAAACCACTTGATGCACGTTTTTGTAAAGGAATGTCCAGATGCTAATTATTTAATTTTTACTATTGAATAAATCCTTTTATTTTAATCCTTTTAGTTTATAGAAGGGAAATGAAGGGATAAATAAAGTCAACACCACTTTATATTAACGACACCTTAATTAGCCATAAAATAAAGCATAAACACACAACTTAATTCAGATTATTGAGAATTATTCAGACTTAGTAGCAGCTTAATTAAAGGTTTAAGGTGAGGAGTTACAGTTAGTATTAATTGTTAAGTTTTTTGTGGGGGTTTTTGGGTGCTTTCTGGTCTTTTTTGTCTGTCCTGTGTTCTTTATATGTTATAAAATACAAAAAAAAACTATACAAAATTAAGTCATTCTTGATTAAAAAAAAAAAAAACGTTCTCATTTATAGGGATGTCTTTGTTCATGCTTTATATGTCGATTCAAAGTTTTCATAAAAGTGTCAGAATCTGAAACCATGTGTCATTCTACTGTTTGAACTGGTCTTTTATGGTGCCACAAGCTCTCTGGCCTCACAACGAGACGGTCCCTGGATCGGTTCATTCACAGAAGGCACAAGATTTGGACGAAGTTTTCCCCAGGTTAATGAAATACAATAATCCAAAATGACTAAAACAATCAAAATCTGTATCGTTACCTTGTTTATACAGACTCCAAAACACAAAAGACCAAAGACCAAAATGTGTAAAAGAGGAATAAACCGTTTTTTCTTCAATAATAGACTTTATTTGTCAATATTATACCTTTTAAACCTTGATTTTAACCTTTTATTAGGTCAAAAAATACATTTAAACAACTAGTCAAAAAAAAAAAAAACACCCAGAAATCTACGTTTGATGCCAGGAACATTTCAAGTCATAACACCTCCATGGAGAAAAACATGTGCAAACACATTTACGCAAAGTACACTTTGATACACATTTTCATCACTCACTAAATTGTTAAATAATTATCCAAAACTAGCATCCGTCATTAAAAAAATGCCTCGAAGTTTCTTGTGCTAAAAGTTATCTACCGCGGGGAAAAGCATTAATTACTCTTTGAACACAATGCGGCGCCTTGCTAACGGCACTTTTGGTACAATTACAATTAAGCGAGCTCTGCCCAACCCGGTCGCTCGTCAGCCTAGATTCCCCTCTGCCAACACGAAACCGGGGCGGGCTCGACACCTCCGGGCGCTACGGCGACGCTTTGTTTAGTCACAACCTAAACGTTTGTTGGAAAACTGCCTCGGCTTTTACACTTGCCAGAATAGGGGATAATTGTTGACCAATGGGGTTAGCTAATGACTGGAATGTAGCAATCACGTCTTTGGGCGATGTCCTTGTTTGAAAATACACACATGGAACGAGCGAGTCGCCAAAAAAAACAACCGACGTTCGAGCGCTCGCGGCTTTGAGGAAGAATGCCCAGTTTGACGCTAAAGGTTGCCAGCGAATATCCGTCGACGCATCGTGGCTATATTCTTTGGGTAGACGAAATGCCAAGATTGTCTGACGTCTTGTTGCCGGGTCTGGTGGATGTTTTAAAGCCGGTGGAGTTTGGGCCGACGAAATTGGCGTCCGAGTTGGGGCGTTGTGCGTCAACACTTACTCGACGCGCCAACATGTCGATTGCGAAGGAATGTTTCGTGACGACGTTCGTGGTTTTTGTCTTGATTTATGTCAATGCTACGCGGCAACGCTCAGCAGATGCCACACGATCGTTTGAAAGTGACATTTGAGGCTTATTGGCGTGACAAACGACGTCGGTAAAGGTCAAATGAAAGATTAATTTCCAGTAAATGAACGGAAGAATTTGAACGGTTTTAAGACTGATCACAAACCAGTTATTAAAGCGACAAAGACTAGTCTGAAATTATCTTGTACTGAACGATGAAGGGAAAGGCTTTTGATTCAACCGTGATATGCGTGCGCTGCGGTAACCATGACAGCGAGGTCTGAAGCCTGACCTTCTGCCGACATCGGGTCCTGGGCTGATTGTGTTGTTTTGATTGTTCGATTTGTTTGGATGGTTGTGTCCAGTTGACCGAAATAATACAAAGCCTATGTCACTTGTTTCCATGGAGATGTTATGACATTGCCTGGAATAGTCCAAATTAAGGAACAAAAAGTATGAACTCTGCTCCAAACAACATGCTTTTGGCTGAAGAAACCTCGAGTTAAACAACCCAATCATTGACGATTAGACATGACTGAATATTGATCCCGATTAGCTCTAAACTTCAGTTGGCGAGCCATCGATCAGGAAAGTCACATGGTTCACCTTTAATAAACGCTAAAGATGCTAAAGATGCTCTGGACGCGATGTGAGGAGGTGCAGTAGTAAATATAAATAAATGCGATCGCCCTTAGAACGCAGTCAATGGGCCTTTTACCGAAGTAAAAGAATATGAAAAGTTTGAGGAAAGTTCCTTTCAAACTAACCTGAAATAAACGCACACATTCATTTAAAGTCAAATTAAAATTGCGCCTGTATCGGTCTGTTCGGGACTTTTGTCACCCTCAGGCTTCTTAATAAGAAAACTCCGGCAAATCAAGAGCAACAAAGATGCAATGATTAAAAGCGCCCCACGCCACTCGATCAAATCAGGCTCTTCAATGAACACATTTTATATAATATTTAACAAGTGAATTTGTGAATGTATTTGTTCAAACTTGAGGATTTTATATAAATGTGCACTTAAATGACTGCACTGGGGTACGGGACCTTAGTGGTCTTTTAGGTACACAAATTATTATTATTGTTGAGGTACACATGAATTATAATTATTTAGGTTATTATTGAGGTACACATTAATGATTATTATTGAGGTACATACTAATGAATATTATTTAGGTACACTTTAATGATTATTTTTTGGATACACACCAGTGGCTGGTGGTGTATGCTAAAAATTATATACAAGGCAATTTGTACACAAAGTAGTAAAAGGCTTTACAAACAGATACATAAATAATCAATATGAAAATTATAGTAATCAAGAATATTGCGGGTACAGTTCTTTCAATCGTATGCACAGTTTAAAGTCTGACAATGTTCAAATCTAAGCTTAAAACAGTTTTGTTAAGCTGTACATATGACTGAAAGGACTTTATTTGCACTCTTCTCTTTTAGGTCTTTGTTTTGTGATTTTAGTGCTTTTTTTCCCTGTTTGAATTGCGTTCTACAGATAAACGTGTCTTAAACATTGTCTCGCATCTTCAGGAAGATTTTAGCTGCTCAAAACTGCACTGTACTGCCAGGACCGACTGTATCTCACTTGTGTCTTTTGTACAACCTTGGCCTTTCTCTTTACAAATCTCCGGTTGGCGAGCGCCCCAAACTCGAACGGCATTTGCATTCCTTTTGCAAAAGAATCCGAAACCGGCACAGACGACTTTGTGACTCCAAACCACTTTCCTTTCATTCTCACTCAACTCTTTCGTAAACATTTCACGCACGGAGGACACGCTCGCCACCCGGAGACCTCGCAACCTCCTTACATCATCGCAAACTCATTTCACCCGTTTTCACAACACTTTTCAGACTCGTATTAGCTTGCAAAGTGGCGTGTGGCGTCTTTATCTTGTTAGCATGCGGCATTAGCCATGATTGCCAGGTTGAAATGACTCTATTCAACAATGGCACTGCTAGCGACCGTTATCGACTCCATACGCACGAGCCGTCGAGTTCAAAATGTCAGCTCTGAGAAGTTATGAACCCGCCTCTCGGGGCACACAACATTTACAAGTGGGACTGAGACCTTTAAAAGTGTACAAGTGTTTTAACGCCGCGTCTCCAGAGCGCGCTTTGATGGACTGCTCCTCCATTTTCTTCAATATGTATTTGGTTAGACGCCGCCGCCGCATAAATAAGGTTAGGGTTATTAAATTATTTCTGACAGTTGTGTAAAACTAGATACTTCCAGTGGAGCTTGGGAGTCGGGAGGATCTTGATAATATGGGCAGCGCGAAAAGGCCAACCTGACAGAAGAATTAGAAAATGACACAAATGTCAGAAGGCGTTTTATTAAAATGCCAATATTTAGCTGTATCGGTCCAAGCGGGTCATCGAGATAAGGCCTTTTATACGTACACTTTCTGCCTTCCTGTCAGATTCTGGCATTTTCCACGGCACAAATTATGCCGGAGCGGTTCATTTGCGGCAGGAGGAAGTTTGGCTGTAGCTTACTTCATATTTTAATTCTTCTTTTTTTATTTCCTGGAGAGGTTTTTGAAGTTTGGTGGAGAATCCAGCAGTGCAGAGTAATTACTTTGTGAAGAGGAGTTGAAGGAAGCTGGGCGATAACATAATGTAAAACGTCACACTGAATTTAAAGTTTTTATTCATGCTTCAACGATTCATTTGAATATTTGTGACTCAACAACTGAAATAATTGTACTCGGCCAATTTAAGTACCATTAAATGAGATCTGGACAATACAGAGTCTAAAAGACATGCCAAAATAACTACTACTACTAAAACTACTACTACTACTACTACTACTACTACTACTACTACTACTACTACTACTACTACTAAAATAAATACTAAAACAACTACTACTTCTACTAAAACAACTACTACTGCTTAAACAAAAACTACTACTACAAAAACAACAATTACAACTACTAAAACAAAACCCTACTAAAAACAACTACTACTGCTACTACTAAAATAAAAATACTACAACAACTACTAATAAAACAACAGCTACTTCTACTTGATGAACTACTACTACAAAAACAACAACTACCACTACTAAAACAAAAAACTACAAAACTACTTCTACGGATACAAAAACCACTCCCACGACTAATACTTGAGCTTGACGATGTCCACCAGTGAAATGTTAAATGTTCTGTTTTTATCCAGGTACAGATGGGTTTAGTGTTTGAGATCTCCTACATTTATATTCCTCTTACTTCTCTTTTCGCCAGTCTGTTTATAAAATCCCATAACTGTGAGACTCCTTATTGAAGAAGTCTGAGCACTGGACCAGTTCCTGCATCTCTGCCTGAGAAGATAAATTGGTTCGCACTTACTTTCCAACCGTACAAACTCCTCTAAGCATCTGTTCACTCCATTCCCTTTGCAACTGTACCACCAATTCCATTTACAGCCTCTCGAACAAAGAATAATGTCGGAACAGAACCCAATACAGCCTTTTACACCGGTACGTATGGCATGTGTCTTAAATTTAACCCAAAATGAAATATTCCATCTCAATGTGTCGTATTTACATCCAAAATCCTGCCGTGTACGCCATAAACATCTATCATCATCAGCACAAAATGATTTTATTTCCACTATAATACAATTTTGTGCCTATGTACGGCTTTACCAAATGAGACAGCGTGACAATTTTACCCGCTCGTAGGTATATCCGCAAATTTGATGGAGTACGCGTCAAATCAGTGTCAGGCGCGGTGCTTATTTTCAGCGACCATATTGGTGGCTTCGTTAGAACGCCGACGCCATCTCCGAATCCCCCCAGCACCTGGACCAAATTAGATTTTAAATAAATGTCAGTCTGAGTTTTACATTAGCGGGGCGTATAACTTTTCAGTTTGAATAAGATAATGTCACTTTTGCTTTTTCCCTTGTCATTTGCACAAGGCCAAAATGCTATTAGCTGTGAACGTAACAGGGTTTTCAGTGTAATGTTATTCATGGGGTGGTGACACCGTGAAACGCTCGGATTTACACTGTGTATACTTTGGACGGACAATATTTTACCTTGGCTAATTGTACAAAAAAAATAAAAGTATTTTATTCAAATGCACAGATCAGGTCACAAGCTTAAAATCTACTTTGCGTCAAGCAGTGTTTTAAAAAGCTATTTCAGTGCGATAAAATTATAATATAATTTGATTAATAATATTTGCAGTGTCAAAAACAGTAAGTACGAAAAAAACACTTTGAGACAAATTGTCAAAAAAAGTAAAAAAAAGTTGATTTACCTACATTCTTTTTTTAATTGAAGGTTGGGGTTATTGTGTACAGGGGAAGACTTAATTATGGGAACATTTTTAACCATTTGTATATTTACTGTTTGATTTATGTTTTTTGTTTTTACTTTACTTTAAATCATTCGTTGTGATAATCATGGTGTTTTTCACAACTTTCAGTGACCAAGCGGAGTCACGGCGCACTGCTGACAACAATTAGCACGCTAAGAGAGCAGTGACGTTACTTTCGGGTTTGCGATTGATAAAACAAATTTCATGCAGACAGTGCACAGCGGTCTGATTTTTAACCCAAGAGCTGCTTTTACATTACATCTGGGCTGGGGCAAAATTAAATGAAGAGTTAATTCGCAAAACCATAATTTTTTTTTTTTAAATAATAATAAATAATTTTTAAACAATGCCGGAAAAAGTTAAGTTTGTAAGACTTTATTTATATTTTTGTTTTTTGTAAAGCATTTTTTTTGTAAAGTATTTTTTTTACTCTGTAACACAAATTAATAAATGGGTTCAGTCTCTTAAATTAAATTGATACACACATACAGCATAAACATTATTATACAACATTATAGGAAACAACATTTCTCTCTATTAATAAAGAACCAGACTATAATTATCTTTATCAGCGGGAGATGAACGCACACACATCTCACCATATTATCACCTCTCAGTTACGTTTATGTGTCACTTACAGTTTTAACAGTCAATTTGCGGCTTAGAAATGGCTGATGAATGAGTCAGAATCTGGCTTTAGGAATGTTTAAATTGAAATGATTCCAACTAAATGTTGTACTTAACGCTGAGAATGAATCTTGGCCACGTTAATTCTTCAATGCAGTTAATGCGGTGATGTTTGTACAGTTATTCTGCAATATCAAAATAAATCAATATAATATTTAACTACAAGAAAAACACAAAATGAGTTTGTCCTGAGCGCGTCCATGTTGCGTCAGATCGGCCGCTGCTTGATCCCAAACCTTCTGTGATTTCAACACATTAGACCATGAGATAACGCTGGTCAATGTGCCCTGGATAAGGATGGGTCAGGTCCCAGAATTCAAGCCCAGGGCCATAAAAATAGAATAATGTTAAGTATTTAATTCCTTATTATAAAATCCCTTCCACTTTAGCGGCAGTGGCTCATTGTTTAGAACGTTCCCTGACGCAACTGAAGGTCAGCGGATTGATTTGTGCTCCGACCGTCGCAGTAAATACTAACATTATAAACGAAAAGAAGACACTATTTTTCTTGCACCTTACATCTGTCGTCAATGATAGTTTTATGAAAAAAAAAAGCTATTACATTGTGTGTATAACTCCCCAATTAGTTTGATCAAACATCCACACAAACGCACTGTGTTTGATCTTTCGTTTTAAGGACGCTGGCCTTGTTAATCCTCATATTTTTTTCATTTATTCCTTTTTGTGCTTTGTTACGTCTCTTTTTCCCAGCGCTCATGAATGCATCAAACTGTTATTCTTTTCATAAATCAACACGAAGCGTTCAAGGTTGTCTTGTTCCGCTGAACCGTTGTCTAGAGATAATTGACAATATTCTCCTTTCCCCCTTAAAGTTCCCGTACTATATGCTCTATTCTGGTAAATGTAATGCTGTATATTCACCTTCACATTGCTATGGTTTTATAACTTTAATAACACATATTGAAGGACTTATCTTATCTTAAAACCGCACAGGAACTCTTCCCTTTGACGTCACCCGAGTGTTTTTGTGAGGCTCAGAGGAGGAGCAGAGAAGACGACCTCGTAAACAGGACTGATGAAACTAAACGTGAGTGAAGGTAAATACATCTTCATAAACGTCTTTTACCACGCCCTCTAGTGGCATCTTTGGGGACTGTCGCAGCACACCGTTTTTGAAAGAAATATTCAAATAAAGTTGAACCTTTAACACTATCTTTTTGGGATTGGCTCCACAAACTTATCATATTGAACTTATGATTTAAAACCCCTTCAACTGGCAACAATCGCATCTTTGGGGTTGAATAATGGACCCACTTTCTAAAGCTATTGAGGGAAAAAATAAATTCACTTTGGCCCATTCGACCTGACATAGAAGAGGTTGAGCTTCTTTTTATTTTCTTTAATTTCTTTCATGGGGGGGGGAATAAAGTCAAAGACAGTACAAAGACAGTATTAAGCACAAACCAGGTCAAAGCATTACGTTTTGAGCTCAACTTTAAGTAAATATTGTATAGTCACATGAACCGGACCTATTTAGCCTTGTTCGGGTGTGATTGGACATGAAAGCGTGCGTAGATTGAGCTCACCTGGGCGGCAGCGGCAGCGCCGTGGCCTGGCGGTGGAGGCATCCATATTTAATGTGAAAACCCGACTCCTGGCAGCGCAGTGCATTTGTGTTCGTTCATTTAAAAATGATTTATTCCTTTTCTTGTCTGCGCCCTCACGCTTCGGTCTTGCTGGTCTTGCTGGCCTGCTGTCGACCGCGCCGCGCTCGTGAATGTGGGTCAGATCAATGTTGGATTAGCCGCGCACAATTCATGCTAGCATACACAGGAAAACAATACGGAAGCAATACAACAGGAGAAGCAACAAACGGGCAGCACAAACAAACAAGACATCTGATGAATTATTCCCCTTATTTAGCCGACTAATAATAAAAAAAAGAATGTTCTTCCTCAAAAGGTACAAAAATAAAATGAAGGTGGATGAGCGATTGCAACTTTAGAGGGTCTGCACTTTCACACATTGAGAAGGACCTGTATAAATGTCGTCTACTGAGGCAAAAATATAGCTAGTACTCGTGTTATTTTTGTCTTTAGCTGCTCTCTACTGCCCCCTGTGCTTTATGAACCATATTTTGGTGGATTTGGGTTTTATTGTTTAATTTCAGTCGTTACAGTCCAGTTTACAGTACAGTGTTTTTTTTTACAACTTGAAAGCAGAAACGTCTTTCCAATGGTTTTCCACTTCCCGACCTCTGAGGGCGACTGGAATGCAGCATCAGTCTCTCTGGACCATTTTGGACCTTGGCTGAAATTACATATCCTAAAACTATAATTTGTTAGTGCACAGTTATTATTATTTATTTGTACAGATATTTATGAATGTATCTCACAAGATTTTGCTAATGAATAGCTCAAAACCTATACTGTTTCATTGTTATTTCAAGCTACAGTTAGCAGCCACAGCTAGCTTAATTGTGTATTTATGGCCGTGAAATTGCTGTGTGATTGTTTTGTCAAAACTAATAAAACACTATTACAGAAGTAAAGCTAAAAGGTACAAAATGGGTTTTTGGCACAGAAGGGGCCATGATAGGGGTACATTTACGACTGTTACCTAGCAACCATGGGCCAAAATACATATAAATGACAAAATAGCTATGATTTGACAAATAATAATACATGATAACACCTTCATTTTGCTATATTATTGTTTAAATTGTCAGTTGCGTGCATGTGGCTTATTGCTGGCGTAGGATAGTTAGAGGGAATCTTTTCAAGAACATGAATTTTTCTTGAGAAACAGCACACTGACCGATGCAAAGCTAGCTATTTACCACAGGTTCTATCCCACCAAACTAAGCAATAATTAGTCATGTCATAAACATAAAGCAACTTGAACTCGGGTTCATTGAGCAGTGATGAAACGCCGGCTTCATTCCGCAGTGACATTAATACTCACTTGAATGGGCGCTCGGCGGTCTAACTGCCTCTAAGTGCACCTCTTATGTTCCGCGCGATCACTGTTCTCTTTGTGAAAGGTCATATGCAGCAGGGTCATTTCTCTGCCTGGAGTTCACACACACCACATCAAAACTGGGAATAAATTAGCTTCATACCGGGAACTATAGATCGTGTGGTTCAAAAGGAATTACCAAGCTGTATTTGTTATAAAAACGCTGAATATCGGGATGGAATTACAGATCTTACTGTTAGTGAATTACATTTTTATTCATATTATTTATTTATTGAAATGTTTTTGCAACGTAAGAATAAGAATGTCTGAATATTTGTCGTTGATTTTGTTTTATGCCTGTGTTTTCAATGTTTTTGAGAGTCATATGTGCTTATTTTTATTCTCTTATTATTGCCATTGAAGTCGGTGCGATACTACATTCGTCCAGTAGTGATCGGAGAAAAACGTTTGTAGTAGTGGTAGCGATCTTGACAATGTTTTTAAAAATCAAGACATTTTGGCTTCTATCCGAATAGCATTTTCAATCTGAGGGACACTGAACGCTGAACATTTTTGTGGTCATTTTTATTATGTATTTCTTTTAAATTTGTTGCTATGTACCATATTTTTCAGATATGACAGATTAGAGAACATAGTGAATAGGTGTACGTATGCTAATGCTAACACCTTCAGCTACATGACGTATGCTAACGCTAACACCCTCAGCTACATGATGTATGCTAACGCTAACACCTTCAGCTACATGAGGCACAGACAGAACTGTGGTAAGTGTCTGGTATGTTAACGTAACATATGAACAGTTCTTCAGATAACTATAGCATAAAGAACATGCTAACAAGTTTACCAAAGCATCAGTTTTACCCCAAATCACTAAATCCATTGAATTCTTCTTCCTCTGTGTCACTTCTAAACAACTCCACAAACTCCAGAGGTAGAGGAAGTGTAGATTCTTCTTCTGCGTCGCTTAGAAACTAGAGCGCCCTCTTGTGAAATGCAGTTGCCAGTGTGAAAATAACAAATAACATCACATAAAAGTCGCTCCGGAGTATAAGCCTGCAAAAAATGTAAAAAAGATGCAACTTATAATCGTTCATAATAATGTCTGAATTATTGTCAATACCGCACTTGCCACTGCTCTGAGCTAAACTGGCTTCGTTTCTCAGTTGACACCTCGGTTATACTGAGAAAGCCAATCAAATCGCGAGGGAGAATCAGACACATTACGACTGGAAGGTAAACAAAGGCAGGTTTGTTCGCGGGGGTCATTTTAATTTACCGTCGATGAACGCTTCTCTGTTAAATGAAGTGACTACAGCCTTGATCTTCCGTTTTTACCCACTGTGCAAACTTTAAATTGAAGGCAAAATATGATCCCGCAGATGTTTACTTTTGGTTTGACTTTCTGAGGCAAAGACCAGAGGGACCCGGCGCCTGATCAATGCAGAGGGCAGTGGGCAGATCGATGCTGCCCCGCGCCGCTCTTTCGCTTTGCTCTTTTCAATCGAGTCGTCGGCCTGATGGATTGGACAGACTATTCCAGCCCCGTGATGGCCACCTGCTCCCGGAGACGCTGGACATGAAATATATTCTTTATTGAGACAAAAGTTAGATTTAGACACATCGGGAGCAGCCGCAGTCCGACTCTGAAACCACTGCCAGGTCTAGTGGTACGCGCAGAGGCAGTTACAGGCTCGTAATACGTCTAACTGCATGGAGAAAGCAGAGTTTAATGCTGGGATCTTGTAAATAAGTGTGTAGTTTCTCCATTGATTAAATCGTAAAAGCAGCACTTATTTAAAAAGATCAGGCCACTGCACACTGTCTGCATTGAACGGTAAAATATTTTATTGATCGTAAACCCAGAAGAAAGAGCCGTAAGCAGCGCTAGGATTGGCTGTGCTTTTGCGGTTATCTGAAACAAGCAGTTTGAAATGTCATGCACGTGGTTATTAAAGTGACATACGACAGGTTGTTACGATTTTCAAATTTGACTTTATTTGGTGTATTTGTTTAAATGATAGTTTTACACCAATCGAGTAGGCATTTGTGGAGAAAACGTTGAAAAATCTGTGGAAAATGACAGGAAGTGACATCTGTTAGGTTTGGGCACTTTTCCTCCCTATTTGTTATAATAATATTTTGTCTGTTCAGTTTTTGTCTAATGATCTGTTTAGTTTTTTTATTAGATTGGCTCCCGGCCGCGGGCGTGCGCCCTGGAGCCTTTAAATGGAGACCGGATGGGCTCATCTCTCTCTCTCTCAGCTCGGCTCCGCCCATCCCGCTACGGTCCCGCTTCGTGGACGCACTCGGCTCGCCTGCTCCCAGCTGGCTCTCACTAGCAATAGCACTAGCCTGTTTTGTTTGGCCTGGTGGGACCGGTAGTCCCATTTTCGCTTTTGTTTGGGGCTAGATAGGGGGGTTTGGTGTGTCGTATTTTTGTGCTTTAGGTAGAGGTGTCGGCACCGGCTTCGACGGCCCTATACAGGGCTGGCCCGGTGTCGCTCCTATTTTATTTCTGTTTGGCTGGCCCACCAGGTCCACCTTTCTTTTTATAACTTTGGGGTGATTTTTAGGGCACGGGGGTTCGAAATTTGGCATTTATTTTGGTGAAAAACCTAATAAACATGTTGAAACTTGACTTCGTCTCCGTTTAAATATGTTAAACCTCCCTTCGGGGTCATAACAACATCACACCAGCATAATTTAAAAAAAACAGCTATTTTGGACACTTTAAACATTAATTCAACGAAATAAAGTCACTCTCATATATTTTGTATTTGTCAAATACAAATAATTGTGACATTAGATGAGTTTTTGCCCAGTGGTTGCTGGGTAATTTCCTAGTGCGATGTCATCAATTACAAAACAGGAAGTTATAAACAAACCTAAAAAAATGGCTTTTCTGTCTTTATCTTAACTGCATTTTAGTTCAATGAGTTGTCCGACCTGTAGGGGGCGCTTTAAGCATGTGCCAAATGGTTTGAGCTCGGGATGAGTTAGTTCAAACACAAACTTTACTTCCTTACCTGGATAGAAATGTGGGCGAGGCTCGGAACACGCTTCAGCAGGACCTGAAGCTGTCCAGACTGGACTCGGGGACCTCAAACTTTTTACAACCCGGCGTGTTTACAGCGTGTATATATCATGTATGTGCCTTAACATTCACCGCCCCGAGCAAATAAACAAATTAAAAAACAAATGTATGAAACAGTTTTGACGGTAAACAGGTGACTCTTGGGAATGAGCCGTTAAGTTGAGCGCTACAAATATACTTTCCTTGTCTCTCGGTTTATAAATACGAGTCAGCACGTTTGATTTTTACCATTCTTGTGAGATGTTTTGCCGTACTTTCACTTGAATCCACTTTCCGACCATACTCCCAGGTCTCCCAAGTCCAAAATGTGGACGTGGACTGGAATAGCGCCATCTTCTAGGCCTTCCTCCGCACTCCTCCGAGCGCGAGGGACTGAAACTCGGCCGCACGTACCGAGAACACGGTCTGAAGCGGTCGCACGGGGAATGTTCCAAGCCTACGACATCGACCGAACCACGTTTGAGCCCGCGAATGAGTCGAGACGCCGCTTTGCCATTTCTCCCCCACGTCGCAAATGAATTTCCACACAAGAGTCGTTATGTAGCTGCTTTCGACGGCTGCCTCTCTACGGTGTGGGCGTACCTGTATATATACATTATTTTCAGCCAAATCTCCTAATTACACCTTTAATTAAATAACAATCAACGTGGGAGGATTTAAATTACACCCTGCAGGAGTCTTGAATGGCTTCTGAACGTTGTACACTTATTATTTACCGTGACATTTATCACATTTAGGCTCATTTGATTGTATATACAGCGAGCACAGTGGAAACCTGCTGCGACTGTCATTGCATCAACCATAATGATTGACACGCCCTACCAACATTTAAGTCGCCCATCCACAAGTGGCGCTGCAAGAAGAAAAATGTCCACTCTCTGTCTCCACTCTCTGTCTCCACTCTCTGTCTCCACTCTCTGTCTCCACTCTCTGTCTCCACTCCCTGTCTCCTGTCTCCACTCCCTGTCTCTGTCTCCACTCTCTGTCTCCACTCTCTGTCTCCACTCTCTGTCTCCACTCTCTGTCTCCACTCTCTGTCTCCACTCTCTGTCTCCACTCTCTGTCTCCACTCTCTGTCTCCACTCTCTGTCTCCACTCCCTGTCTCCTGTCTCCACTCCCTGTCTCTGTCTCCACTCTCTGTCTCCACTCTCTGTCTCCACTCTCTGTCTCCACTCTCTGTCTCCACTCTCTGTCTCCACTCTCTGTCTCCACTCTCTGTCTCCACTCTCTGTCTCCACTCCCTGTCTCCACTCCCTGTCTCCACTCCCTGTCTCCACTCTCTGTCTCCACTCTCTGTCTCCTGTCTCCACTCCCTGTCTCCTGTCTCCACTCCCTGTCTCTGTCTCCACTCTCTGTCTCCACTCTCTGTCTCCACTCTCTGTCTCCACTCTCTGTCTCCACTCTCTGTCTCCACTCCCTGTCTCCACTCTCTGTCTCCACTCCCTGTCTCCACTCCCTGTCTCCACTCCCTGTCTCCACTCTCTGTCTCCACTCTCTGTCTCCACTTCCTGCTCCGGCTGTGGACTGTGCGGAACTCGTGGCATGATACGAGAAAAACGACTCTAAACAAAATTAATTCTTGAAGGAAAATCCTCAAACTCAGTGGTCAGTGAAGTATATCAAATAAAATAAAATAAAATGTATTTATAAAGCACAATTCATACAAACTGCAATTCAAGGTGCTTTACAGTGTTTAAAACACAATTAAATATTTTTTTTCATAATGCAATTTCTAAAAATGTAAAACAATGTACGTCAGAGTAAAATAAAGAATGCAAATAATGTAGTATTTTAAAATATTAAAAACCAGGTAAAATTATGTCAGTCATAGGCGCGGCTAAACAAAACCGTTTTTAGCTTGGATTTAACACACATTAGAACCGCTTGGTCGAAAGTAGCTTTACTGTCGCTAACATTATATTTGATAGTTTCGTTACTTCTGTGTTCTCGGCTTAACACTGGGTGACTATGTTGAAAAGACTATTTATGAAATATTGCTCAACTTGAATCAACTCAAATTAACTTGAATGAACTTAAACTTAAATGAACTTTAACTTTTTAATTAACTAATTGTAATTGATGATTATAATTGTGAGATTGATAATCATCAACAAGTGTTACGAGTAACTGATTGCAATTTTATAATACATTATATGAACATTGATGATGGATTTGTTCCTCGACCTCCGTCTTCAGGTCAGTTTATTTCCCACACACTCTGATTTCCTCTTCGAGCGGTGGCGACCCATTAGCCCACGAACCCGGTAGGACCATTCTTTGTTTTTTTACAGGATACAGACACTGTGAGTTGGATTACTTTTGATTTCACTTGGATTATATTCATTTCCCTCTTTAAACTGAACTTCCAAGACAATTTAACTCAAAGAAATGAACTTTCAAATGCTGAAACAATCATTGGTCAAAAAAGACTAGTTTGGGCTAGTTTGTTGTTCTATTTCATAAACGTATAATTTGATCATACTTGTGTTTGTCACTTTTCATCCACCACAAGCTCCTGTAGTGGACCTGGTTCTTTCAGTCTAGGTCAGATTCGACTCAACCATTAGAGTTACAAAAGGCTTAGTCATTTCTCCTCCGTCAGAACACGGCATAAATCAGCTCGCAGTGATTTATTTTGGGCTCCAACCACCATCATCCTCAAAATTGTTGCATATAAAACTCATTATCAACGATATAACGATGAACTCGTCCTTTTCAATAGCAGTTAATTCCTTTTGATTCTTGTGAATCATCAGGCGACAAAACAAACACAAAATAACAGAATAATTGTGTTGTTCATTTGCTACAGTTGCTCAAAACAGAGAATTCTACAGTTGTTTTCATGCTCCAGGAAAATGAGCTCTGAACGGGTCTGATGACACCAATATGAGGCGTTATGTTCTAGTCCCGGTTCAGTCCCGCTTTAGTCCCGGTTGAGACCCAGTTCAGACCCGGTTCAGTCCCGCTTTAGTCCCGGTTCAGACCCAGTTCAGACCCAGTTCAGACCCGGTTCAGTCCCGGTTCAGTCCCGCTTTAGTCCCGGTTCAGACCCAGTTCAGACCCGGTTCAGTCCCGCTTTAGTCCCGGTTCAGACCCAGTTCAGACCCAGTTCAGACCCGGTTCAGTCCCGGTTCAGACCCGGTTCAGTCCCGGTTCAGACCCGGTTCAGACCCTGTTCAGACCCAGTTCAGTCCTGCTTTAGTCCTGGTTCAGACCTGGTTCAGTCCTGCTTTAGTCCTGCTTCAGTCCCGCTTTAGTCCTGTTCTTGTTCTGATTTAGTCTCATCTAGTTTAGATTGCAGGTTTACTCCCAGTTTAGTCCAAATTTAATATAGTCCTCTGGGACTTCCAGATACAGACCGAATGGTAATGGAGAACCAACCGGACATAGTGGTGGTCTCAAGGGTCAGAGGAAAGCTGTGGTGGTGGACATCGCAGTACATGGGATGGAAACATCCGGAAAAAGGAACACGAGAAACTAGAGAAATACCAAGGTCTCAGAGAGGAGCTGGAGAAGGTCTGGAGTGTGAAGGTATCGGTGGTGCCAGTAGTGACCGGAGCACTTGGAGCAGTGACCCCCAAACTGGAGGAATGACCCCCAAACTGAAGGAATGACTTGAGCAGATCCCAGGAAAAACATCAGACATCTCGGTCCAGAAAAGTGCAGTGCAGGAACAGCAAAGATACTGAAGAACCCTCAAGCTCCCAGAGGACCCGAGCTATCTATCTATATATCTCTATATATCTATCTATCTATCTATCTATCTATATATAAAAAAATGGGGACTTTGTGTGCACTTTTCTCTTTCAAATACATGTTCCCGTCCTGTTCTGCTGTTTAAAGCAGTTTGAATAAGTACAAACTCTGATCCACAAATAAACTTACCTTGAAACTCACTTTCAGTTCATTCGTCCTAATTCAAAGCAACAGACATGCTGAGCCTACACTGTGTTTGTCCTTTACATTCCACTAAACCTAATGCACACAGGGCGCCCGTGAACCGCGTGGCGAGAGTTCAAAGGCACCTGAGCCCCGGTTTAATATCGTTATATTCATAATACATGACTAATAACTTTCCTGTGAAAACAGAATAATGAAGCTAAAACAAGTGCGGCCCGAGCCAGACTGCGATCAATAACAGCACTTTGATCCAAAAACAGACACAGACATGAATTATTTAATCACAAAAATGACCTTCTTCCATAAATCAGCCAAAGAATTTCCCGAGGAGCCGATGCCAATGTTTTCAGCGCCGGAGAAAAGCAAAGAGAAGGGAAACCGCAGCGTGTTACGGCGAGGTGCGTTGTATGGATTTCCCCACATCGCTGAGATCTATAGGTTCTGTTGAGTCTTCTGGGACCGCTGTGAAGTTCATTAGTTGAAATAGAAAATAAGGAAAAAGACTGAGATGTTTTCTAGTTTACTTAAGAAAAAACAATGTTAAAAAGGTCAGTAAATCATGCAAGTAATCGGATAAAATATGAATCTGAAATATCTTATGTAAAACTTACTGAAAACGGAAACATTCAGCGACTAAAATCAGGGGTCTCGCTGCGTACAAAATGGCCCGCCATCAGTTTTGACATGGGGAGAAAATAAACCATCCCTAAAACCTGGCACGAGTGTCGCCGCGGCGAGTGTCCGCAAGCGCTGACGCGGCCGGCTCGGCCCGCACAGCGAGCGCAGAAAAGTTGGGAAAAAAATTCTGCAGACGCGGCACAGCAACCTGTCAGAGATTACGCTCTAGTGACGTGCTACGCACTACCCGGAAATGCCCAAAACAACGATATATTATTATTTTTTTAATCTTCAAGATGCAGCTCTTTGAGTAAATGAATTCACTAAACTCTGCTCAGCCCTAAAGTATCTGACTATGATCCTGACTATGAGGCCTGTGTCTGCCTGAAAAGGGAAAGAGTTGATGTGTCTAGATTATTTCAGCATTTTAATACTGCCTTCACCCATTAGCTAAAACTGTACACATTTTCTTTACATACAAACATTGATACAATTGAGTATTATGATACAGTGCTCAAAAATACATTTAAATGACTAATGTCTTTATGTTTATTTATCATTTCCATGATTCCACAAGTTTTGCATAGATGTTGAATAGGCTTATACACCATGTAACAGTATGCTTAGGTCTATACACATGTAATAGTATGCTTAGGTCTATACACATGTAATAGTATGCTTAGGTCTATACACATGTAATAGTATGCTTAGGTCTATACACATGTAATAGTATGCTTAGGTCTATGCACATGTAATAGTATGCTTAGGTCTATACACATGTAATAGTATGATTAGGTCTATACACATGTAATAGTATGCTTAGGTCTATGCACATGTAATAGTATGATTAGGTCTATGCACATGTAATAGTATGATTAGGTCTATACACATGTAATAGTATGATTAGGTCTATACACATGTAATAGTATGATTAGGTCTATACACATGTAATAGTATGCTTAGGTCTATGCACATGTAATAGTATGCTTAGGTCTATACACATGTAATAGTATGATTAGGTCTATACACATGTAATAGTATGCTTAGGTCTATGCACATGTAATAGTATGCTTAGGTCTATACACATGTAATAGTATGATTAGGTCTATACACATGTAATAGTATGATTAGGTCTATACACATGTAATAGTATGATTAGGTCTATACACATGTAATAGTATGCTTAGGTCTATACACATGTAATAGTATGATTAGGTCTATACACATGTAATAGTATGATTAGGTCTATACACATGTAATAGTATGATTAGGTCTATACACATGTAATAGTATGATTAGGTCTATACACATGTAATAGTATGATTAGGTCTATACACATGTAATAGTATCCTTAGGTCTATACACATGTAATAGTATCCTTAGGTCTATACACATGTAATAGTATGATTAGGTCTATACACATGTAATAGTATGATTAGGTCTATACACATGTAATAGTATGATTAGGTCTATACACATGTAATAGTATGCTTAGGTCTATACACATGTAATAGTATGATTAGGTCTATACACATGTAATAGTATGCTTAGGTCTATGCACATGTAATAGTATGATTAGGTCTATACACATGTAATAGTATGCTTAGGTCTATACACATGTAATAGTATGATTAGGTCTATACACATGTAATAGTATGATTAGGTCTATACACATGTAATAGTATGCTTAGGTCTATACACATGTAATAGTATGCTTAGGTCTATACACATGTAATAGTATGCTTAGGTCTATACACATGTAATAGTATGCTTAGGTCTATACACATGTAATAGTATGCTTAGGTCTATACACATGTAATAGTATGCTTAGGTCTATACACATGTAATAGTATGCTTAGGTCTATACACATGTAATAGTATGATTAGGTCTATACACATGTAATAGTATGCTTAGGTCTATACACATGTAATAGTATGCTTAGGTCTATACACATGTAATAGTATGCTTAGGTCTATACACATGTAATAGTATGCTTAGGTCTATACACATGTAATAGTATGCTTAGGTCTATACACATGTAATAGTATGCTTAGGTCTATACACATGTAATGGTGCGTGTACCTTTGGAAATAATGAAGGTACGTTAAACCATCATTGGTGGAAAATGCGACCCCGTATGAGACATATTTATCATCCCTTCAAACAATCCTGGGGAGAGCACTGAAAATGTATACGGTAGTATGAGAAAAAAGTACTGTATTTTCTGGAGTATCAGTCGCACCGGAGCATGAAATGTGGTTGCAAGTGTGAAAATAACAAATAATATCACATATAAGTCGCTCCGGAGTATAAGTAAGTATAAATATAAGTCTAAGTCGCACCCCGGCCAAAACTATGAAAAAAGGTGCGACTAATAGTTCGGAAAATTCAATATCTTAGGAAAACATCCATGAAATTACTAATCCACGTGACACAATTGATCCAGTGCAATAAATACATATCTTTCTATTTAATTAATTTGGTTTCATGGGAAAGATGATAAAACAGTGAACGAAAAGAAATGAAATCTGCCAGAAAGAAAAAAATAATAATAAATCCCTGAAGTGTCACCCCCACAAAGGTAGAGGGCGCCACAATGTGAGGATTGTTCGTGACAATTTCCACATTTTAAGTTCTTTGGAAAAATCTGATACATTCTTTTTGTTTTCCGTTTCTACCTTCGGCACATTAGCAAAACAATTACAGGCTTTACCCATTTTTATTCCATGTATTGTATGCATCAGAAACCGCGGGCTCTAGCTAACGGCATGCTAATTTGCACGCTCTTGCTTCTGAAAGTCGTGAAAGGTGCTCATAAACACCTCGCCAGGCTTTTAGATAGGATTTGAAAACACCCCGTCCAAATAATTTTAGCCAGGGATACGGGGCCCGACTTAACAAAGGTTATGGAAAGCCAATGCGTATCGCGGCGTATTTTCTGACGCTTTAACCAAACGCCGTGCACAGTCTGACGTTACGAGTAGCTTCGGCATTCTACGGACCACGGCTCGGCAGCCAACCAGAGCCAAGCACACAAATTTTGTCGACCAATCAGCGCGCAGCATGCACATTTTCACTTGTAAACAGTCAACTGTAATGGCGGACTACTGTCAAACACTTTCCGGCCCGATTTAATGATAATATTCCCTTTTTTTCTAAGATGTATTAATAAAATGACCCCGTCAATGCACTCAAAAATGCACGTCCACATTTCAAAATACCACATCCAAAATACGGGAAGACGCCCCCCTATCTAAAAGCCTGCTCCTCGCGGCGAACGTCTAAAATAATAAGTAGTTCCATTCTTCACACTTTCTAACCCGAACGCCTTTCAGTTGCGCGGATTCGATCGATATAGAAAGTACGACGCAAGTTCTTTCCATAAAACACGACTGCCGCGAACGCCGTTTGCCAAGCCCACATTTACACGTACATTCTTCGCGAAGCAGAAACCACCGCTCTGGGTCAAAACTTGAACATTTGTTAGCCATTGATAAATATGGAAAAGCAAAACCTCACCCGCGGCTAGAGTCCCATTTACTGTACCGGACTTAGCCGGACGAGTGGCTCTTCTGTAGCACTCTCTTTGCTCTTTACGCTCTCTCAGCCGCTCCTCGCCATCGGCCTTCCTCGCCCGTAGCTATTTTGCCCTGTGGGATACATTTTCTCTCGCGACTCGTGCCAATCTTCTACTTTCTCCCCCCCACTTCCTGAAAGGTCACTGGCAAATTCCTCTCTGGCGCTGCTCGAAATGTTCACTAGTTTTTCTCCTCGCTTGCATCCGACTCAGTTAATTATCCGGGCGCTACGAGGCATGTCAGACAGCGTTACACCAAAGCCTTCCTGTCTGCTGCACTGTAATTGGTCTTCATTATAAAGGTATGCAACCACAAAACAATGTGAGCAGGTAAAAGGATTCAGACGCTTGTTTGGATGTTTCGGAGCAGAACGTCAGTTGTGTGGAGTTTGTTCACAGTAATAAGACGGCGGCAATTATAGCCGGAAGAGCATTTGTTTCCATCAATGTTCAATGTGTATCAGTGGAAGCAGGAAATGGTCGGTGTTTCCCAATAAAAACAGAGTTATAGTTATGGTTATGTTTAATATGTTGCAATAGTACCAGTTATACCAGTTATCTGTGAAAACGCACATCAATCTTACTTCAGTTTCACAAACACTGCATCTGAACCGGGACTAAACCTGGGCTGAACCGGGGCTAAACCGGGACTAAACCGGGGCTAAACCGGGGCTAAAGCGGGACAAAACCGGGGCTAAACCGGGGCTAAAGCGGGGCTAAAGCGGAACAAAACCGGGGCTAAACCGGAGCTAAACCAGGACTAAACCGGGGCTAAACCAGGGCTAAAGCGGGACTAAACTGTGGCTAAACCAGGGCTAAACCGGGACTAAACCGGGGCTGAACCGGGACTAAACCGGGACAAAACCAGGACTAAACCGGGACTTAACAACTCAAGACTCATAAGTACAAACAGACACATAGTTCTACCTTTCTTTTCTTGAAATGAAAATGTTCTTGGTATTACATTTTACATCCTTAAGTTTTGGTGGATTTGGGACATGAATATTATTGAAACAACAAAGATAATAGATATAATTAACACTACCCTTATACACTAAAGTAAACAGATTATTTTGCAGACTACCAGTGTTAGGGGGTAGATAAATCTGACCAGGTAATCAAGACAAAACAGGTTCAGAATTTAGTTCAGAATCATGACAATCTGGGCTCAAGTCTCGTTTGATATTGTGCACTGTCACTGTAGAGAAGAAGCTCTTTCCTGCCTTGAAAATACATGAAAAGTTTTGGTCTGAAATAATACCTCACAAGCTCTCAGTCATGTTTTACTGTGACGCACATCAGTGTAAATAAATGTATTCTATAAAACAAATGCAACAGCAGGCACAAAGCATGCTGGGAGCACTTCCTCCCCAGTTCTATCTCTATGGGCTTTTTACAAGATTGCACTCAAACCAAACACACTGACAGAACAGAACTGCAGGAAGGTCTCAAAGTCAATGGCAACGCTCAATAAAACATCAAATAAACAACCTATAAAAATGTAAAGATGTGTTTCTATGTGACAATTATTTCAGTTTGTGTCATTTTAACATAGCATTAGCATCAAGCGTCCTCTGGTGAAGTATCCGGCTCATTTGACACCCATCTGCAGGCCGCTGTCCACTGCCTGATCCTTAAGCATTATCGATTTATTCTGGGAAAGCCCTGAAGAGATAAAACGCGGGAGCTAACCGGAAGATAGCCGCGGTGCGCACAGAACCTAGAGAACTGAGAGGAAACTTAAAAACGTGGAAGATGCTGACTAAAATGTATTCAAATCTCTAGGTCCGGGACAGGACTCTATAGCCAGTCGATCTGCTCCGAGCCATGAAAGGACGTACACTTAAACGACCATTTAATGAGCCTCTCTTTAATTCATCTTTTGTCCCGCCATCGCTTTGAAACGGGAGGGCGACGGCCAAAGGGAACCGCCGTCATCATTAAATCCATATTGACCTTCGACCCCCGAAGCCCGCGGAGCGACGGCGAGGCCGACGACGGGGCCGACGTCTGTTTCGTCGATGTTTTCAAGGACAACGAGGTTTATCTTTGTCGATAAATGTAAATGTGACTGCAGTAAACGCTTCTCTTGTGTGACACTTTATATCTGTGTTTAAAAAGCCAACGCAAGGCACACATATTGAATGAGTAGTAGTTGTAGTTCAGTTGTAAAATCTAATATAGGAACATGCATTTTCTCAGATTTTGCGTAACAATAATACCGTATTTTCTGGAGTATAAGTCGCACCAGCCAAAAAATGCATATATAAGTTGCACTGGAGTATGAAATGAGGTTGCAAGTGTGAAAATAACAAACAATATCATATATAAGTCGCTCTGGAGTATAAGTATATAAGTATAAATATAAGTATAAGTTGTCCCCCGGTCAAAACTATGAAAAAGGTGCGACTTATAGTCCAGAAAATACGGTATAGTACTTTTTATGATCATGTCTATATATCATAGCCACATCTTTAGCTTCATTGCTCTTCTTAATAGAGCAATTTAGAAAAAAGTATATAGAAACATGTCTTTACACATTTTGAAAAAGTAGTTTTGTCCAACCGAATGTTATCGAGTTATTGCACGGCTAATTCACAACCTTTTCATAAAGTGACATCCTGTACATTTTATTCCAGTATTCATTCCATTAATGCGATACGTTATGGGCATATGAAGGTCAGATTAATCCGACTTCGGCAAAAAGAGCTCCGTCATATAATTAATGTAGGCATTCTATAGTTACACTTTACAATTAGCTCGCGCGATTGCCACGGAGTCCACTTGACCGCAAATCATTACTCCACGGTCCGCGAGATGGATTGTACGGCATTTAATCAAATTCGGACCCTTAATAATATGACTTTTCCATATTAAATTTCAAATTACATCCTGTTAATTTGTAGACGGAGCATATTAAATGAAACCTCGAGAAGAGACAGCAGAGTGAGGGAGGCGTGAGCTAATGTCCGACAGCGGTATATTGTATTATTCATTATTGATGGAGCCATTGTTTAGGACCGTTCTGTGCTTGTTTACACCTGGATACAACTGTAATTTAAATGTGCTTTCTCCCCCACGTTAAATATATATTAACCTTATATTTCATGACATTGTATCTATTCCATGTGACTATTTGAAACGTATTTGTATGTTGCTTTTGCCAGTAAAAATACATAAATGGACTGTAAGTCGGTGGATGCGAGTGGGAAGAATTGAGCAAAACACTTTGATCTGGACCCAGTGAATGCATATGTATTCTTGGCACTGCCATCAGTCGGAAAGGCCAGGGTTTCAAACTTAAATCATACACTAAATCAAAGATGGAAGATGAAAGAAACGGAAGGCGAGAGAGACAGAGAGAGACCGCTTTGTGTCGGTATAACGGTATAACTTTTCTCAACTTTTAAAAAATCTAACACATAAAAAAACAATGAACACAGTGGAATAAAAAACAAGAGCAAAGAGAGAACAGGCATACATCAAAAAGAGTAGACATCCAGCAAATGACAGAAGAAAGAAAGGAAAAGGAAGAGAGATCATGGCACAAAAAAACCAAAGAAAACGTTGAATTTATGAATGTCCAATACCGTGTCAATCCAGTCCTTGATCGTCGGTGCATTTTGTGTCATCCATTTTCTTGTAAGGGCCTTTTTCGCGGCTTTAGGAGGATGCTCCAGAGGCAACTGTTTATTGTGTCCATGGCAGGAGTCCTCTGGCCCAAATACAGCTAATACAGTTCTGAAATCCATTACGGTATAACTTTTCACACATTTAGTAGTGCTACAGACCTAACTAACCTCAGATATACGGTTCTTTGACCTTCTGTAGCCTGGGTCAAGAATGGTTTGACATGTTCGGAGGCAAAGACGATGTGAAATTTCTCGTTTAGCGCACTTGGCGCTGAAAAACGGACAGAATCCTGTGTGTCTTGTCCGCTTCTCCCCGTGGCGACCGCCTTCGTGAGCACGTGTTCTCACGTCTCATGTCATAACCACCGATGTGACAAACCCTTTGTGCACCGGCAGCTGGCTCTCTTCTCGTCTCCGTTCCGATTTCTCCTCCCTCTTCTTCTTCTTTTTTTACTACACCTTCTCCCCGACATCCAGTGGAACTCCTCTGGGATCTGCGAGCGCCGCGGACTCGGCTCAACGCTTATCTGACAGCGGCAGCGTTCGTCCCATCGCGACGCCAACGTTTACTCTCTCCCCCTCACGCCCCCTGTTCGCTGTGGCGAGTGGCGCTGCCATTTCCGTGAGACAGGCCTGAATGGAGGGAGGAGCGCCGCGGGGCAAAGACTGTCACCGCTCGACGCCGCTTGATCTGGTGAAGTAGTAATGGCGGGGAAAGATTCTGAAGATGTCCGCGGTCGGGCCGGACATGTCAGAATTGAATCGTTTGCCGTTTTGAATCAGGGTTGCCGCGGCGGATGTGTGGCCTTCCGATTCCGTTGGCTTTTTTTACGCCGACGGCCTTTCCTGAGTAGGCAACGTAGGCGTGTCCAATGAAGTCAATGGATAAATCTCAACAATGTCTGCGTTCAAACTCAAAATCCAGGTTCATTTTATGGGGTGCGGTAAACATTTATCGAGGTTCAAAGGAGTTCAACAGTTCTTCTCACTTGGACGCTTGCCGAGTTTGCAGAAGTACATTTTCGATTTGTTTTACAAGATAAGATATGAGAACCCCTATGTGTCCCACAGTGGGCAAAATCCAGTGTTCAAGAACAGGTGACTTACTTACTTACTTACTTACTTACTTACTAGGTGACAAAAGGCAAAAAGGCAATCAAAAATCAAGATGGATTTCAATCTAACAACAATTTAAATCCAACACGACAATGCAAGTAGAGCAAAAAATACACATCCACAGCACTGTAATGCAAATTTAAAATATGAATAGTTGTCCACCACGCAGCTGATTTCAGTCTGTTTTAATAAGTTGGCGTTTGATAAAGTCTCAGGAAACAATTTTAAATGAAATTACAAGTCTAGTGATCATAAACCCACAGAACGCTTTCAACCTTTATATGATTATTATTATTATTTTCTCTGTCTATGAAACCAATCCTGGGAACATTTTCTCCCAGAACATCGTGAGCGTCATAGCGTGCGTCTGCCAGTGCGAGTCCAGTCGGAACAGCGCGTCCACGGTTACATGGAACGCGCGTGACGATCTTCGCGGACAATGCGCCGCTTTTGGTCAGACGCGAGCCGCCTCAGGGGACGGCGCCGGCCTCATTAGCAAATAGAGTCGTCAATGTCGAGAACGCAATTAGCGAAGACGTGTTTCCAGGCATGTGCACTTTTTTGAAGGCCAGCGTGCATTGGTATTGGCTCATGTATAGATTGCATCACTACTTTAGAAGGAGACAAAAGGGTAGATTTATAGATGTGGAGAAAGAGGGCTTTACGTTAGTCGGAGAGGACATAAACGATGACACAACAAGCTCATTTTATCAGTCGTGTGAGTTTATTTCCAGCCTGATATTCTCTCCATTCTAAGAGGCAGTTTTGAGCCACTTTGGCCGTTCACTAAAAGAAGGTTCACTAAAACTAGTCACGACCGGGAGGACATAAATACCTGCCAACTTACTGCCACAAAAGAGAACGGAAGAAGCTGCAAGATTTAATAACCAGGTCTATATCAGGACTAAATCAGATCCAAGCCGGGATCAAATTCCTCGATTGCACACAACTAATTGATTTGTCAGTTAAAAGGTGGAATGGACGATTTTTTTCAGCAAATCTTTTATCATATTTCCTCGTGGCGTGGATAAATCATTAGTCCTGCCACGTATCAATCATAAAACGCACCTATCGCTCACCTGCAGCCGCGTGCGGTTCATCCCCATGTTTCCGCGTGTCTAAGCGGATGGATCTATCATAATGTAGTTCCCTCAGTGTACGGGGCAAAATGAAGACGGAGAAAGACAGTTCGAGCTGACGCAGAAGTGGACAGAAATCTACGGGAGACGAGAGATGCGATGCGCTCCGTTGCGCTAATAAACAAACGCACGTGTGTGTTGTATCAGTCCGCAGGGGGGAGTGGCATGCGTTCTCAAATCGCCGAAAAATCGTCCAGTGCGCCTTTAATTTAGAAATTGAATGATGGTTATCTGGAGACAGATAACCATACCAGACAGTTTTTAATGAAAAAACAATTCTGTCAACAAGTCTTCTCAATCAAGATTTTCAGGTTTTTCTATGTAGAATTTGGTGTAAAGAAACAAACATGGCTGCGCCGACGGCCGTACTTAAGCCTATTTTAGGAGAAACACTGACTATTTTGTTTTTCAAAGACGTGCACACAATGGCACTTTGTACATTTGTGGAAGAGAACTATGACATACTATGACAACTATGACAGACACAATTTAGATTTTTCAACACTGAAGTATTTCTGATGGCGAGAACCTTCCTGTAATTCACAAGAAGAACTCCATTCAGAGACACACATCAGTCTGGAGTGGGCCGGGTCAGTCTCCATGGAGATGCTACAGCTTTTCCTAGTACGGGGCGACTCGTCTCCCCGCAGATCTGACCTGTAACTTTGCCTGGTGCGGTCACTGCCTTCCAGCATGAGAAGAGACGAGTTTAATTGAATCGTCATCCAATCCACGGGTTTCAGAATGATGAAAAATGACGTTCATTGTTAAATATGAAACAAGTCCTCATAACGTGGCGTGAAACAGGAAGCTTAATCCCAAGAATAGATTCAAACACTCAATAATCAACGTGTTTATTGTTCGCTTGACGCACACAGCCGATCCTCTGCCGGTGGTTTGGGTGCAGAGTTCAGACTGTGAGGGCGAAATGTGGACGATTTTTTGTTTGAAGGCACAAGTTACAAGTTTTGTTTTAATAACTAAAAATGAATAGAAATGTGAATCGTGATTGTTCAATAAATGGATTTATTTCTATGCATGCCAGACAGCCGCCATCCTCGGTCATCTTACATAAATCCAGCAGTTAAGCCGATCTGCCTACATGGTGAAGAGCAGACGTCTCCAGTCCAGAACGGGTCAGTCGGGTCAAGTGTTTCTCTGTTGACCTTCTCGCCGTCGGTGGGTGTGCGTTTGATCACAGTTTAGAGCGACGCATGTGTCTATTTCTCTCTCTTGGGATTGAAGTTAGCGATATATAAAATCTTTACAAGTCCAGTCAAAAGTGATACTTATGACCTATTACCTGCGGAGAAGAGTTTATTTTCTCTTAGGAATTTGCCCTGCCGAACTGAACCCTCTGTAAAAAACACATATATACATTTTCAAAACCTGCCTGTCTGTGTGAAAGAAAATGGGAGAAATAAAGCAGACAGAAGTAATCTCTAATTACAAATTGATGGTTGGGTGGAAATTCAAGAAAATGTCAATGTAAGAAAATGCAAATCCTCTTATTTGGACAAATATGGAGCCATTTTTTTTATTTTTTATTTTCAGAACGCCATATCAGAGAGGTTCAAATATATAGACACGTTATCTTGGAGGTTAAGTGCGATGAAAAAAACTGTTTTATGGAGTTCAAATTATGAAAAATCATCATTAGTGTACTGTTCCTGTTTTCACCTACCCCCTATACCCGCCCACATCCCCTGTACTTAGTTGTGATTATTTGAAAAATGTTTTACTCCATCTTTAAACATTTGAAAAAATTGTTTAAAAAAAAAAAAAAAAAATTTTTTAAATAGATACTTGTTTTGAATTTTTTTGAAAAATGTTAGAATGATTTTGGTGTTTATCAAAAAATATACGACTACATGGAAACAGAAAGTACTGTATTTATTATTTTGTGTTGAAAACGGTATTTTCCACACGAACACAAACATTTAATTGCTAAAATTAAAAATGTTTTACTCCAAGGCTGTGTCCCGAGGGGTCCCGCATTCAGTGGTGGTGTCCGCATACAAGTAAAAAAAAGTAGTGCACTCAAAATATCCCACAATGCACCTATACCGGTCAATATAAGCCACGAT